>NC_086343.1:23143950-23472888 GCF_032445375.1 Bacillus rossius redtenbacheri | reverse complement strand
AATGCAGTTTTAAGAAGTAAGCTACGTAAATAATAGTTAAAAATTATTTAATATCTGTTGGTAACGTTTCCAAAGTATCAGCTTCACCTTCATTCACGAACAATATTCGTGAGCTTATTTATTTATTATGCTGGCTATTCGTTGGTGACTGTTAGGACTGCAAAATTAGTAAATATTTTTCACCCTATCCTGAGTTAATTCTAAGTGTGCGCGGTTAGATGAGGACCTAGATGTGTCTCAGGCTTACGCCTTTACACTCTACTCATGCGGGGTATTAACCATGCGCGTAAGGGCGCGTTGCCATTGACCTGTAGGATAGTCTCAACAATCCTCTACGAACTCGAAAAATGTCACCTGCTCATTGCCTACTTGACTTGTGACAACTGTTTGTTGTAATGCCTGTGATTCATCGTTGATTTTGTTGAGGAGTTTTCAGTGATTCAGAGCCTCCCATTTAACTGTGGCCGAATTGAAGAAGCATGTTACATGCTTGAATTCATAGCGAATGGAAACCACAAATATTTACTGATGTAGTGGTTGGTAAAAAAAATATTATTCGTATCGCGTCCATTGCTTCGCGCCATTATGGCTCCTATATTATATGGATTTATAAAATATAACGATTCATTTACGACACTTAAGATAAGGTGTGTAGGATTTTAAGAATTCACTTGAATTAATATTTAAGAACATATTTCAGGATAACTTATGTAGACGCTCGTACAGACGGCACCGGTTGTGATGACTCATTGTTACCAGAGCAGGGGCCACGCATGTGAAACCTCAACACAACTCGAAAATCAGTAAGTGTTACATTGAAATGTGTCTGCTACAAATGTTCAGGAATTATAACTTTGAAATCGAGTAGAAATATTCCTGCAATCAGCATTAGGTATATTTTAATAGACATTGAAAGCGAATCATTAAGTAGCTTCAAAATCCAAATACCGGAATACAGATAGTCTGTAACAATACAGACCTCACAGACTAGATATGGTCCAGATTGTTAATACTAACACATTTGAAAAAAAAACTGACTAGTTACTGAATATGTTGAAATTTTGTAAACCTGTTACTTTATATGATTGGTGATGTAATAATGTCTCTTGGAAACTACATAAGATTTTAACTGCTTTTATTTCTCCATAAATTCGCAAATCACCATGGCAGCCATTTTACGATCATGATTTAATTCTTAAATTTTAAATTAGTTTATTTGTTGAGAGCCTGGTACAATGTGTCTGACCACTAAAGCGATCCGAGCCGCGTAGTGTATACTACTGCGAGGTTGCCGAAGTAGGCTCGGGTCGGGACGAATTTCGCTGTGAAGAAACAAAGGTTTTTAATACATGGAAAATTATCCCAAAGCCGAAAATTTGTACAGTAGTAGAATGAAAATTCTTAGTAACACGTCAAAAGTTTAAGTACTGCCGCAAACCTTGTGCGTCACACCAAAAACGGGCAGTTAAGTCCAAAATGACAATTTTATGCAACGATCCACAATAATGGATATTGCAAATGCACTTTATGGAGTAGACCGTCAGTATGGAACCCAAAATAATCTAGAAACATTGCCCTATCTGAGGATAGTGATAAAAAGCACAAAGTTTTAACATGTTTCTATAAAATATATCTTTTAAATCATTAAAGTTAACGAATTCACTTTCATTCAATTTTAAGGAAATATAAATACATCTTACATAAACTTAAAGAGCCCAACGTGGAAATCGCTTAAAGTAAACGTTGTTGCATATTTATTCATCTTTAAATTGGTATATTTTTTAAGTGTCTCATACAATTAGTCTGACCACTAAAGCGATCCGAGCCGCGTAGTGTATACTACTGCGAGGTTGTCGAAGTAGGCTCGGGTCGGGACGAATTTCGCTGTTAAGAAACAAACATTTTTAATACATGGAAAATTATCCCAAAGCAAAAATTTTGTACAGTAGTAGAATGAACATTTCTTAGTAACACGTCAAAAGTTTACTGATGAAACCTTGTGATCACACCAATAATGAGCAGTTGAGTCCTTAATGATAATTTCTACAATGATCCACAAAAATGTTTCGTAAATTTAATAACTTTAATACTTTTTTAAGCCGGTTCTCATTATGGCACCAAAGTAATATAAAAGAATGTCCTACATGGAAACTGTGATAAACACCTCAATGTTTAAACGTCCTATTATTAAATTGGTAATTTTAATCATAAAAGGTAAGAAATATATTTTTTTTATAGAAATTTGACTACATGTTACATAAATATGTTGAGTGTAGCGTCAAAATCACTTCATAAATATTGTCTGTGTGTTTTTTTTAAAGGTTTTAATGTGTATATTTTGAGTGTCTGGTACAATAGTCTGACCACTGATGTATTTCAAGCTGCGTAGTGTGTGTGTGCAGCAGTGTTAAAGTCGCTCGTGCTGGGACGTTTTTTGCTCCAGAAAACTAAGGTTTTTAATGTATGGTAATTCCAGACTGAATTTTACTCTGAAAGAATAAAAGTTTCCTAACTGCAGGTGATTTTTACTGCTTACGTAGATAAAAATCTTCCAGGATGCGATTTGCTTAGTTAAAAATGTTAGTATGATCGACTCTTTAATTTCTAAATTATAAATAAATAACAATAGAACTTCCCGGAAAGTTGTGATAAACTGACGATATTACGCGAGTAGCAGACCCGTACGTGACTACAGAGAAAGGCTATTTTCCTTGACCGTTAAGATTTCTGGGACGAACACCCTCTCACAGCTGGGGTCATAAAATACGGTCAAACTCTTGCAAAAACATCCACCACCGCTCTTTGCCACTAGCAATTCAACGAAGTAAGCTAGGCGCAGCACTCCAATGAATTAACTTAGAAAAAAAATACTAAATATGTAATTCTATCAATACATTTTACAACACAACTTATGTTTTATTTATTTTCTGGAAAAAAATAATATTATCATACGAATTATGTTATAAAAGTGACAAAACTCAATAAGCACATTTACGGTGTATCGTTTTCTTCAATTGTTATGTAGTAAACTAATTTCATATAATTAAATATATATATTTTATAATATAGGCTACATTAAAATTTTGCACAGTTCTGATCTAAAATAATATAATGTATTAGAAATAAAAAATAATTATATTTTTTGGTATTAAAATATTTTTTAATAATAAAATTTTTGTAACAAAATACGAACACACATATATAAAAATAGAGGTCCTCTAGAATTTTTATTTACAAGTTCCAAGCAGAAATTGTTTATTGTTAATTTTATTGTATCAAAAATCATTCATATAAGAAAAAAGAATATGTATATCTCAATAGATGTAACATGAATACACCCTATCATATGCATTAAATATATTTTAAGTAATTCCTAAATAAGACCAAGTTTATTGAGTGTCGCAGTACGCAGCGTGTTTCAAAGCCCGCCGGCCGTGAAAGATCAGTACGGCCGCAGTACACTGCAACGCTCGGGCAGCTTTAATGAGGCAACTAATTATGCTAGACTCTTTATAAATATACTATCTTAAAGCTAAAAGTATAATTAAAAACATTTATTTAGACATTTTTTCTTATTGGGCTCTTCAAATCGGTGTAAATCGTATTTTTATCTGGGTGGCAAAGATAAAATAAATATATGTCGTGAATTAATCGCTTTATATCATATCTTAAATATTAAAAATTTAAATTTTTTCTAACATTAATGGGCGTATTACAGTTTCTACATTATTTTGGTAAGTTAACGGACAGTCAAAATTAAAAACTGTATAAATGGGTAGTATTTTAATGGACTGATGCTGTCACCTAGGACTTAAATGCAAATTTTCGGTGATAACGCACAAGGTCTTCAGCGGTAAACTTTCGGTATGTTATCAAGCATAGTCAACTCTACCACAGTACAAAAATTCAGCTTTGGACAAATTTTTCACAGGTTGTCTTGGTTTCCTGGAGTAACATGAAAGTCTACGCGGGGAAGGGCGGCTACCTGATCCGAGAATGAAGGATAGGGCGAGATGGGAAGCGAAGATAAGAGCTGGTTGGGTGTCCGTGTTGGAGAGAGAGAGAGAGAGAGAGAGAGAGAGAGAGAGAGAGAAAGAGAGAAAGGCGATATTGTGGAAGACCTTCGAAAGATTCCCGCTAGATGGCAGGCCTCAGAGCTGCAACATTCGACAACCTCCCCTCACAGAAGCTCTCTCGCCACTAACTTGCCAAATCTCACCCGCTAGCTTATATACGTGCTGGCTGGCCGTACAGTAGTAATAAACAAGCATTTATAAAACACTTAAGCTCATTTCCAACAAATTCTGACGAATGACTGTTTTTTGTCCTGCACCAATCCCCTTAATGGCCATTTTCATTAGTTTTT
The DNA here is from genome assembly GCF_032445375.1 of Bacillus rossius redtenbacheri. Lineage (NCBI taxonomy): Eukaryota > Metazoa > Arthropoda > Insecta > Phasmatodea > Bacillidae > Bacillus > Bacillus rossius. Next base: position 23,468,522 of record NC_086343.1, on the reverse strand, counting down.
AATAATTTCATTCAACGTACAGACTTTTTACTTCAAACAGCTTTATTATTAGTATGAAGTTGTTTCGCTAACCCAAAGTTGGGAAGGGCAGAGTCGAAGTTTCATTGTGTTTTTTTCAGTGGATGCCTCACTCTTTTATCTTCTTTGGCATGCCTCTAGTTGGTGGAGTAGTGCAGTCGGCCTCCACTGAGAATCTGCCTCGTTCTGTTTGTGTAGGCCCGGCTAGGGCATAGCCTGGTTTTTATTTCGGCTGGAAGGGATATTTTTGGGTATTGTCTGTCAAAATTTATAGCAGCACAATTTTTTTTAGATCAATTTTTATCATCTTGCAGACAAAATCTTTTATTTAATGTACTGTAGTTACCCACAGAAGGGTCGCCTGGTTGCACCTTAAAATTTTGGTCTTATAAATCTTAACATTTTCACTCTAAGGGTCGCCCTGAAATAAGGATCGCACCATAAATCTGTCTTCACTAGAGTTACAGGGATACAAGTCCTTGTGTTCTTTGTGTTCAATGTCACAGCTTATTGGTGTCTAAGAAATACAGCATTGGTGTTGATCCTCTGTTCTTCTTTGTCTGTTTGCAATAGAAGGGTGTGAGATGACCACTTCACCTCCCCCCAAATATTTACGACCCGTCCAGTTCCTGCACTACCTAACAATAAGAAAAAGAGAAGACTGCTATTTCTTATACCCTGTTACTCCCTTCTCGTCTATTGTATTTTATTTTTGTACCCATCCCTTTGCCATGGAGAGAGAAGAGGTGGCAGTTCCTTTTGTGTAAAACTTGTGCAGTGCTGATGGCTGAAGTTTTGTGGTGGAATGGTCAGTTGAAAGCTTGGGAAATCTCGTGCAAAAACAATAATTTTTTGGGCACAGTTGCATCATGAACACCTGTCGAGATAGAATCGATAATTGTGTTGGGTGCCAGTTCACGCTGTGTACAAGGAGAGGGAGGAGAACCGTCAAACTCCGATTCAGGCTAAAGAAATATTTATTATTAATGAATGTCCAGCCATTAAAAGTTTTCATCATGAATTCTTGATGCAAGGTTCAGATATTGTCTCCAGCGAGTACCTGTGTACATCTTTTATACGTAATGATGTTCCTGGGTATATTGATCTTGATACCAGTGACTACAATTATTGTTGTTGATTAAGATAACGATCTTTACTTCTACATATGGCTCCAACAACTATGGATACCAATACATGCATTTTAGGGATGGGACGAATCCACATTTTGGTCGAATCCGAATCCTTGTTCGAATCCTCAGTGTTTGTCATCGAATCTCGAATCCCAGTCCCACACTAAACTTCACCACATGTTATTAAAAAAAATCACATGTGTATTTATAAAATTATAAAATAAGTGTATAGTGTATACACCTGATATAAAATAGAGACAAATAACCTCAAAAACCACACACTGCATCTGTCTAATTCTCTGTTAAATTAATCCTTCCTATGTTTTCTATAAAATACGTTTGTATAACAGACACCATTTAAAAAAAGTTACGTTTTTTTCTGCAATGTTATATTATTGAAGGTTGGAAATGATAGAGTAGTTATGCTAATTGACAAAATGCAGCGTAGTTTATCTTATGTTTGTGACATTTCCGTTACCTTTATAATATAGTTTAGGTATACAATTTTCTAGAGCTGGACGAACCTGTTTTCTGGTTTCGAACCGAGCCGAACTGAACCTCATACAGAAATAATTGTTTTGAATTAAAATGAACCGATGACCAGCATTTTGGTCTTTAACTGAGTGGTGAGAAAGAAAGGTTCTCAAGCCATATGTAAAATTAAAACCTTATATAGCTTAGCTTATATATATACCAACTTTTAATTCGTGAAGAAGTTACATCTAAATTTCAAAAAGACTATATTCCTTTTTAAGTGTACACTAACCTTCATTTAAAAAAAATATTATAAAGATGACGAACATTCAGCATAAGGACACATTTAACATATTTTTGTGGTAGACATAACCTAACATTTTTAATAAGTAAAACTTTTTAATAGGACATAAAAAAAAGGCGAATGTGAATTAAGTTACCTATCTACATTACAAAACCCGCTGACTGCAGTTGCTGTTTTCTTGGAAGAATGCTCCTCGTTAGAAGAAACTTTAGACGTTTTTTTTTTGGGGTGGTTCTGGGTCATCCGGGTCGTCATTATCTTTTCTCCATTTGGAAAACTTAAACGACGTCAGCCTGCTCATCGCAAATCACCTCAAGAACAATAATATTGTAAACGTAACGTAAAAAGTGTGGTTATAGAAATTTGCGTAGGAAAAAAGAAAACTCGAGAAATAATGATTGCTGCCGCGACTACGTTAGTCAAATTAGTACCGTACTGTAAAATTTACTGGACCAGTACTTTTAATACACAAGATTAAATTAATATTTTCATTACCTGACTGTTATAACCAAAAAGGCCAAAGAAAATAAATACATCCCAGTAATTTAAAATACGTAATTTACGTAATCATTTCCTACCGCATTTGTCTTGTGTTAACTTGATCACATTAGTTTTGCCGAAATACGAGAGTTCTCGTACATGCGCTTTAGTTTAACGTATGGAGTACGCAATGTTTGGTGATTTTACAACACTTATCGTACACGCACTATAGTTAAAGGTATAATATACAATACCTTTGGCATTTGTACGATAGTTTATATTACGTAGTACGACAAATGCATACAAAATTCTCTAAAGTAATCAAAAAACAAAGCGCGCCCATATGAAAAAATGCTATGCGAGTTATGCGACGATTAATAATTTTTATTTTATTTTGTCTGAGCTTGAAACTGTTGAGGCGACGATTATGCGATAAAAGTCGGAATATTACAAGTAATAGAATTTTGTTGAGCTATTTTCTGAATGGTCTCTAATGGGGGTTAGAAAATTAGAAAAACGTAATTTTTTTTAAACGAACGTTCGGTTTTTCGAATATATTTTAAGAGGTTTTGAACCGAACCGAACGTAAGGGTTCGGTTCGGTTCGGTTCGAAATTTTCAAACTTCGCCCAGCACTACAATTATCAATTACTACCTAAAACTCTAAAAACCCACCTCGAATCCCACCTCGGATCCTACGAATCCTCGAATCCATAGGATTCGGTATATTCGACGAATCCAAGATTCGAAAATCCCATCCCTAATGCATTTGTTTACAAACGGTTGGAAACTTCTGATTTAGCGGCTGAAGTGGCGTTGATACCAAAACCCAAAACTTCGGAAATCTTCGGAAATTCTTGCAGGGAACCGAAACTACGTGAGTTGTAGGCTTCCCATATTTTAATGTACGTAACTTGTAACATCCACTGCAGTAGAACAGTGGCGAGCTGGCAGTTGGTGTCTGGACCGTGCGTGCGGCAGGGGTGCCCCTGGAGAGCGGCGGCCGCGACGAGGTGGAGATCCGGGGCTGCAGCATCCGGGCGGTGGAGCTGGTCAGGCGGCGGGCGCTGGAGCTGGAGCCCGGCCTGGAGTCCCGCCTCAACTGTGTGCTGGTGGACCACTTCCTGTGGGACTTCCGGCGGGAGCATGCCGCCCGGCTGGAGGCGGTGCCCTTCCACAGGACCCGCTGCGTCTACTACTAGCTGCCACGCGGGGTGAGTACTTTCACGTCGCGACCACAAGGCAGGACAGTGTCGTTGCTTCAGGATTAGGAGTGTGCCAGTCAGATCCTGAGCTTGTACCATCAAAAGTTTGGTATTTAAAATACCTATTCTAAATTCTATTCAAAGGAAAAATCCCGACACTATAGTGGATCTCATCCTTAGATTGCAGTGTGCTTTTCAACGGGCATTCACTTTCTGCTTCCAATGCGCAATATCTGCTATTAGCGCTGTCCTTGTTTCGGTGTGCTCTGTTGCCAGATTCTCGCCAGAGAGTATCAAAGTTTCAGGGTCAACTTTATAATATAATGAAAATTTCTTTAAGTGTATCTAAATAATTATATTTTTAAAAGGAAAATTTTGAACGAGTATTTTGAAAATATATTTTCTTGTATTTCATCTAATAATATATAAATTATCAAGAATTTGTGTTTTAAAAGTGATTCAATAAAGGATGAACACTAAAATAAAATAAATTAATTTTTCTGATCCATGCACTGGTATAATTAGCAGTTGCAGTATCTACAGATTAGTGTAATGGGATCGGGTTAAATAAACAGTCACTTATAAACTTGTTAGCTTGCTGCCTTGCACCTTACCACATTTTTTTAGCATATCTAATGTGGAGCAAAAAACATTTAAGATATTGGAAATATTGATAATAGGTGGGGTATAAACAGGCCTATTTTTAAACAGCAAGCAAGCAGTTATAAAAAATAAGTCTTGTCACTGCAGCATAAAGCATAAAATACGTCAGTTCGGAAAGCAAATGCACAAATAGTAGTAAAGAGTGTGGTGATAAATGGGGGGAGGGGGTCTGCATGTGTAGGTGTTTATGGAGGGGGTATGCCTTCACAGCAGTGGGGAGGGGGTATGGCTTCACAGCAGTAACAAAGAGGGAGAAGAGGGAGAAGGATCTTGCGACAGCTCAATTAGCGCTCTCTCGCCCCTTGTTCCCAAGTGTTAATCTTGTCATATTTCACACCCGAGACACCTCAACTGCAGTAAAAGGAAATTGCGGTTAAAAATGGGCGACACAGATCGCGTAGTTTAAGTAAGCTGTTCCAGCGCTCGGCCTGGCATGTGATGACACGGCAGCAGGCAGCAGCGATGGTTCTTGGGGTTGGTGAGAAGGGGTACGCAACACCAGCGCAGCAGGTCGTGTGGGGAAATTTGTCGGTAAAATCGAAACGGGTAGAGATACGAGAAATTTAGAAGATAACATATTGGTTTGAAAATAGTTTTCAAGCAATTTTTATAATAAGCAATCTTTTTCGAGACATGTTTGATGGGAAAGAGGTGAAAACGAAACGTAGTTTATTTGGTGTAGAAATTTTTGAAAAATACTGGAAAAATTTTAAACTCAAAACATCACAATTCACGTTATTTTTCGAGTTTATCGTGATTGTGATATTTTCAGATCTCTAGGTATGCATTACATAATGCTCATTACAGTGAGGTTAGTTTGTAAAATCAGCATTGATCAGCTTACGTGACTGAAGACATAAACATCTGATAAAGAGTGACAAAGATAGGTTTAAATTGCATTTGCAATGCAAATAACTGTTCAGATTTTACGCTTGTGTCTTTATTTATGTGACAAACAGCAATCATAGCATTACCGCGCTGTCAATTTTGGAAGGTTCTATTTTCCCTTGAATAAAAGTTTATGTATGTAACATTTAAATATTCCCTGGGCATATTTCACAGTTATGTTTACATCTTAATTTAGTTTTCTTAAACTTTGTGACTTGACAGACTCATTTATCAAGAAGGATAATCCATTTATTCAATAGGAAAAAAAAACTTTAATTTTAAAATTCAACATAAAAAAATTGCAATTTTTTGTTTTGTTTTGATCCTCATTCAACACCCTGACAGTACAAGTTGCATTTTATTTTTTCGAAGTTAGTAAACATGCTTCCAGCCAGTAAAATATTAAAACCATTTTGAACAATTTCCTGTCAGCATTTGACATGTTTCATTTCATACATGTTTGAAAGTCAATTTTACTTTAATATATTTTTTAAACTTTATCTCAACTTGTATAAGAGTTATTTTTTTGGAATGTTACATCGTTTTTTACTTACGTTTTGTAGCGTTTGGACCCTAAATGTGGACATTATACAAAGAATAGAAATTCTATGTACTAAGAAGCATGAAAGTCAGGTTTCTTATGCAAAAAATTAATGAAATATTATTTTAATAAGTTTATATTTTATAACAATATTATGAATGCATATAAAGTTATTGAGTAGGTCGAAATTGGCTAAAAATATTTTTTCCCCTGTTTGCGAGAAAAGAGACTTTGTTTGGAAGTGCAAGTGATACATATTTTTATATGCGAGCATGTTCCATTTAAAATGTTACCACAGGAGTGTAGACATCATAACTAATTAACTTAAGAATCAGGGAAAACTTGATTGTGAGTTGTCCAAAGCCATGCCTTGATTGTGAGAAAATCGTACATGTCTCTGTTATTTAATTGAAATTGGCTTTAGTATGTTGAGTTGGTGGCACTGTTTCTGCCTGGGTGAGGCACGAAGTATGGAGGGAAGTCGTCAAGCAAAGGCAGTCTTTAGGAAAGTGAAACCTTTGCATAACTAAGGGTACACTTCCACAGGGCTTACTATATTTTCATCCATCATAAAGAATTTACAAGATTACATATTTATTTTCAGAAAAAAACTTTTATTACAACCTTTGATTTACGCTTTCCATTTCGTGCTGTTTAAAATCTATCTGCCAATAATTTAAATATGTAATGCAACAAAAAGGTGTTGTGCGTATAAATAATCTGCAAGGAATTTTACTTGATTCTTTTACTTCATGTTACCCACTTACCAAACTGATAGTTGCACCAAGCTAAGCTTTGTTATTCATTACTTAGGATGTACTTTAAAAAGGAGTTATTGTTTCTGAGTGACTAAAACACATTTATCTACACTAGAATATATGTATTTTTACTTTGTTAGTGTTAGGTCAATTTAGATTCTTGAATCTGCAATTCCATTGATTCCAATGGTTTTGGAATCAAAGCTGGTCGATTCTTCCCATTTGAAATTTTACATTTTATTTTTAATAGGGGCATTAAACTGTATCTGTAAATACATTAAATAAGGATTTTCAGCTGACTATTCAGGCGATTCCCCATTAATCGGCCAATACAGCACTAATCTGCCATCATTGCATTAAACAGCTGATAACCTACTAATCGGCTGACACCCTACTGATTGACAGATAGGCTACCTATTAATCAGACAAAATTGTATGTTTCTAATTAATGGTCTTTTTTTTTTACATGCAATGTCTGACTAAACAGGCTAGTTTGGTTCAGGATTTACTTTTGTTTTTTATTCATCGGTTTTCACAGATTTATCAAGGTATTGAGTCAATTTTCCAAAAGTCTTGTTTGATTTAATGAAAGTATGGTAATACTGACTTTTTTCATAATATGGCCAAATTTTTTTAGTAATAAGTTAAAACATTATTTTAGTAAAAGTGTCATTACCATACAGTTCCATAATTGTGTTTGTTTTAACAAGAATACTTATATTTAATTTGATGAGAAAATACAATTATGCACAGTATAAAAATACAGAAAATTTATGTATGTGAAATTATAGTACCCTATCTTCATCAACTGTTTATTAATTACAATAGTTGTAAGTAAACAGTAAATAAAATTTATTTCTAATTACATTTGTAAATAAAAAGGAAAGGGAGGTTTTTGTATATGATTATACAAATAAGGAATAGTTTGACTAATTGAAACTGGAATCAGAATTGGCAAATTTTTTGGAATCAACCCAACACTACTACCAAACTTCCAAAATTGATCCTTCTAACGAGGGTGGACTAAACCTTACATTTCCACTAGTGAGAAATGTGTCGTGAACTCAAAAACTTCACTGTTAGCATTTAGAAGCTGCAATAAGGTACAGCATAAGAACTTAACTGCTTTATTTGTGCGTTGAATCAAATAGTAGCCTAAACTTCTTAATTTCCCCCGGAGATATGCAACAGGCACAGCAACATTCATCAACTGGTTTATTTACAAAAAAAAATAGTTTGGCACACACAGTGTATACAGTCAGAGTAATCATTTTCATTCGATACCTGCAGCAATACTGTCGGTGGAAAGCATGCCCGTACCTACTACTTACGTTCCTGGAATAAAGGCATGTGTTTTACGTCAGTTGCAGTTTACAACAAGAAACTGCACGAGCAATCAGCACTGCCGGGGCAGACGACATACGACACATCTTTCTTTCGAGGAGCATCTTGGTGTCAGCACGAGAAACTGGTGAGAGAGCACGATATATCTACATGTATCAGTGTTACGTTAAGGATGGACAAAAACAAAATTGGAAAACCATGCAGGAATCCTACTTGTAATATACAGATGGTTTGCTTTATTTTGGCTTTCTTTGGTCCAATGTATTCTTTAATTTGCTGCTGATTGAGCCGTTTACATTCTAAAATTTTTTCGATATATTTCTGTTTTCTAGAGGAGTGAATATCACATTTCTATGATATTACATCTTTGTACAGCTATAGTGTGCAGTGTAATTTTTTTTTTGTATTCCAGTTAAAACAGTAATGGTTGGTTGATGGTCTGGCAAATCAGGATTCTGCTGAGCAGGAGCACAGTTTATCCAGTTATCCGCAACTGCCTTCTTCCCATAATGAGACCTAAATCCTGAATGTAGGCTTCCGTGGCAAGTTAAAATTAATTTTTGTCTGTAACTGAATATATTCCTAGGCCCGTGTTTTTTTTTAAAGAAACTGTTACCATTAGTAGATTTATTGATGTATACCTTTAGTGAACTATGAATGAGAGAAATTTCCCCCCCCCCCCCCAATCCCTCCCTCACAATCCTATGAGTTTTCTGAATAGAGGCTCTTGATAAAGTCTTTAAAAGACTTTAATTTTTTTAAATTATTATTAGTAGTATACTAGCAAGAGTTAACCTCCCTTCGCTTGGACAAAGCCAGCTGGCTACTATCAAAACAAAACAAAACAAAACCACGGACACACTCTCTCACCAGTTTCACGATTCAAATGTGGTGTCCACCAATGTGTCTCACAACGTGAAAGAAACAGTGAATGTCATTTATACATTTTCTTTCCGACTAGACAAAGCTACACTCAAACAATTATTATTGCACAAAAATTAAGTTTATTTATTTTTTAATATTAAGAGTCACACTTTTATTTCACCTGCTATTTACAGTATAACATGTGTTTAAATATTCCCAAGTACACTACATACTTATTTTTATTGCTAAGATATACAAAAATATTAGTCTTTCTCGTTTATGTATTTAAAATGTGTCATAAGTTGATGGTTTCATTGCAATTACCTGTCACATATATAAATAGAGTACCAAACACACAAATTAATACACACAGCTGAATGTTTAACAAAAATACATGCACACAAAGTTTAGCGACTAAATTGCTAATGAAATTAACACTTTTCACAATGATATGTATATACAGTAAAGATGCATACCACACACAGAGTTCTTTACACAGAAAATGAATGTTTGTGATGTATGCAACTGAGAGCCTCTCTGAAAAATTACTTCGACAAGTGCTTATTATGCAGATGCAATTGGCCCATTTATCGACTTCAGCTAGTTGGTGCAACCAACCTCATTGTTATTTACAAATCATTTCCACACTAAATATTTTCAGTGTTCGAAGCACGCATCTCACTGATGTATAAATTAAATATTTTATGAAATACATGGGCACAGTAACTTGAATACATGTCTGTATAAGTACATATTGTTCTTTTGGTTAGTAAAATCACCCAAGACTAAAAGAGAGATGAATATAATAAATTCTAACACAAATATTTTTGAAAATCTCGAACATAAATCTGATTCACACGCACCAAGTTGGTAATGTGATCAAATAATCATGAACACTTCTCGACTTGTATTCTGTAATAAATAATATTTAGTAAATGTCTGTACAGAAAATTTGAGACAAAATATAAAATGCAAGATCATTATCAGGTAATTTGAATGGCAATGCGTTCAAACGTAGTAATAACTAGAGGCAAGATATAATGATTTTATTTTCAGTCCAATTATTTTTTTAAAACAGAAGATTTTGGTGTTATTGTGTTTATTATTATAGATTCTGTTTTGTAATATTCATACCACCAAAGAATCATGTATTGTTTATCTGCTGCATTTTTATGATTACATAATTTGCAAGAATTATTGTTTAAATTTGATTCAATAAGAGATGCACAACCAAACAAATAAATTTATTTTTCTGAGCTAAGCACTTTGATGAAAATTTTGTTAGGAAATAATTACATCTCTTAAATTTCAAACATTAAATTTTTTTTTGTAACTTGAATTGAGTTTTGGTTAAATGTTGCTATATGGTGTATTAACTTGTATTTTAGTGTTATACAGTGTATTGACATGTTTGCCGGTGTTATTTTGCGGTAGCCTACAACTCACGTAGTTTCGGTTCCCTACCACGTTCGTGCAACTTCTGATTTCTCTCAAAAATTGAAATTAAAACAATTGAAGGGTTAGGTTAGGTCAGGTCAGTCACAACATGCTTGTTTTCATTGGAAACTTCTGATTTAGCGGCTGAAGTGGTGTTAATACCAAAACGCAAAACTTCGGAAATCCTCGGAAATTCTTGCAGAGAACCGAAACTACGCGAGTTGTAGGCTTCCCGTTATTTTGATTTTAGCACAATCCATCATATAATCCTTGGTAATGACAAAGAAAATGAAATGACTAACTTGGCGCATGAGAATGAGTTATCTTGGTTTTGTGGGCTGTAGCTAAACAACCCGCTCACGAGTCGTGACGGGAACACTGCACGTGTGCTTGTTCAGCATGTTCACCCAGGCACGGTTCACCAGCGCAGTCTTCAAGGTGGAGGTGAGAGGTCACTGAGAGGTCACGGCGCCTGCTTGAGGCTCTCCCAGAAGGCGATGTTGGTGCGGAGCGTGCCCGGGGCGGGCGCCGGCGACACGGTGCCGCTCTCGTCACTGGTGTACCCTGGCGTGGTGTCGTACTCGTCCCGGCGGCGGGCGGCCAGGCTCCACTCGCTGCCCCCGAAGCTGTGCACGTTGCGGTCCAGCGCCACCGGCAGGTTGCGCCGCAGCCCTTCTCGGAACTCCCGCGACATGCTGCGCGCCGTCAGGCTGTGCACCTTGCCCGGCACAGAAACAGTTGACAGTGGCGCTCGGATTATCGCAAACACACCGTATAAATCTGTTGCAGGATGAACATTAATAAGTGATAAACCTACAGTAAGACATTTTCATGGCCTTTGAATTAAATGTTCTTAAAACCTTTTTTATATAACATGGTAGTATTTTAAATATAACTTGCTGAAGTACCTGGTGTTGCCAGGGCTTAATGAAAAGTGAAGAAGCTTCAGTTAGGAGGATGGTGAGAAGCTTCGAAAAGTTTAAATTAAATTGTTGGCTAATTTTCTTCAACTTTGTCTTTGGAAATAAAAAAAAAAAAAAAAAGATTCAGCAGATTCATTTTTAAAAGTCCTTAATTTTATTTGAGGCAAATATATTAAACTTTTAAAAGCTCAATATATAATTATAATTTGGATTAAAACTGTCAGAATCTTCCTGTGTAGTTGTAGTAAGATGTGTGTGTTTGTAGATGGGTAGGTGCTATTTGGGTGAGTAGGTGGTGTGTGGAATGGTAGGTGGTTGTGTAGGAGGCTTGGTGGGGTCAGGTAGGGTAGTTAGGGTGTACGAGGGTATGTGGGTTGTGGATGGGTGATTAGGTGGTTTTGGATATGTGGTTAGCAAGGTTGTGGATTGGTTGAGTAGGTGGTGAGTGGATAGTTGGTTAGTTGGTATGTGGGTTGGGTGGGTTGGTGGTATGGGGGACGGTTGGTGGGTGTGGGATGGTAGGTGGGGTGTGGGATGGTAGGTCGGGTGTGGGATGGTAGGTAGGGTGTGGAGGTAGTTGGGGTGTGGGACGGTTGGTGAGGTGAAGGAGGGTTGGTGGGGTGTGGGAGGGTAGGTGGCATGTGTGAAGATCAGTGGGGTGTGGAAGGGGTGGTGGAGTGTGGGAGGCTTGGTGGGGTGTGTGAGGGTAGGTAGGGTGTGGGATGGTAGGTTGGGTGTGGAGGTAGTTAGGGTGTGGGACAGTTGGTGAGGTGAAGGAGGGTTGGTGGGGTGTGGGAGGGTAGGTGGGGTGTGGGAGGGTAGGTGGCATGTGTGAAGATCAGTGGGGTGTGGAAGGGTTGGTGGAGTGTGGGAGGCCTGGTGGGGTGTGCGAGGGTAGGTGGGGTGTGGGAGACTTGGTTGGGTGTGGGAGCCTAGATGGGGTGTGGGAGCCTAGGTGGGGTGTGGGACCGTAGGTGTGGTGTGGGACCGTAGGTGGGGTGTGGGAGGGTAGGTGGGGTGAAGGAGGGTTGGTGGGGTGTGGGAGGGTTGGTAGGGTGAAGGAGGGTTGGTGGGGTGTGGGAGGGTAGGTGGCATGTGTGAAGATCAGTGGGGTGTGGAAGGGTTGGTGGAGTGTGGGAGGCTTGGTGGGGTATGCGAGGGTAGGTGGGGTGTGGGATGGTAGGTAGGGTGTGGAGGTAGTTGGGGTGTGGAACAGTTGGTGAGGTGAAGGAGGGTTGGTGGGGTGTGGGAGGGTAGGTGGCATGTGGGAGGGTAGGTGGCATGTGGGAGGGTAGGTGGCATGTGGGAGGGTAGGTGGGGTGAGGGTGGGTAGATGGGGTGAGGTGTGGGAGGGTAGTCTTGGTGGGGTGTGGGTGTGTAGGTGCCGTATGTGACGATCAGTAAGGCGTGGAAGGGTAGGTCGGGTGTAGGTGGGTATGTAGAGTGTGAGAGGGTTGGTGGGGTGTGGGAGGGTAGGTGGGGTGCGGGAGGGTAGGTGGGGTGTGGGAGGGTAGGTGGCATGTGTGAAGATCAGTGGGGTGTGGAAGGGTTGGTGGAGTGTGGGAGGCCTGGTGGGGTGTGCGAGGGTAGGTGGGGTGTGGGAGACTTGGTTGGGTGTGGGAGCCTAGATGGGGTGTGGGAGCCTAGGTGGGGTGTGGGACCGTAGGTGTGGTGTGGGACCGTAGGTGGGGTGTGGGAGGGTAGGTGGGGTGAAGGAGGGTTGGTGGGGTGTGGGAGGGTAGGTGGCATGTGTGAAGATCAGTGGGGTGTGGAAGGGTTGGTGGAGTGTGGGAGGCTTGGTGGGGTATGTGAGGGTAGGTAGGGTGTGGAGGTAGTTGGGGTGTGGGACAGTTGGTGAGGTGAAGGAGGGTTGGTGGGGTGTGGGAGGGTAGGTGGGGTGTGGGAGGGTAGGTGGCATGTGTGAAGATCAGTGGGGTGTGGAAGGGTTGGTGGAGTGTGGGAGGCTTGGTGGGGTGTGCGAGGGTAGGTGGGGTGTGGGAGACTTGGTTGGGTGTGGGAGCCTAGATGGGGTGTGGGAGCCTAGGTGGGGTGTGGGACCGTAGGTGTGGTGTGGGACCGTAGGTGGGGAGTGGGAGGGTAGGTGGGGTGAAGGAGGGTTGGTGGGGTGTGGGAGGGTTGGTAGGGTGAAGGAGGGTTGGTGGGGTGTGGGAGGGTAGGTGGCATGTGTGAAGATCAGTGGGGTGTGGAAGGGTTGGTGGAGTGTGGGAGGCTTGGTGGGGTATGCGAGGGTAGGTGGGGTGTGGGATGGTAGGTAGGGTGTGGAGGTAGTTGGGGTGTGGAACAGTTGGTGAGGTGAAGGAGGGTTGGTGGGGTGTGGGAGGGTAGGTGGCATGTGGGAGGGTAGGTGGCATGTGGGAGGGTAGGTGGGGTAAGGGTGGGTAGATGGGGTGAGGTGTGGGAGGGTAGTCTTGGTGGGGTGTGGGTGTGTAGGTGCCGTATGTGACGATCAGTAAGGCGTGGAAGGGTAGGTCGGGTGTAGGTGGGTATGTAGAGTGTGAGAGGGTTGGTGGGGTGTGGGAGGGTAGGTGGGTTAGTGGAATGTGTGAAGATCAGTGAGGTGTGGGAGGGTAGGTTGGGTGTAGGGAGCTATGTGGGGTGTGGGAAGGTGGCTGTGGTGTGGTAGGGTGGGTGGGATGTGGGGTGGTAGGTAGCATGTGGAGGTTAGTTGGTGTGTGCTAATATCAGTGGGGTGTGGGAAGGTTTATGAAAGGTTTATGGAGTGTGGGAAGGATGGTGGGGTGTGGGTGGGTAGGAGGGGTGTGGGGGGTAATTGCTTGTGTTAAGATCAGATGGATGTAGGAGGTTTGGTGGGGTAAGGGAGGGTAGGTGGGGTATTGGAGGGTTGGTGGGGTGTGGCAGGGTAGGTGGCGTGTGTGAATTTCAGTGGGTTGTGGGAGGGTTGGTGGGGTGTGGAAGGGTAGGTGGGGTGCGGGAGGGTAGGTGGCGTGTGTGAAGATCAGTGGAGTGTGGGAGGGCAGGTGGCGTATGTGAAGATCAGTGGGGTCTGGTAGGGTTGGTGGAGTGTGGGAGGCTTGGTGAGGTGTGAGAAGGTAGGTGGTGTGTGGGATAGCAGGTGGAATGTGGGAGAGTAGCTGGGGTGCAGGGGGAAGGTGGGTAGTGGGAGGGTAGGTGGGGTGTGGGAGGGTAGGTGGCATGTGTGAAGATCAGTGGGGTGTGGAAGGGTTGGTGGAGTGTGGGAGGCCTGGTGGGGTGTGCGAGGGTAGGTGGGGTGTGGGAGACTTGGTTGGGTGTGGGAGCCTAGATGGGGTGTGGGAGCCTAGGTGGGGTGTGGGACCGTAGGTGTGGTGTGGGACCGTAGGTGGGGTGTGGGAGGGTAGGTGGGGTGTGGGATGGTAGGTAGGGTGTGGAGGTAGTTGGGGTGTGGGACAGTTGGTGAGGTGAAGGAGGGTTGGTGGGGTGTGGGAGGGTAGGTGGCATGTGTGAAGATCAGTGGGGTGTGGAAGGGTTGGTGGAGTGTGGGAGGCTTGGTGGGGTATGCGAGGGTAGGTGGGGTGTGGGATGGTAGGTAGGGTGTGGAGGTAGTTGGGGTGTGGGACAGTTGGTGAGGTGAAGGAGGGTTGGTGGGGTGTGGGAGGGTAGGTGGCATGTGGGAGGGTAGGTGGCATGTGGGAGGGTAGGTGGGGTGAGGGTGGGTAGATGGGGTGAGGTGTGGGAGGGTAGTCTTGGTGGGGTGTGGGTGTGTAGGTGCCGTATGTGACGATCAGTAAGGCGTGGAAGGGTAGGTCGGGTGTAGGTGGGTATGTGGAGTGTGAGAGGGTTGGTGGGGTGTGGGAGGGTAGGTGGGTTAGTGGAATGTGTGAAGATCAGTGAGGTGTGGGAGGGTAGGTTGGGTGTAGGTGGCTATGTGGGGTGTGGGAAGGTGGCTGTGGTGTGGTAGGGTGGGTGGGATGTGGGGTGGTAGGTGGCATGTGGAGGTTAGTTGGTGTGTGCTAATATCAGTGGGGTGTGGGAAGGTTTATGAAAGGTTTATGGAGTGTGGGAAGGTTGGTGGGGTGTGGGTGGGTAGGAGGGGTGTGGGGGGTAATTGCTTGTGTTGAGATCAGATGGATGTAGGAGGGTTGGTGGGGTAAGGGAGGGTAGGTGGGGTATTGGAGGGTTGGTGGGGTGTGGCAGGGTAGGTGGCGTGTGTGAATTTCAGTGGGTTGTGGGAGGGTTGGTGGGGTGTGGAAGGGTAGGTGGGGTGCGGGAGGGTAGGTGGCGTGTGTGAAGATCAGTGGAGTGTGGGAGGGCAGGTGGCGTATGTGAAGATCAGTGGGGTCTGGTAGGGTTGGTGGAGTGTGGGAGGTGTGAGAAGGTAGGTGGTGTGTGGGATAGCAGGTGGAATGTGGGAGAGTAGCTGTGGTGCAGGGGGAAGGTGGGTAGTGGGAGGGTAGGTGGGGTGTGTGAAGATCAGTGGATAGTGGGAGGGTAGGTATATGTGAAGATCGGTGAGGAGTGGGAGGGTAGGTGGGGGTGGGGAGGTATGTGGTGTGAGTGAAGATAAGCGGGGTGTGTGAGGGTTGGTGGGGTGGCTTGTGGTGTGGGTGGGTGGGGTGCAGAAGGGTATAAGGGGTGTGAAAGGGTAGCTGGGCCATGGGGGGTTGGTGGGGTGTGGGTGGGTATCTGGGCCGTGGGGGGTTGGTGGATAGGTGGGGTGTGGGAGGGTAGGGTAGGTGGGGTGTGTGGGGATGGTAGGTGGGGTGTGGGAGGGTAGGGTAGGTGGGGTGTGGGAGGGTAGGGTAAGTGGGGTGTGGGAGGGTAGGGTAGGTGTGGTTTTTGGAGGGTAGGGTAGGTGGGATTTTGGGAGGGTAGGGTAGGTGGGGTGCGGGAGGGTAAGGTAGGTGAAGTGTGGGAGTGTAGGGTAGGTGGGGTTTTGGGAGGGTAGGGTAGGTGGGGTGTGGGAGGGTAGGGTAGGTGGGGTGTGGGAGTGTAGGGTAGGTGGGGTTATGGGAGGGAGGGTAGGTGTGGTGTGGGAGGGTAGGATAGGTTGGGTGTGGGAGGGTAGGATAGGTTGGGTGTGGGAGGGTAGGTGTGGTGTGGGAGGGTAGGGTAGGTGGGGTTTTGGGAGGGTAGGGTAGGTGGGGTGCGGGAGGCTAGGGTAGGTGGGGTGCGGGAGGCTAGGGTAGGTGGGGTGTGGGAGGGTAGGTGGGGTGAGGGAGGGTAGGATAGGTGGGGTGTAGGTGGGTAGGGTAGGTGTGGTGTGGGAGTGTAGGGTACTTGTGGTGTGGGAGGGTAGGGTAGGTGGGGTTTTGGGTGGGAGGGTAGGTGTGGTGTGGGAGGGTAGGATAGGTTGGGTGTGGGAGGGTAGGTGGGGTTTGGGAGGGTATGTGGGATGTGGAAGGGTAGGGTAGGTGGGGTGTGGGAGGGTAGGGTAGGGTAGGTGGGGTGTAGGTGGGTAGGGTAGGTGTGGTGTGGGAGTGTAGGGTACTTGTGGTGTGGGAGGGTAGGGTAGGTGGGGTTTTGGGAGGGAGGGTAGGTGGGGTTTTGGGAGGGAGGGTAGGTGTGGTGTGGGAGGGTAGGATAGGTTGGGTGTGGGAGGGTAGGATAGGTTGGATGTGGGAGGGTAGGGTATGTGGGGTGAGGGAGGGTAGGGTAGGTGGGGTTTTGGGAGGGTAGGGTAGGGTAGGTGGGGCGTGGGAGGGTAGGGTAGGTATGGGGTGGGAGGGTAGGGTAGGTGGGGTGTTGGGGGGTAGGGTAGGGTAGGTGTGGTGTGGGAGGGTAGGGTAGGTGTGGTGTGGGATGGTAGGGGGGGTGTGGGAGGGTAGGGTGTGGTGTGGGAGGGTAGGGTAGGTGTGGTGTGGGAGGGTAGGTGGGGTGTGGGAGGGTAGGGTAGGTGGGGTGTGGGAGTGTAGGGTAGGTGTGGTGCGGCAGGGTAGGGTAGGTGGGGTTTTGGGAGGGTAGGGTAGGTGGGGTTTTGGGAGGGTAGGGTAGGTGTGGTGTGGAAGGGTAGGGTAGGTGGGGAGTGGGAGGGTAGGGTATGTGTTGTGTGGGAGGGTAGGGTAGGTGGGGTGTGAGAGTGTAGGGTAGGTGGGGTGTGGGAGGGTAGGGTAGGGTAGGTGGGGTGTGGGAGGGTAGGGTAGGTGTGGTGTGGGAGGGTAGGGTAGGTGTGGTGTGGGAGGGTAGGGTAGGTGGGGTGTGGGAGGGTAGGGTATGTGTTGTGTGGGAGGGTAGGGTAGGTGGGGTGTGAGAGTGTAGGGTAGGTGGGGTGTGGGAGGGTATGGGAGGGTAGGTGGGGTGTGTGGGAAGGGGAGGGGGGTGTGGGAGGGACAGGTGTGGTGTGTCAATGGGTAGGGGGGGTGGGAGGGACAGGTGGGACGAGGATGGGTAGGGGGGTGTGGATGGGTAGGTGTTGTGTGTATGTGTGTGTGTGTGTGTGTGTGTGTATGTGTATTCTACTACAACAGTAATCCTTATTATTGATGTTCAGCACAAACATGAAATGGTTTCACCTTGTGTCTTCATATCTTTGACTATCTAATTTAATGGGTATGTAATTATTATTGTCAATAACAAAAGTTATTACACATTTTCACATATTTTAATGCTTATTTCAATGCTTATTTCAATAATGCATATTTACTGACATTTTTTGACGTTGGGACATTTGTTTCTAACCAAAAAATAGCTGAAGAAAAGGAAAATAATACAAAGTTGATTATATGGTAGTTTACATATTTTGTTTTTGTAAGATCATACATATTTTATGTAGATGATTAATTTAACACATCTATTTAATGGCCAAAAAATACTTGAAAAGTTTTTTTTTTTTTTTTTTTTTGAAAAATTTAAGTACAAATGTTGCTAGATTATGTTTCAAATTGCTATTTTTTTTAATTGACTGGTTTCTTAGAAAACATGTTATTATTAAAAAGGAAATTTAGATTTTTTTTCTAAAAAAAAGTAATTCCTTTCAGAATTACCATTTAGGAAAATTGTAGGGGGAAAAGATCATTTAAATTGAGAACAACATTGTCTTAATCTGTTATTATTTTCTCATATTTATTATTTAGTTAACTTAATCACAAAAATTTTCCTTGACTTCAGAGGTCAAAATATCTACTGAGTATTCTAGAATCCAGTGGAATTAAAATACTAATTTATAAGAAATTATAAATAGGTACGATTGATAGTTATATTTCACATGTTTAAGACATGTACGAACTTTAATATAATGCTAATGGTAAAATAATATAAACACTGAGAACATAATATTATTCTCTAAATTTTCTGTAGTTACTTGAATTGGGTTTGATTAAAAAAATTATGTTGTGTGGACTCGACTACGTTAGGGATGGGTGTGTTGATTCTTCGGTGCTTCGATTCCACCGATTCTGCCAGGGAACCGTCGATTCTTCCGCCAAGTTTCAAGGAATCGTATCGTATTTAGTATGTATGATACTAACCACTCTTAATAATTTAGAAAAAAAATTGATAGTCTGGAAAGTCGGTTTACGGACGATAGTTTAACGAGACAACATCATAACAAAACATTGATGAAATGATTGATCCAGAAGAAAAAAAATCATATTCGGCCTGAGACTGAGCCGTAATAGGAATTTGCAACCAAACAATTTAGGTATTAAAAATATTATATTCTTTGAGGAATTTTTTTTTTTTTTAATTTTTCTTATTATTTTTATGATAAAAATCTACCTCTGCATACTTTTATAAATAAAATTGCAGCATTTTTATTGAATTATCACTATTTTGTATAGATACAAAGGAGGAGTGAAATGAAATCTACAATTTAATTAATAAATTTACTTTTATTTGAACTCATTAATTCAAATATATTTATTACTTTTGAAGTGTCGTGCGCGCCATATTTATTTTTACAAGCACAAAAAAAAATTCCCTTTGCCGGGAATTGATCCGTCAATCTATCGAATGTTAGTCAGCGTCGCTAACCGCACAGCTACGAGGCCATATTGGAAATGTATGTTTCAGATGATATAGATTAATAATATTCCACGCATGATATTTGTTTGAATTTCTTTTAACTAGCATATTCTCTGTTGGACTTGACATATTTAAATGCTTGTGGGCTCATAACTATAATACGGTGTTTTTTTAGTTGATCATATAATAACTCATGACAAATAATTACCAATGTCAAACTAAAGCGTGAAAAGTATCATACCAGCAATAAATATTTAGTTACACAGCTAAAACAATACTCATACAACACTGTTTAAATATACTGATTTACACTAGTAATTAAAATAATACGTACTTGAAAGAACGCCATTTCCTTGCGAATATACTCCTGTGGCGCGGTGCACAACAATAACCTCGAACCCCGACCGAGTTCTCTGTACCGTCCGCAACATACCAGAGATGTGCCACGCATGCGTAAACAGGTCACATCCGTAGTGGGACAATTTTTCGTGCGTGCAGCCAGCGTTCATCGATTTATTAGACGTCACGTCAAAAAGTTTTTTCCTGAATGAAACCAGCGATTCCTGCTAAAATTACAATTTTTTCGGCCAGAATATTGTCACAATATTTACGTAACTCACCTTGCACTTTAATTTCAAAATCGGTAAATTACGTAATAGTTATCTTATATCACGTTTATATTGGTTGCAGTTTCAGCTTATACAATTACATTATAGAAGTCGTTAGGATCAAATGAAAAATATTTGTTTTCCAAACTCTAGAATCATAATCGTGTTTTAACTTATTTCGTGTTGAATTACACAATACGTAAAGAAAGGAAAAGAAACAAATTACGAATACATCATCTCATCTAGCCGAGTCCGCCATACTTTAACGTTGTAAACAGCTAACAGAGCGTGCAATACTATCGTAATTTATTTTGTTTGTAGTTTTAAATTGATTAAAATTGGGTTAGAACACGTAATATATCACTGTATTTTTATTTACATAATATATTTAACTAGTATGTCTGATTAATTAACTTTTTTTGTTTGCTTCGCACATAGATGGTACATTTTGACGCGACTGAGCACTTACTGCATGAGATGAAACATGAAAGCCTCCATATTATTGAATTCTTTATGTTTTAACCTCACTTTTTTGTTTCTATTATAACGCGTGGTTTAAATTACTACTTTTCAAGAGATCAGGTCAGTTTATTTCTACTATCGTATAGTACACGTATTTCTGTGATGTATATAACTTGTTTTTGCAGAAACACATGTGAAACAGTGTATTAGAAATAAAAAATCATGTCTGAAGTGTGGAAACATTTTACAATCTACCCGTTTGATGACAAATTTGCAGTATGCAATTATTGTAACACGAAAATATCTCGTGGGCCAACAAAGACCACAACCAACCTATTAAAACATTTTTGGACTCAACATAAGTATGTACTATCTGAGTATCTTGCTTTGGGGGACTCCAGTGAAATTCAAAATGTACCATAAGATTCTATTTTTGATTTATATATGCTGTTTTAATATTTCAGTTTGTTTTGTAAATACACCTGAATTCTCATTTCTATAAATTGATGAAATTATAACCTTGTATTGCATATGAATTAATTAGCATAATACAAACAGCTGAGTTCTCATTATTGCATTAAAAACTTTGTCTTGAAATAGAAGTTTCTTGGAATCATGGTATATTGTATTTTTTTTTTTTTTTTTTCCTTTTTTAAGTTCTTTAATGATTAGGTACATGGCAATTTTTTTTGGTTGAATCGGAATCGGAACCGAACCTGGAATCGAAGCATTTTTGGAATCGGAATCGAGAAAATATGGAATCAACCCATCTCTCAATTACGTATTACTGAACCCGGCTTGACTTGGTTCGATTCAATTTAATTGGACTAGACTCAAATATTTTCAGACTCATCCATCTCTAAATATAATATTACTGAAACGAAAAGTTTAAACAAGGAGAACGGTTAAGGCTGGAATTACCATAGCCCATCGGCTCCGTCATCCGTCCGTCGATCATATGACCAGCTGACAATCAGAGGGTCTGAAAAATTTCATCCACCCGTCTGTTAAAAGTTATTAGCGAAGCTCATACTTTTGACATGGTATCCATGGTTTGGTTGTGCATCA
Organism: Bacillus rossius redtenbacheri; assembly: GCF_032445375.1. Taxonomy (NCBI): domain Eukaryota; kingdom Metazoa; phylum Arthropoda; class Insecta; order Phasmatodea; family Bacillidae; genus Bacillus; species Bacillus rossius. Next base: position 23,447,436 of record NC_086343.1, on the reverse strand, counting down.
GTTATCACCAGAATACAGGTGTATACAGTTGATATGTGTTCGTTCAGATGTTCTGCATAATGCGATTGTTGAAACCCATGTCCAAACAATTCAATCACAACTCTGAATATTTCCGATGATAAACTAATTCAATACATACAGGATCATAACATAATAGCAAACATCAATATAAATTTATGAGAGAAAAATATTGATTTTTAAAGCACCCATTTGAGAAAATATTTTGATGGACGGATGAAGTAATGTTGTAAATTGTTTGGCTAAATGTGTGCCATTGGCGGTCAAAAGTGACGTACGGACGGAGGCGACAGGCTATTGTAATTCTGGCTTAACTTGTTACTATTTTTCTTTTCTTCCTTTTTGTGGTTAGCAACAATTTTTTCCACTTTAAAAGTGACACTACATAGCATAGGCATTTTCAAATGTCACATATTTTTGAAGTTATACTTCTTTAGGTGCGTTATGAAAACATTATGAGAGTGAAATTTTACAATCAAATGAAATTTTCACAGGAAGAAAAAAGAAAAAAAAACAAGGCTGCATACAGTTAGATATTCTAAATATGCTTTTAAATCTTATACTTTAATGACTGATATCATTAAAAACATTTATTTATTGTGAACATTAGTGATATAAATTGTGTTTATAATCGTTTTCAAGTGTATTTATATAAGTGAGGTTATATTTCAGTATGTATATTTTATTTTATTTATAAATTATTGCATATCAATTGATTTAAGGTATTAATTAAAATTTAGCTAGATTATTTTACTAAATTAAAAAATTTATAAACGAGTTTATATTAATATTGAATACTGTATATTTATTCAAATTTTTAAATTTAACTTTGTTTTTACTAGAGGTGGGACGATACCACACTTTCGATACTCGATTCTGTATTGTTTTTTCAGTTCGATACTTTCGATACTCCAGGGAAAAATATTTTCCCATTAAGTAACAATTATTACAAATAACTAGGGCTGATCGGTTGACCGAATTTTCGGTTCGGTTCGGTCATTTTAGTAAAAACCGAAGCCGAACCGAATTCCCAGAAAAAACCGATGATTCGGTTTTTATTAGGGCATTAAAAACTAACTTCAAGTATCTACCAAATAATGTATTTAACATTCATATTGGATAAGAAACGTACCGCTTGCATAATACATCAAAACACATTTAAGACGCATGCTAAGTTTTACACTATAAAACGTTTAAATCATCTATTCTCTTAATGTTCGCCATTTTAACCATGGGATAGTAAAGTCTAAGCGTTTCTTACAGTTCACTATTTCCTATGTTTAACGTCGGAAGTTTCTGTCGGAATACTACTATTTTCTCTTAAATATATGGTTTTTTCTTATTTAAAGGATATATCACTTCCGTTACTAAAATAATATTTATTTAATTCCGGTTCGTAAGCTAAAACGGTAGAAGTTTCGTAGCATTGCTTAGTTCCGTTCGTATTCTGCAGGGCGCTCACGACGCATGGCGTCACTCAGTTCTATTTTCACATCACAGAATGCGCTATACGTGCGCTAGGATCAATTAGTTGCCTTCCAAGTTCCGTTCCAAATGGCAGTTGGAGAATGAATGTGCATGTCGTCAGACACTTTAGATGTACAGTAGAATCTCGTTATAGCGAGAACACGGCTATAACGAGGTATTTTTGAGGAATTTACGGCGTGAGAGCTTGAAGTGCGCTTTTGTTATTTGTCTGCTTTATCTCCACCCCTCTCGCTCGCCACTAGACATCTTGCCGTTGACGCCTGTCACATTCTTCAGCCGTGCAGTCGCCACCTAAGTGCGTGGCTTTAAAAATAGAATCCCGTCCTTTCTTTATTTTATCAAACTTCCGTTAGTTATCTGTACCGTGTGTAGACAAAGTTTGATATTGGAACAGAAACAACGTAAAAAAGTATTTTTTACAAATTAGAAATATGTATGTTTTTGTTTTTATAATCGCGTATATTTTCACGTTTTTTTTGTTATCTTAAAAGAGATAATATTAAAAAGCCGCTCTAATGAGATTTAATTGTTTCTTGTTTAACAAAAACTATTAATTGTTTATATTCTATTTATTATTATTTACGCGACGTCATACTGTACGCGTACGCAATACGACTGGATTCGTTGCTGCAACATAACAAATTATGTGGTATCAGAAGTAACGAGTAACGTAACGATAGTAACGAGTACTAATTGTTATAGTAACGAATACATACGGGTACGCATTTTTTCGTTACTTTTACACCTCTAGTAGGAACTACCGTATTTATTTCCGAATCGCTAGGACAGTTTTCTTGTAACTTCTGTTTCGGTCAGTTGTTGGGGTATTTGTCCGGGAAAGGGGTGGTGATGGTTTGAGTTTAATCCCAAATTTATTTTCTAAAAAAGTTTACAGGTTTCTTTAAATGAAAAAGTATAATTTTCCAGCGACTATTTCGTTTGATTCGTACGTGCGTTGCCGCAGCCGCACTCCTGCTATTTTGTAAGGAATTAAATCGTCGCGCTACACTAGCACCACCTGTTAACAACATCCCGAACCAACATGGCCGCCAGCAGACAGCCCGCGTCGACGATAGATAGCAGGACAATGCTGCGTTGGCCGCGGGCTGAGATGCTATACTTACGTGGCGTGGTAGTGTATTCTGGTTATTTTGACGCAATCGGTGATCGCATCCGTACTTATGGGGTATGGTTTTAAAGAGAATTCACACATCTGCTCACAGAAATTAAGATTTCGTTAATATAACCTGTTATTTTCCAATTATACAGGTTTAAACACAATTTTTATGCTATTTTCGGTTAATTTTTATTTTTTGGGGGCCAAAATTTTTCCAATTCGGTTATAGCGAGGATCAAACCCGGAACCGTGACACCTCGCTATAACGGGACTCTAGTGTAGTTTGTTTACTATTCGCGCGTGATTATTGCGGCTTTGCGTCGTTATAGTCTAGAGTATTTGATTTCTCGTAAAATAAAAATTCTTTTTTGCCACTACGTCTTGGTAATTGGAGGCAACTATGAACATCTGTGACGAAAGAATTAAAAATAATACCGCCCGTGTTCCGCAAAGATGATGATGTTACGCACGTGACGGAAAAAAAATCCTAGTAAATACCGCATACTAAATATGAATACTTTACTTGTGTATTTTGAAAATATGGTCATTATGATTCATTCTGCCTTTAATGCACTGGTAGGTTAAGACGTTTTCTTGGTTAAGACGTTTGTTTATGTTGGCTTGTCCATTAACTCCCGGCATAGAGGCTACAGTAGGAAGTTTTTATTTGTATATTGCTTTTAATCACATTATTGCTATTGAATTTTATTCCAGTACATTTCATAAATTCAAGCTGGCAACAAGGTTAATGTAATACTAATTATTAATGTTCTAAACTGTTTTGTTCTGTTCCTTTTTACACATATGGTTGTTTCAGTAGCATATAAAATTATTTATAAATACAAATAGTAGTTGAAAATAACTTTTATATTGCTGAGAAAGTGACTCCCCTAAGAAATTAAACTTTTGCAAGATATTGCAAGTAATCAAATACTATAGTGGAATTTTTTTTGGTATGACAGCTCAAAGAAAAATTTTGAAGTAGTGACCGAACCGAACCGAAAACCGACATTTTTAACAAAAAACCGAGCCGAGCCAAACCGAACTGAAAATGTGGGAACCGATCAGCCCTACAAATAACATAAATTAGTTTTAAACTATATAAATTCAATCTATCATACCAGCACAATGTCAGATAATGTGTAAATAATTGCATTATTTTAATGAAAAATATGAATTCATCATTATATATACATATAATAAAACCACCAGAAATGTAAAATACAGTCCATAATCAAGTAATACTGACATGATAAACAGTGGCCTTACAAAATGTTTGAAGTCCTTTCCTAAATTAGAAATAAAAAAATTAGACTATTGTAAAAAGAAAAACAGAAATTTTTGCTTGTTTGTTTAATTTTACAAACAACTTTATGCAACAGAACAATTTTCAATAAAATTTTAACTTGAGAAACGTAAAATACAAAACAATCCGATCGTAAGAAAACAATAACAAACGGGTATATTCAGTTCAAAGATAAATGAATGCACAAAATATGAGATCTGTGCCTTGGTAAAGCACGTGCACCATTTTCATAATCATTGCTAGTTTGCGCCACTAGTCTCACTTGGTGCTGGCCATAGATGCTAGTAGCGAGGTGCACAGTCTTCCTGATACTATCCATATCTATGGTGCGATAAAGTTATTTTCTTACGTTTGCAAAGGTAAACAATGAACGTTTTTCAAAATAAAATCCGTAATTTATCAGGAGGAATATATATAACAAAAAAATGTGTAAATTTTAGGACTTTCCGCTTCGTAAAAACGTATGAAACGGGAAATTAATGATTTTATAAGTGTATGTTCCGGGAAAATAAACCATTGTAAATATAGTACTTTCGGCGGGACCAAAATTAATCGGCGTATGAAACGGGAACGTATAAACGAGATTCTACTATAGTCGTATTTTGTACGATGGCGACTCAAAACTTAAATCAATACAAATGTACAAGCATTTCGGTATCGAAAAAATGTATCGAACTTACAGTTTCGATACTCAATACTTTGCTATACCGTCAAGTATCGAAGATATCGAGGTATCGAAAATCCCATCACAAGTTTTTACCTTACCAAACATAATTATAATATCACTCCAGTTTTTTTATTATTTTATTTATATTAATTATTTGCATGCAAAATTAAAGTAAGTTTTATATTATGCCAAGTAAAAGAAATTCCAACACTCATACATAAGTACAAGCTCCCATAATTTTTTAAAAAACCAGCGACATTAATACAGGTATAAAAATCTATATGCTCACTTAAAAAAAATATATAAAAGTAGTTACTTGTTGCTACTTTGAACTGCATCAGCACAGAAAAGTGTTGCCAACTTCAGAAAGTGAAAGTTTAGGACTCTAAATAATAAAAGGGTTGAATTTTTTTCCTCCAGTACACCAATGAGGGTATTTGCCTAGATGGAATTACTCGAGAGAAGTGAGAGATATTTTAGTGTAGCCACTGATAGTAAACAGTAGCGGATCCAGAGGGGGGGAGGGGGGGGGGGCTAAGGGGCTCAAGCCCCCTCCAAAGGCATCTGGGTCCACTATTGTTTTAGTGTTTGCCTTGATAAAGCCTAGCCTCAGCTGGGTCAAGCCCCCCCCAAACCAAAATCCTGGATCCGCCACTGATAGTAAAGTAAACCCTGTTCAGAATCAGCTATGCGGTGTTGGTGCAGCGGCGTGGGTAAGCAACATGCCCGTGCCGGCGTAAGGGGGAACGCCGCTAGCAGCTGGTCGGTGGAAGCGCGTGAGAAGCGGGGGGGCAGTGGGTGTGGGTGCCGTGTGCCAGATCAACGAGTATCGCTCCTCACTTGGGCCCACTACTGGTTCTACGCGGGCCTGCTAACCTGCCGCAGCGGTCGGCTCGGCACGGCGAGCTGCTGCGGGGAGGAGTCTTCTTCCTTCTGCGGGGCCTTCTCCCGGCGCTCCCGCGGGACGATCACTACGTCTCTGGGGGGGGAGCGCAGGTCCGTCATGCTCAGTCGGTGCGACGAGGTCGACAGCTGCACACAAACCACTCTCATGGCTCCGGCTTCTGCAAATACTTTTTTTTAAAATCTAATATGAATATCAAATCATTCACCAATATCAAATAGTTTTCTAACTGAATTCAACCATACAATGGAACTTTTTTCCACACTTCACAGCAGTCCAAGAACAAAACAATAGCAAAATACTGTAAAATAAAAAAATAAAAAAAAAAAGCAAATTTGTATTATGTAGCAGAAAAATCAAAATTTCTGAAGAAATATTCTTGGCTTGAATTTCTTATAAATGAGCCCCACTTAAAAATGATTATATTTTAAATAGTGATGGGTCGAATCCCATTTTTCCAGAATCCGAATCTTGAATTCGAATCCCAAACAGTACCTCGAATCCAACCTTCGAATCCGAATCCAGATCTCAAGGGTTAATTATAAAATAATTTATAAGTTGAACAGAAAAAATTAAACATTATGCAGAATTATTTAACCCTTTAAATTTTTATTTAAAAAAACAAGGATTTTGACTCTGGATCAAGACGATTCCATTTTTGGTCACATATGTTTCCTGCAGTGCTGAACAAACGTTCAGAGAACACTGTCGCAGGTGGTGAACACAAATATTTTTTGGACAGTTAATGTAGCCTGGGTGAACACGAAGACTGAGTTTTCCAGAATTCGAGGATGTTTATTTCTGGGTTAACTGTAGGATCACGTAAGAATCTGGTCACTTCATCAATTGCTGTAGAATCCGACTTGGTGGATTTAAGGCATTCAGGCATTATCTGTGAGTACAGTGATTCGTGTATCCACGGAAATCGGAAAACGAAATTCAACATCCGACGGAACAATATTTTGTAGTTACCAATTTGACATTTGTTTAAAGTCCCAAATGAAGATAAACGCTTTCCTGAAATATTTAATGGAAACTGAAAGGCGCCATCTTGGCTTCAATGGTTTTAGGCCATAAGAAATGTTGTGCGTATTTTAAAATTAAGCCTCACCAAAGCATAGTGATTAATATGCCCGAAGTTAAAAGGGACGGGGTGTTTTCTCAAGTTAACCCGTTAAAATTCTTTATATTAATATTAGTTATATTTTGTGTTGCTCAAAATGATTGGCTAACAAATTCATTGGTTGGCCATCATGGAATTCTCAGATAATACATATTTTAACGTTGGTAGTCTACACAAACCAAACTTGGTCCTAAAAATAGAACCTGTATCAGAATATTTAAAATTGAATCGCGATTAAAATAATAATTGTATTATTGTATTAATTTTTGTCATTCATTATTTCATTGTTATTACTATATGTGTGACCGTAACTTGTGATGAAAGTCAGCATTATTGTTGTATTACTAAGTAACAGATTTCTCGATAAAGTTATTTAAAAAAAAAAAAAAACAAGATTCATATTACTATTCCAGATCCTAAATGTGCTTTATTTTATATTTTAGCATATTCTGAGAATACATATGTTATTTATGCCTTATTTAATGCCAATGTAGCGACAATGCATCCATATTCATGAATATAAAGTAAGTTTCCCAAATCAGTACATGCTTCATAATTTTTTTTATATAATAACAAATTAAAATTACAATACAGTAGAACCTCGTTAATCCAGGGCATGCTAATTCGGGAATCGGATAATCCGGGACGATTTAAAAGAGCAAAAAAAAGAGAAGTAAAAATTGTCAGCCCTTAAAATTAACGTCACGCTGGCCCCCTTTCAGCTGTCACATTTGTCACTCTTTAAACTTGAGGGGGATGTCCTGACTTCTCCCTTTGTTAGTTTCCACTCGCCAACGCATGGCAGGCGCCTGGCGAGTGACATGTCTGGCTGGCATTCGGCTGTACGAAGGGGGGGGGGGGGGGGGGGGGGGGGGGGGGTAGGCTACCCAAAATTTATGTGTGCAAGGTCAGCACGATCTTATCTTTCTCTCTTCGGCTGTTGTAAATGACCGTGAACTAATGGCTAGGCAGAGCTTTATTTTTTTAAGCCGAGACACTAATTCAAAGACCGCCGAGGTTCTACTGTACCTCAATAGGATATGTTCCTAGGAAAACGTAAACAGGCCAAGTATATTGTAAGCATTTAAGTTTTTAAATATTTTCCTAGAATCCCGAATCTTTTCCTTCGAATCTTTCGAATCTTTCGAATACTAGAGATTCGGTGGGATTCGACCGGCCCATCCCTAATTTTAAATAATTGTTGAATCAAATATAAGACTTTTTTTATTAGTGGTAGACACTAATTGCATATAATATTGCATAAATTAGTAGGTTATTTGGGGCTTTACAAATATCAGTTTTTTTTGTTTTAATCAGTTTTAAAGACAAATATAAATATGTTCTCAAATATGAATACTGAATTCTAATAGCACAAGTGGGTAAAACCTTTTTTTTAAAACATTTTACTTTGAAAAACGCTTGTACAGAGATACCCACTTTCAAGAAAGGTAATTAGTAATGAAAAAATCAACAGGTGTTTGCTTTCACGGGAGACATTAAATTTAGCAGGGTTTTGTATCATCCAGTAAGAAAAGACTTGGGTGTTTTAAATGTTTATTTTTTTACAGAAATACCTCAATGTGATAGTAAAGTATTTTGTATCATAGATAGTGTATCCTTGAATGTAAAAGCTGTGTTGTGATTGGTCTGCGAGGTCACATGGATGTCATGGTTGCAGGTAGTTGCGTAGCCCTGTCAACCGTCATTCAGCGGTAGCCAGTGGCTCTCGAAATCTTTTATAATATGTATTAAGGGACAACACATATAATTTCTGTGGTCCATGCCTAGCCAACATGAAACCTTCCTACAGCGAAACATTTTGAAATTTCTCGACCACTGGCGTTGGCATTAAGGGCTCATGGCACAGCCTTAGTGTGCCTTGGCTGCAGTCCAGAGAAATGTTTTGTTCTCTGCAGTACCATGAGTTAATTACAATGTGACCGCAGGACTAAGTTTTTTTTTCTAATGACAAAGAGTAACATTCTGGCGCCGAGCAATAAGCTAATTGTCTGTGAAAAAGCATCTTGAATTGTTTATTTAAATTTTGTGAATTTTTTTTTAAAGTGATGAATAAAAACCAAACAAAAAAGTTAAGTTTTTTTTTTAATTGCCAACTTAACCAAGATATCAATGAACTAAGATTTAAAATTTTAAAACATCTCCTATTCAGTGCCCGCTGCACATCAATAGTAATTTCAAGTTGTTTTGTAAGACTTGTCACTTTCAAACTGCCTTGTCGTGCCAGTTTGAAACATAAAATAATTAACACCTTAATTCCACAGTAAATTTTCTAACAAGTCAATAGCTAGACAGAATACCCCAAAACTGGTTGACCATGCACAGATGTGACCCATATTTTTTTCTCAAATTTTGAAAACCCACCACGGCAGAAAATAATAGTACAATCCTGTTCTATGGCAAAAAGACATGTCTCTTAATGATTTTTTTGAAAATATATTGAATGGCTAGTTTATAACTAAAAGGCTGTAGTAAAAAGAGAACAAAAAAAATCAATTATCCGAGTTTACAATATGAGTGGAACTCTGAAATTAGATCATTTTCCTAGACGAGTACCACGTGGAAACACTTATGATTACACTGGAAACATAGGCGAGTACAGAAAGCTCGAGGGACATTTTTCCCTGTTTGTGAGTTGCTTGTCCAAACTACTTACGGACGTGGACGAATCTGACTCGGTGCCCCCGGAGAACTGCTTCGCCAGCTCCTTGACGGACGGCAGGCACGGGCAGTACTCGCTGTCGGCGGAGGACACGGCGCTCTCCTCGCTTCGCACGCTGTCCGTGTCCCAGTGCCGGCCGTTGCCGTTCACCGCCGCCTCCGTCATCACGCACGGCGGCTTGGGGTAGCACGTGATGGTCACCCTCGGCGAGACGCCCTTCCCGCGGTCCCCGGGCCGGTTCCTCGCGGCGTTCGCCTCCGGGGCCGAGTCGTGGCCGTTGATCACCAGCATGTTCTGCTTCCTCGGCTGCGCCGTGGGGCACTTCACGGGCGGCTTGCCATTAGCGACGCCTTTCGAGAGCGTCTCGAAGCACCGGGAGATGTCTGCCACTCGCGGTAGCCGCGGCGTGGGCCGGTCGTCGCCAGGGGCGGTCGTGGGCAGGACGGACGCGCTCACGCAACGCTTCAAGGTCTGCGGGCTGCCGCTCTGGATCCTGCGGAGCCACTGCCGCTCCGTCTTGTTTATCTCCCTCTGCCAGCGGGCGACCTCGCTGCCCACATCGTGGATCTTCAAAACAAAGTAACCACATGTATGTAAGTATAAGTGGTTCGTAAACCGACGACAAAAATTTTTAGTTCTTTCAGAAGTCTACATGTTCAACTGCTCTGTCTAACATTTTCAGACTAGATAGAGTTAAACTATAATCTTGGAAGCTCATCAATATACAAAATTACAAATGTTTTTATTGCACCAATTTATTGTATATTTATTGCAAATATGTATATTTGTGGTGGTACTTGAAAACATTTTGCCACATTCACAAAAAAAAATTTCGATCACTCAAGCTGGTGCTTCTACATTGACATTCGTAAAGTATGAATAAATACCAAACATGCAGAGTACAGAATATTTATATGGCTTAGTGAATAATAATTTTAAAAAAAATTGTGTTTACTTGGGTTATACACCTTAAGTCTGTAACTACAGGTAAATACTTGGATAAACCAATTTTTAATGGAATGCCTGTGAAATTAGTTTACATTATTAAGAAAAACTGTTATCTTAATTTAGTGACACAAACTGAACTAGGTGTCACTTAATGCTTGTGTGATGGATGTATTGCTTGGGTCTAGCTTTATGCAGTATGTTGTATGTTGAGATGTTAAATGGCATTTTTAGCACACACATGTTGGTTGTTACCTCTATTAACACCCACTAAACGTTTCCTCAAAATACTTCAAGGCTACCAGGGCCAAGGCCACAAAAGATGCTAATCTACTTTATCAACAGTCACATACTTGGTTCTGAGCAAGATGTTAGGCAACATATTCAAACTGTAGCATTAAAAGTTTTTATTGGGGTGAGTGGAAGGGATAGGGGATAGGTGGGGAATAATCATAGAAATGTTTAAGCCACCTCATACGTACACTTCATATGCAAAAAAAAAAACAATACCTGTAGTTAAAATTTAAGATTGCTACTACGTAAATTAAATCTCACAAGTACCTACCACAGAAATAGTCTACATCATCAACTCTATGAACAAAGCACTGAAGTTGAACATGACAAGAAAATACTTTACTCTTGACCAGAGGCGTAGCCAGGGGGTGGTTTTAGGGGTTCAACCCCCCCCCCCCCCCCCCCTTAGCACCAAATCTTTAATTAATTTCTTATTCATCACTCAAACAAACTTCATATTAAAATTAATAAAATATTTACCATTACAATATTTAAATTTAAGTACCGAAAACTGCTAAAATAGCACTATTTTACACCTTAAAATCCAAATTTTCCCGGGGGAGGACCCCCGGACACCCCACTTTAATACGGGGGGGGGGGGGGGACATTCTTCTTAACACCCCCCATACACAAATCCTGGCTACACCACTTCTCTTGACATCCAAGAAAATAAATAAATAAATAATTATTTTTTTAAAACAGCAGATTATTTTCCCGTTACCTGCTGCAGTTGCGATGCGTCGGTTTGCTTGCTGGGATCCTGGGGACTTGACCTTGAACTCTGGAGGGGGCAGGTGGTGGCTCGCACCTGCGGAGAAGGAGGCAAGCTAGACGTCGGGCGTCGGCAGAAGAGACAGCTCAGAGCGGCCTGTGATAGCACAATGGCTGCCGGCGGCACACAAGCCCGGCCGGGAGGGTGGAGGGGGGGGGGGGGGGGTAGACCAGGTGTGCCGCGACCGGCCTCGCATGACACAGCGTGGCAACTGGCGCCCGCCAGCACAATGGCTCGTGGGACACGCAACGACGAACACACTTCCTGCCCCCCTCCCCCCCAGCCCGACAGCTGCCGGCTCAACTGTGCACACACAGAGCAGCGCGACTCTTTCGGACGACACAACAGTTCCTTTAAAAAAACACACACACATGCAACTCACTCGACGTACAAATGCACTCAATACAAAATTAAAATTCAACGACATAAATTACAAAAATAAATAAATAAAATTACAGTAGTATTCCTTATAGTCTTGTACGGTTAGTGCGGTTAGTGCAACGTGTTAGTACGATTACGACACTGCGTTGTGTAAAACATGCACTGATGACTACTGAAAGAGGCTAAGTGTGTGTTTTAGTCCAAGCTTCAGCCCCCCGCCGAAAAATTCTAGAAAGAAGAATAAAAACTGTGCAAGTCACTTACCAGCAGTGGAACGTCTCCTGTCAACAACGGTACAATGTGTGCGACATGCTGGAAGCTTTTGAGTACCACCCTGTACATTCGTGCTGTTTGTCAGCTGACAGAAAAATTATATTGAACACATCATCACTGGAGTGTATATATATATATATACGTATATATTTTTTTTTTCATTTGAAGCTTTGAATTTCTGTGATGATTTAAAGGGATAGAATATTAACAGCAGTCTAGCACTTATTTAATTTAAATGTAACAATTGCTGTTGCAATCATTTATTTTAATCATGACAGCTACACAGCACAACCTGCGAATACTTTTTTTTTTGTTTCTTTCAATAAATAAACCAATCGGTACTACACAAACATAATTTTTATACCTATTTTCAGTAGATTTTAACAAGAAAGATTTGAAAAACTAGTCTGTCATGCATCTTATAATCTGAAGCAAACGATAACTCCATTTTGTGTTGTTATTTTTCTGAATTGTACAAACTCTATAACAAATTTTTAAATAATCTACCTTTTTTTTAAATCTCAAACTGAATAATATTTTTTTCTTTCTTTAACTGTTTTCAGCTTCAAAGAGACTACCAATAATATAAATGAATAACTGGACATTTTAAATTTAAGTAAATTTATTTAAATTTTTTAAATGAAAGTGGAGAACTAAGAATATACTAACTTTTTTTTTATAGATATTCTTTCTGAATTGTTAAATGTTTCCAGATATAGATATAATTGATGAAACATTTGTTAACTTTCTGCTCTTACAATATTAAACAAAGTGGACATAATAAACATATGATACAATAAAATAATCAATACCAATTTTAATTATAAAAGAAAACTTGCTTTTGAATTTAAAAATGTTTTATGCTGTTAAAGAGAAATTATGATACACAGAAATGTGTATGATTTTTATTTAGCACTTCATTCATCAGAAAATTAGGGGAAAAAAACTGAATGTACCTAGAGCATAAAACAAATCTTTTTGTTTATTAAAAACATTAATGACTTAACAGTGTAAATTAAATGAAAAATTAACACTGGTTTTGTAAGATTGCAAATTCTAAAAATTTGATTCAAAATTCAAAAATTACCAACACGTAGGTTTTAGGCTTAAAGTAGTGAGAAGACACAATGAAATTACGGTGAAACAGTAGCACATGATATGTCATACAGGAGTTAAATGACACACAAGTTTAAACAGTCAGAAAGAATAATGAAGGTCTGGAATATAAGAAGGTTGTCTTAACCAAGGTAAAATAACTAGGCATTATACAATTCAACAGACAACACACCACTTTTATTGTGACAAACAACCTCCTAGAACAACATTACAATGTTTCTACAAGCACAGCAATAGACAGATCTACAAGTGCATCAATGAAGGATTCTGCATGGAACAACTTTTATATCGGGCCCGAAGAGAGAAGAAAGAAAGGCAGTCAGACTTACTGTTTCAGCAGGTTACCAACACGTATCAGGTTGTTGCTTGCACACGACTGGTCTCAGTCGTGCGAACGAGGTTAGCAGACTCAGACCTCTTGTTTGCATAGCGACCGCCTCATTCTCATCCATGCGGTTACGGCAATAATTATCACCCAAGCATGCGGATGTCGCACAGACTTCTCTCACGGAAATAACTTGGCATTCTGGTGTCGAACAGCTGTGTGAAGCAGAAAACTGCTGAGCCAACCTCGGAAAAGCAAGGTGGCTGGCATGTAGAATTAATTGGCAGCGTGTTAACAGTTATGAATTAAACTTTGTATTACCTATTATTATCTACAACTGCGTAAATTTGATTGAGTAGAAAAAATTCCAAACAGCATTACCAGGGCTAAAAATTTTTTCTCAATTTTGAAATTATAGTTCACTTACTTTCTCCAAGCACTGAAGTAGTATTTCACATTATAAAACCAAATTTGTGGTTCAAGTCTCTTCCGAAAGCAATTCAGTTTGTGCCACTTGCTCCATTCTTGAGAACAGTACAGCTGAAACTTAATTTACTAACAAATAACTTTTGATCCACAAATCATAATCATAATGCACTAGCCATTTGATGAGAACTTGTTTAAAACTCGGAGCAATAAATCATTAAAATTATCAAACCCAAAATAACGGCAGCCATTTGCATACCTATGGTTATTTTGTTCATTCTACACAGTCATATTAGGATGATTATAATAGAACACTTAAGTATAAACATGGGTGATTCATTCTGATATTTATCATAGACTGAATAAAAAATTCACATCTCTGAACTTACCCACATCCATATATTATAACAGCCACAAGTTACAACTTTCTCCTTCACAGCTGCTTTACTCCAGAGAAACGAGGCCGGATGAATTACCTATTAGTAGATGATTCAATAGAAACCTTTTTGGGAGACACAAAGAACAGACTTTCAAGAAACTACTGATGGTAAGCATTCACTTAAAAATTGTTCCATGCAGAGCTACAGTGCTATGAATACACTCGCCATGCACATGAGCAAAGTATTGCCAACAGAACAGTACCATTTACAATTCTTATCACAAGCATGCTCAAGGCAGTACAGTTTATATTTTGTACAGTGCATAATTTACACATTCTTTACAAACTACAGATTTTAAGTTCTTTACTCAACATGATAATGTCGGCAATCACAAAAATAGTATACTTCTCTTTGTGAGGAAATTTTATGAAACTGTCAATTACAGAACATTTATAGAAATGAAGAATGTTTTTGCATGATTCTGAAACTGAAACGAAGTGTATTTATCATGAATTCTTTTTTACAATTATGTTAAGTTGGTTTGGTGAAAATGATCAAAATTTATTTATATAATAATATTATGGTAATAAATCATTAGTATGATTTATGATCTGTATTCTGGCACAATGTTAACCACCTTCAACATGAAATAATACAAAGGGCTTATATTTTGAACTAGCTTTGACAGAAAACATTTTTCACCCAACTAATGCTGCTAAACAAAAAAAATGAAAGTCATCAATCAAACAAATGTTCTAATTTGCAACATGCATACGAGTAGTAAGTACAGAAATAAATAAAAAATGAGATTCTAGGTTACACTAAAACAACAGACAAGTGCTTTGAGTTTCATCAAAAGAAAACAGATTTTTGATATTTATAATTATTTTAACTTATGTTACATGCATAGAAGTAAAAAGTAGCTGAAGTCATATGGAGTGGCATGCAGTGCAGTGAGAGTTAGATCTATGAAGAATTACAATATACAACCATTAATATACCTATGTAGGTACTACACAAGTAATATAGGTCTACGTATTTGTTCCTATGCAGAATGTTGTAAGGCTAGCTGATGGTCCATTACATCATACAAAATATTCAGTGGATTCAATAGTGATGAGATTCCGTTATTGTACATTTGTTGTTTTTGAATGATAGCCTACTTCTTTGTAGGAAATTTAAAAAAAATTGCAAAATATGAGGTGTAAAAACAGGTATTTACTATTTATATAAAATGTATAGTAAATTAAATTATACACATACAGTATTATCAGTAACACTAAAGCATTACGTGTTGAATAAAAAAATTATTTTCTAGCTATCCAAAATTTATCTTCGTACATCTTCACATTTTCTTCATATTATCTTCATTCATATGTGATGCATAGATATTCAATTTTGATTTCAGTTTGAACATATAGAGCAGGTATACCAATGTAATGAATTTGGATTCAACAAACAAAAAATATTAACCATTCACTAATATATATTTTCATAATTAATACTACGTAACAAAGTAGCAGTTAAAATTTCATAAGCAATTATTTGGTGTCACGAGAAAATCACTAATTCTATGCAGCGATAAAATGCTACATAAGAACTCCAGCCGAAAAGTGCAAACCTAAAAAAAAATTTTAATATCATTATTTTGTTTCTAGTATTGAGTTATATATTATATATTTAAATTATAAATTAAATACCTACTAAGTTCATGAGACATCAATACATATTAAGTTGTTCTTTCAATAGGATGTGTGTATTACAACTAAAATATTCATAGACATAGCTAAACCCAGCCTAACTACAACCCTAACCATGAAAACACATCACAGATAAACACATATTTGTGTTAAAATGTGATAATATTTCTTTCTGTAGAAAAAAAATAGTTTCATGTAAATTATTTTATGTAAGAGCTTTGGTTTAGGATTAGATAGATAATGCTTCTTACTAACTTACATCACCAAGTTTGATTGGAAGTGGGCTAAGCACTATTTTAAAAAGTCTTGTGTAAAGTAAATATTGCACATCTGATGTCAACCAATAAACTATCCTAAATGCTTTAGACACTGGTGTCTATGAACTAGACCACTTTGCTACAAGAAACACTATGCTAACGCTAACGTATGCTACACTTTATTCGAAAACAGTACATATAATGAGGCAAATGAAATTGTAGGCTATATGAACTGCATTGCATGTGGACATGAAAAGGTACATATTCGAGTCAAGAAATATTTTTTCTTTCCAAATTTGTGATTTTTAAAATTGTGTACATTCTTAAATTTTTAACAGCCACTGTATAATGTAAATCAGGATGATATAAGTTACGATGACAGCAATGAATATGGCAAAGCTGTTTTAAGTACTCCACGACTGATTTCTGATTCACAAAATCGGAGACAAACTATCATGCACATGAATGGCAAGTATGTGACGTAGTTTTCAAAAAAAATCTTGAAAGCCCGTCACGGTTGGGACCAGGGATGTCTGCAAATATCCTAGAGACCGATTTTCAAGATTTTTTTTTTGATGATCTTTCAAATAACATTTGATATCGTAGTCATTGTTCGAATGTAAAATGGAAAATAAATCATTATACAAAATAAACCTATTGTTTGCACGAACATGCCAATTTTTATGTCAGATTGTATCCAAATATTTATATTTTTAAGGAGGCCATAAAACCAAATGCAAGTTGGAAGAAGGCAGCTGGAAACTAAAGCTTCATGACTTCCATCACCATCGTTACTTCTCCGCAACTTGTGACCTGCAGACACCCGGCGTGACGGTTCACCAGATGTCGGACGCGGAGAGCCCCCTCCCCCCGACCCTGGCGCGGAGGCTGCCGCCCATGGCGGGCGGTGGGCGGCTCCGCGCGGAGGCCCGGTGCTTCAGGCTGGCCGCTCGGCGGACGCTGCACAGGGGCTCGAGGGAGCGCTCCACCACCTGGGGCTGCGGAGGGGGGGCGAGGCGGAGCCCCGCCGCCGAGTCCCGGGAGCCGCCGCCGCAGCCCGACTCGGAGCGGGGCCTGTGGGCGGCCCGCGGGGGGGGCCCCGCCTCCAACGGGCCCTCGTCGTACAGGGGGTTCACCAGGAAGTTGGGCGACGCGTTGCGCGCGCGGAAGGCGAAGTGGTAGACGTCCCTGTGCAACATCTCCTCCTCGAGACTCGCCACAGACAGCCCACTTACCTTCGCCTGCTGCCTGGGCGGCCGCTCCATTGCCGGCTGCCCTTCCCCGCCGCTGTTCACGTAGTAGTCGCGGCCGTACCTGTGTCCCAACACACCATGGGCCGCAGGCCTACATCCCACTTTCCTCATTATATGAATATCAAAATCAACTCTCAAAAAGTGCCTCGAATCTACTCCGCAGAAATAAAGTAATATATGGGCAGGAACATATAAAGTAATTTTTTGAATAACTATTCAATACTATAGGTATGTGTGTGGTGTGTGTGTGGTGTGGTGTGTGGTGTGGTGTGGTGTGTGTTGTGGTGTGTGTGTGGTGTGGTGTTGTGGTGTGTGTGTGGTGTGGTGTGGTGTGTGTGTGGTGTAAGTATGGTGTAAGTAGGTGTAAGTATGGTGTAAGTAGGTGTAAGTGTGGTGTGTGGTGTGTGGTGTGTGTGGTGTGGTGTGTGTGGTGTGGTGTGTGTGCTGTGGTGTGTGTGCTGTGGTGTGTGCTGTGGTGTGTGGTGTGGTGTGTGGTGTGCTGTGGTGTGTGGTGTGGTGTGTGTTGTGTGTGTGGTGTGTGTGGTGTGTGGTGTGTGGTGTGTGTGTGGTGTGTGTGTGGTGTGTGTGTGGTGTGAGTGTGTAGTGGTGTATGTGTGTAGTGGTGTATGTGTGGTGTGTGTGGTGTGTGTGGTGTGAGTGTGTAGTGGTGTATGTGGTGTGTGTGTGGTGTGTGTGTGGTGTGTGTGGTGTGAGTGTGTAGTGGTGTGTGTGTGTAGTGGTGGTCAATTTTTTTGTCAAATATTTTTTTATCATTTCATATATGTGTATTTGTGTCTATATATATATATATATATATATATATATATATATATATATATATATATATATATATATATATATAGACACAAATACACATATATGAAATGATAAAAAAATATTTGACAAAAAAATTGAACGCCAACAACTTGAATTATATTAAATTATATTAAAGAAATATTAGTGACCAAAACATGGTAACTAAGCCACGGCTTTCTACTTCATCACTGAAAAATGCTGAAACTATCGGCCTTGTCAAGATATGACTCGGCAGTAATGCTAGGATGAACAGGTTAGCAAAGAGCAATGAAAATGTTACACTGTAAGCGCAAGGGATTTCAAAATTTGGAAGAAATAAAAGTCTATCTAACTCTAAAGCTATGATTTTTTTTTTGTTCAAAACAGTTAATTGGCCTAAAACGGTTTTTGACTTGATGTTGAGTTCTGGGAAATTAATAACTTTACACTGATGTTCTTTGCAAAAAAATTATTTTTTGAAACACTCAGCACTGTGCAGTGCAACTCATGCACAAGATAAACAAGTCTTAAAAATCATTTTACACAGATAATGCTGGTCCGATGGTAGCCGGCCCATTCATTCTGTGTATCAAAAGTTAACTCAAAATATAGATGTTCATATATGTAATCTTAAAAAAAACTCCCATCAATGTTTGTTGCTATGTGGAGGTACCTATATGTCTGCCTCCGTGCCAATGTTCTAACATTGACTTAAAAGGCTAAATAGTACTAGAAGTGCAAAAAAAAATATTGACAAAATTGCTACAAGGAAAATGCTCGAAAAATTTAAAAAAAAAGTGGATAATAAATGCACAAGAGATTGAAGTGTTCGTCAAGTAACTTGCATCAAATTTGATAGTTCTCACAAGTAGTACCTAAGGGGTACACATTGTTTGCCCTACAGGCGTTTGCCCTAAACGTAGGGCAAATGCCTGTAGGGCAAACGACTTTAGGGCAAATGCCGTTTAGTGCAAACGACTGTAGGGCAAACGCCGGCAAGCACTTATGTTTTGGATTAACGAAACCACACCAACTTTTAGGGCAGATGCCTGTAGGGCAAATGCCTGTAGGGCAAACGACTGTCGAAAAACTTCTTTTAGGGCAAACGCCTGTAGGGCAAATGCCGGAGCCTGGTCCGAATGGGATTATCAAACATTTTGTGTAAACGCCTTTAGGGCAAATGCCTGTAGGGCAAACGCCTGTAGGGCAAATGACTTTAGGGTAAATGAAGTTTAGGTTATTTTGGGTAATGTAGGTTTTTTCAATTATGTATCGATTCAAACAGTGTTCTTGTAGTTTATATTTCCTCCGCAGGTGACAGTACCTCAATAAATGTTTTCCCTCTAAATGCAAAGTTTACAAAAACGTAGCTAGATGGCACTTATGTAAGCCTATATCGAGGTTTGGTGGGAATTCGTTTGGTATGAACTTCCTAGATTCACCAACAGATGGTTCCCTGCGCTAAGTTCAATGTTATCGAATATTTTTTCTGTAAAATATTTCGGAACATAAGGTGATGTAAGGTCTTCGACCAAAAAAAAATCGTATGATAAAAAAAAAACAGTATTGGCGATTTAACAAAAATATCGCTGGAAAAAGGTTCAACTTTTTTCCCGGGGCTTTGCTTATTTCAATTTCAGCTGTCAGACGTGCATTTCGCTATCATTACTTAAAATATTACGAGCATATAGGTAAATAATGCGAATACTAGCTGTTAAACATTTTCTTAATTAGCATAATAGTACTAATGCGGTTAAACTCCTACATATTGTTCATACTATTTTATTTCGTAATGTGTACACAACATACCTACAGCTGAAGTACACAATGAAGAAGTATTCCAGTTCGTTTTGTTCTGGGGTTTCCATAATTTGCATTAATTACCTCAAAATCATATTAACCCCTTTTTAACCTTTTAGCGATTGCATTTCGCTAAATGATTATAGTTTGATTAGTAGTGTTTAAGTCTTTATTATTACTAACATTTCTTTTCTTTATACTTAGTTATTTAAAAAAATATATATACTTATAACCCTTTTTCACAGGTTATGGCTTGAATTCCACTAAATGGAAAAATTGTGGTTGGTAGAATTAGTATGTTTATTATTGGTGGTCAATATCTTTTCTTATAATAGATTATTTTCACAGATAAAACTTTTATTTTAAAACCATATATAGGTACCCCTTTCACCTCTTTAGGGGTTGAAATTTGCAAAATGATAAAATTTTTGTTGGTAGTTTTTGAATGTTTATTATTAGTACCCATGGTATTTTACTTCGCGTTATTAGATTCGGAGATATAATTTTTCAATTTTCAAACCATATTTATCCCTTTTTCACCCATTGGGGTTGAATTTCGAAATATGATGATTTTGTTGTTTATAGTTCTTGTGTGTTTATTATTGGTTCCCATTATATTTTGTAAAACTTTATTAAATTCAAAGATATGATTATAATCATGAACACAATTTTCACCCCTTTTTAAACGCTTAGGGGTTGAATTTAGTAATTAAAATTTGCGGTTATTAGTTCCAGTAAGTTACGTTTATTATTGGTACCAAATATCTTTCATTTTGCTACATTAAATTTGGAGATTCAATTGTTAATCTTAAAACCATATTTACCCTTTTTTCACCCCTTTAGGGGTGGAATTCCGCAATTTCATATAGCATAGTATATACGATATCCGAAGACCTTTGTTTGAAAAAAAAATTATCAAAATACCACCAGTAGTTTTCAATTGATGCCGGAACAGAAATACAGACAAATAGACAAACATAAAAAAAAAATTAAAAACTATATTTTCTAGTTCACAATAACGTAAATAGGCGTTTAATAGTTGTTTCGTCAGTACTTTTGTATAGACTTTTCATCTCGAAAATAGATAATCTATAGATTTGGTAGCCGAGGTAATTTCCCATGTTACGAGAGGTAAACAAGCTGTGTAACCTGACAGACACAAAACAAAAATAAATAAATAATATTGATACCTGAAAAGAAAAATTAAACAAAATTACTAAGTTAAGTATTAATTGTGAAGCATACGTTATTAATAATAAAAATAAGAAAAACATAATAAGTAATTACTTACGCATATAGCGCCTATCTGAATTGTCAAAATGCATTAGTAGTGATGATGGTTAATGTGCGAATAATAAACTCAAAGCGTTAAATTATATGTTCGTTTATACAATATTAATACTTTATATATTGTTAAATATATTTTTACTCGATATTTGACGGTTATGTTCCGAGAAAGACAACTGTCAACTCCGTTGTATTGTTATTTAATGCGTTACATTATGTCATTAGAGGGAGAAGGGGAAGGGAAAAAAAAGAAGGCACATAAAAAATAAAAAAAGCGCATATTTGAATTCCTAATACAAATACTTTCGTTGCAACAATGCAAAAATGTTAACTGCTTTCGTGACATATTGTTGGGCCGGTATCATCTGCAGTCTATCAGTTTATCCCGATCCATATTGTTTACGATTCAAATGAGTATGACACGGAAACAAAATGTAAAAGGACAAAAAAAATACAGCCTTTATCTTCAAAGCTTTTGTGAGGTTAATTACTTTCGATTTATCTAAGTCACGCTATTTATGTGTCGAAAGAAACTTGAGATGGATAATAAGTTACCTAGTATGAACTGTAGTAATTATACTTCACATACATGGGTAAAAGGAGGGGGAAGGGTACTGTTTTACGATTAACCGAAAATGTTGAGTTTGTTAGTAACAAACCTGCCTTATATGCGACAAAATATATTCATATTTAATAACAAATATTAAAACATAAGTTACAAATTAAAATAAATTTTATAAAATATCGGGAAATTTTGAAACTAGCCCACGCAATTAGTAATAATAATATTCAACACATGATAGTAATCAATCACTTGCATATATATAAATATAAACAAATAATATTATGTTATATATAAGACATTTTCCGAACAATCACAGAAATTTCCAAATGTCGTCCCTACCACACTTAATTAAGCAAATCTCTGCCTAGTATGCCTACTAAGGAATACCCTAAAAACTATTAATTTGAAACATTTGTGTAACTTTATACATATATTCTTATAAAAAAACTACAAATCGCTGTATTAAATAATTTTAGTAATAGTGTCCATGAATAAGAACGAAATAAAAACAAGTGAAGCACTGCTTTCTGCGAGTGGGATATGATAACAATGGTTTCAAGCTCAATGCTAAACCGCCCTAGCTCTCAATACTAGGCTGCCGGGTAGGGCCTACATAAGTATCGCAATAGGGCATTCATCACATAGCACATAAATAAAATTTTAAGGAGTGAACTCTTTCAGCAGCATACACGAAAACACCTTTTCTATTACGTAATCGCATATCACTATAAATACGGCTGAGAAACCATACAATTACCATGTTATGTGTACTAAGGTTGTATACAAATTGATGTTTTGTTTTGATTCATAAACCATGTCAAAATATGAAACTAAACTAATAAAAACTACAAGTCATTTGTACGATTTCAAAGACGACACGTAGACAACATGGCATACACTGCGCGCTCAAAAATAAAACTGTCATTGCAATCTAGAAGTCTAGAAGTCTTTCCAGCACAGCATGAACATAGCAATGAGACAAAACAAAAATAACAAATAACGTATTTATTTATTAAACATAGGTGATGGTGAAAAGACGTCACTTGCTCCTACTAAGTTATGAATAACATATTTTCCAGTAAATTCTGTTTGTTTAATTGTTTTGAAAATAAATTAACTATAATTGCACTTTTTTTTTGCGAATATGCTGATTCATTAGCATCTGAAACAGAGTTATAATTAATGATCTTTCTTTGTGTATTATACTTTTACGTAATTCATTATTGTACATTCCACGACATATCAAAATCGTTCCTAGTTTACACTCATACCTATGACATTCATTCAAATATTGTGGCAATATGGATGATATGATTAAATGCATTTTGAAAAGTTGTACATTTCATTGGATGTCACACATTAAATCAGTCTTTTATTATACTTCACTTGTTCCCATAAAACTTATTAGGGGTTAAGCTATAGATGGTCTGGGTGAATTAGCAAAATATGCACACTCTCCATGGAAGTATTTTCACAGCATTCTACAAACATATTAATAAAACGACAGATTCAGTTGGGCACATGTTATATAAAAATTGAAAATAGGCATGAAGGTCTAAAAGACTATTTTAACAGTAACTTTTAAACACTGAAAATGCTTTTATAAATGCATATGTATAATCCTCTGCCTTAAATTATTTTAGGGTCATCGTTTTTTGGACGACTTCAAGTGAAAATTCCAACAGGCAAGGATAATAAAATTTTGTAAGCTCCTTTTGCTAACGCTTGTTTTTATATATAGCAGCAATATTAAATTAAGTTAATTTGTTCGCTAGTTACCCCCCCCCCCCAACAATGGAAAATATTAAATCATCAACATCTCTGTTAAAAAATTATTTAAAAAATACAATCCAGTCACTGAGATTGGCGCACCATCTGTTGTAAGTAAGGTTCAATTACCAGCTGCATTCTTAGACTTCAACGTTGGGAAAGCAAACCGTATGTGCTGCCATCTAATTTGTGAATTTTGTACTTTGTACTCATTTGGAGAATGGTTCCAACATTTGTCAACAGGGGCGACACACGTAAAGACATCTATCTTCGAAACGGTTCGTAGGGCAAACGCCTGTAGGGCAAACGACTTTAGGGCAAACGCCGGCAAGCATTCATTTTCGGATTATTGAAAATTCGCAAACTTTTAGGACAAACGCCTGTAGGGCAAACGCCTGTAGGGCAAACGACTGTCGAAAAACTTCTTTTAGGGCAAACGCCTTTAGGGCAAATGCCGGAGCTTGGTCCGAATGTGATTATCAAAAATTTTGTGCATACGCCTTTAGGGCAAACGCCTGTAGGGCAAACGCCTGTAGGGCAAACGCCTGTAGAGGAAACGACTTTAGGACAAACGCCTTTAGGGCAAACGCTTTTAGGGCAAACGCCTGTTTGGAATGAGGAATGCGAGAATATGCTTCGAAAATGCGTTTAGGGCAAACGCCTGTAGGGCAAACGACGCACTCCCGTACCTAAGTACACATTTCCTTACTCCACTTGCAAAGCAATACATTATTCTTCTTTACCAACAACTGTAGACATCAACAGTGGTAGGATACATAGACCATTGTCATTACTTCTGAGAATTGTTGAAATTGAGACAAATAACTTAAAAATATATCATATTTATAGGGTAAAAATGGTATTAAAAATGTTTTTACTAATGGAAAAAAACCTTATTTAAGAATATAGGAAAAAAATATATATATAAAAAAAAGAAGGGGGGAAAAACTCTTGCTTCCTCAAAAATAAATAAAACAATTTTGGTAAAAATAGTAAAACCTTAACTCAGCTGACAAAGATAATAGCAATATAACTAATTTTTTTTTTAACCAAGAAAAACCAGAAAATTATTATTTGAAAGTACAGGAAACTATAACAGAAAGAAATTAATACTGCATAAGCATTACTTGGGGTAATAAAAAGGATAACAAAGTGTATTCTCGCATGTGTACATTTATTTGTAAGCACAACTCACTTCTTTGAATCAGGCTCCGCGACTACGCTCACTTTCAGCGGGCCAACGACGACTGGCTTCCGCTCGCTCGACGCGTCGGGAACGTCGCTGAAACACAACCTCGTGCGCATGTTTATCTTATCTCCTGCTGCACCTCGAGCGAGGCCACGAATGGCCCTTTAAAGCCACACAAACGACAAAACAACGATAGCTCCCCTTTGCGCTGCAAGGTTAGTCCAACTTCTTCAACGTCTCGGCAAAGAATACATATTGCAAGCAATTAAAAAAAAAAAAACATTTCTGGTTGGACATGAACCTGATAGCAATCAAGGTTTCAAAAATATTTCACAATTTTTTTTTTACACTACATATATTCCTCAGATAGTAAATAGCCTTTGTCCCTAGGTGTGCAAATTAATTTTTTTTTTTTTTATGTTCATGGTGTAGAGTGTTATGTCGGTATTGGTACGCATATTTCCAAGATCACATAAACCCTCTTGTCCAAGTGCCGGGCCCGCCGCCATAACTGTCCTCGCAGGCCTGCCAATCTATATCCTGTCCTCTTGAATACTTAACACTACATCTCCCTTTCTTTATACTGTTTTGTGCCCACACTGTTTTCACTACTGTACGACCTGCACTATTGCACTACACCTCTACAGCTCCAGCCGTTTTGGTCTAACCACTTGTCTTCCACTCCTGGTCTTGCAAATCCCCTTACTCCTCTCTGACCCTTGTATTTCTTTCTCTGTGAACCCTCGAAAGTCTTCTTGTGGAGATCCCGGCCCTTGAAGGTCCTCTTGTGGTGAGCCTTGCGTTGGTGACTTCCGAGGAGAAGATGACTTATGCTTATCAGCCCCATCTGCTTCCTCTGCTGTTCGGGGAGTTAGTCGCTTCTCTTTTACTGCATGTGTCACTTCTGACCCTGTTGTTGATGCCTGGTATGGCCCACGCCCATGTCCTCGGATCTGCTCATCGGGCTGCCGTACTTCGATCAAGTGTTTCCTATTCCGGCGCATATTGCGGACCCCCGTTTCGACTAAATATGATCTGAACTGGTCTGCGGGCTGTAGTACCTTGCCATATCTGGCAAGGTCGGTAATCCACACGGTCACCCCTGGCTGTAATGGATTCAACTCATACACACCATGCCTTGTATCATAGTTGCGTTTTGATCTCTCTTTGATGTGCTGATCCCTTTTCCGAAATTCTTTCAGAATGCATGGGTTCCACTGTGGTTGTAGGGACGCCACGGTATGGGGTAATGTGGTCCGTAGCTTTCTCCCAAACAATAGTTCCGATGGTGAAAAGCCGGATTCCAATGGAGTGGCCCTATAAGCGAGCAACCCTAAATTTGGATCAGTTGTTTTGGACAAAATCTTCTTTGCTATTTTAACTGCACTCTCTGCTTCGCCATTTGATTGCGCATACTTTGGGCTCGATGTAATGTGCCTAAACCCATATTCCTTTGCGAACTGTTGGAATTCTTTGGCTGTAAACTGGGTACCCCCGTCTGTACGCACAGTTTGAGGTATCCCATGGCGAGCAAATATGTTCTTCACACGTGCAATTACTGCCTCTGCCGTCAGCTGATCTAATCGCACTACTTCCAGGTACCTTGAAAAATAATCCTGTAACACAAGATAGTGTGCACGGGCTAATTCAAAGATGTCCATTCCGACCAGCATCCATGGGCCACCTGGCAGTGCCGAAGGCTGTAATGGCTCAGCTCGCTGGGTCCTCTGTTGTAAACACTGTTGACAGTTTTCGACCATACTCTTGATATCTGTAGTGATACTTGGCCACCATACGGACTCCTGTGCCCGACGCCTACACTTAACTACCCCCATGTGGCCTTCATGTATTTTACTGAGCATGTCTGAACGTAAATGTCTGGGGATAAATATGCGTGAGCCTTTCATAATAAGTCCTCTACTATATGTTAACTGTCCTCTGTACTGCCAGAAGTGGGAGTGTTTGCTACTAAAGCCTTGCAATATATTATCCTTCAGAACCTGGCATTCATCATCTCTGTCCTGTGCTTCTGTGATGGTTTGAAGTGCAACGTCTGAAAATGGTGTTTCCCGTACGACTGCTTCCACAAACAACTCTTCTTCCACAATGTCAGAGGTCCCCTCACCTGGCTGATCCACAGGAGCTCTTGACAATGCATCCGGAACAAAGAACGTTTTCCCTGCAACATGTTCAATAGTGTAGTCATAACACATAAGACGCATCCTCATCCTCTGCAGCCTCGCTGTTAACTCAGTCAGTGGTGTAGAAGTCAGCAGTTGCACTAACGGTTTGTGGTCAGTCAATATTAGGAACCGTGTGCCCAACACATAATTTCTGAACTTCTCGCAGGACCAGGTAAGTGCCAATGCCTCCTTTTCCACTTGAGCGTATCGTGATTCTGCCTCACTCAGACTTCGAGATGCAAATGCCACTGGTTTCCATGCACCTTGTTGATATTGCTCCAATACGCTTCCTAAGCCAAAGGAAGATGCATCTGCCAAAACTCTCACTTGTGCCCCCTGTTGATAAAGAGCTAACCTGGAGAGCTGGGCTATTTCCTCCTTCAGGTTCCTCACTGCCTGCCGCTGTGGTGCGTCCCACACCCAATCTGTATCTTGACATAACAAGACTCGAAGTGGCTGAGTTTTTTCCGCAAGGTTGGGAATGAACTTCATTAAATACGTCACCATGCCCAAAAATCTTCTTACTTCTGTCACATTAGTCGGTTCTGGCATGTCACTAACAGCTTTGGTCTTGTCCGCATCAGGCCCCACCGTACCTTCTGATATGACATGACCTAGGAACTTCACAGTCTTCACTCGAAACCGACATTTAGCCTTGTTAAGGGTAACACCATGCGCCACTAATTTACCTAGTACCGCTTCCAACCGTTTGTCATGTTCTTCTGCTGTGCGGCCACAAACAAGAATGTCATCTGCCTGGTTCACCACACCTGGCATCCCCCACACCAGATGCTGCATTTGTCGCTGGTAGTGCTCCGGGCCTGATTTTATCCCAAATGGCAGCCGATTGAAATAAAACCGCCCAAATGGTGTGATAAAAGTTGTGTATGGCGCACTAGCTGGTGACAACGGGATCTGCCAGAACCCACTGGACGCATCCAAAACTGAAAACCACTTGGCATCTTGCAGTTGCGCTAGCGACTCTTCCACAGACGGTAACTGTAGCCTCTCTCTGAGTATAAATCTATTCAACTGAGTAAAATCGACACAAATCCTTACCGAACCATCCTTTTTGGGTACCACGACCATAGGTGCACACCATTCGGTTGGTTCCTCAACTGAAGTTATCACACCCTCGTGAACCATTCTGTCAAGTTCTTCTTTTACCTTGTTTCTTAAGGGAAACGGAACACGTCGTGGTGCTATGACAGCATATGGCTTAGCCCCTTCCTGCAGCTGAATGTTGTACTCCCGTCGAAACTGGCCAAGACCCTCAAAGAGTGGCAAGAATTTGTCAACACAACAGGGTTTTGACTCTGTCACCTCCTCTGCCTTCTTAACAGACATAATATCGAGCGCCTTGATTGCAGGACGGCCCAGTAACGGTACCATTTGCTCTTTGACCACAAAAATTTCTTGTGTCACTTCCTGATTTCCATAGGACAGTGTTGCCATTGTAGTACCCACCACATCAATGCTATTTTTTCCTGCCCCAAACAATTTCTTGTTCGTCGAACCAATTGTTACCTTTAGATCCCGACAGACATGCTCTCCAATTACCGTTACATCGGCCCCTGTATCAACCTTGAATGAAAGCTCTGTCCCAAATAACTTCACTTTCACATACCATGGTTGTGAGCATATTTCCAGTGCCACTTCTCCCAAGTAATACTCCCGTGGACCTGATGGTGACTGCTGTGAAGATGCATGACATAGACTGTGTTCACTTTCCAACTCTTGCACTTCCCCATGAGCACAGCACCTACCATAATGCCCTACTTGTCCACAGCGATAGCATTTTGCTTTGTTAGCTGGGCACTTAGACCAATGATGATTCGGTTTGCCTCCACATTTGGAACATTTAGTGGTTATGTTGGGACTGGAACCACTTACATTACTTGTACCTGCTTTCTCTTGCTGCGCTGTCTCCTTATTCCATCTGTAACGCCGCTTAAAATCGGGTTGGCTTTTGCTGTGTTGGACTGTTTCGACCATGGCATCCTGTGCCCGAACAAGGGTTTGCTGATTTCGTACCAGTTCCGCTTGTCGAATCCGTGTGACCGCTCGTGCTGACGTTAGATCTTGGTCCATCTGGAGCGACTCCGACAGCTTATCATCCGCAACACCTATCACCAATACCGTCGTTACGAGCTCGTCCTTAAGATCCCGTAAGTTGCAAGATTCGGCCATCTTAAAAACATCGTTTATAAATACATCGGCCGGCTCACCACTCTGTTGACGCCGCTTAAAAAATTTTGCCCGTTCATAGATTATGTTTTTCTTTACCGTGAAAAACTTATCAAACCGTGACTTCACTACACTATACTTCTTCATATCTTCCGCAGACAATGCAAATGATTCTAGCATTTCGTCCGCCTCGGAACCCATGCAATACAACAACATGTTGACTTGGCTGTCTTCCGACTTATTGCAAAGTTCCGACGCCACCCGAAAACGTTCAAAACGTTTGATCCATTTTGGCCAGTCCGCCAGCGCACGAAAATCAAAATTTTCTGGCGGAATAATGTGAAATTGCACCGAAGTTGCCATGTTGTACACCTCCAAAACACGATGCGTGGGTCCCGGTTTTACTGGCACTTGAATGATGCGCACACGCCGACTACCATGTCGGCCCGAAGATTAACACTGCGGAAAACACTACGATTAATACCGGCGTAGGAAATACCGCTGCCACCATGTTATGTCGGTATTGGTACGCATATTTCCAAGATCACATAAACCCTCTTGTCCAAGTGCCGGGCCCGCCGCCATAACTGTCCTCGCAGGCCTGCCAATCTATATCCTGTCCTCTTGAATACTTAACACTACATAGAGTGAAGCTAATTCTTTCAAATTTTCGGAGAACCAGACTCAATATTGAAAATAAAAGAACAATAAGCTAAACAATAAATGAGTAATAAACCATTACCAAAAATTTGATTAAAATATATAAATTTACATGCCGTGTTGCGTATTTCATTTTTTTTTTTCATTAGTCATAACTATTATTTAAGAGCTTTTACAAAAAATATAGTGCTCTTATACTTAACACTTTGTTTTAACAAACAATATACTAAATGGATATTATCTGATAAAAATAAAAAATTGCACAATTGTTATAACCTTAATAGGAAATTATACCTACGGTGTGCCAAACTTTAAATAATAACATACCATTAAAATAATGTTCAAGATAACAAGTAATGTATTTTTTTAACAAAAATGTTTTTAAGATACACTGAGGTTGGATGAGTAGTTATATTTACAGAATACTTAAGCACGAAACTCCCATTGGAGATTATTGAAAGCACTCAAGGGACTTTTATTACACCTTTATCTTTATTTCTCTGCAATAAATTGTTATGGTCACCTATCAAATCTCATTGATGTCCTATTTACAATGAAAAGACTGTGCTCCGATCTCCAGCCTTATGCTTAGAGGCGATACCGTGCTAGAAGCATCAGCGAGCGTCGCACTTATCATCCAGCCTCACCGACACAAATACAACCTCTCTAGGTCAGGCGTTTAGTAAATATCTGGTGAGAACATTTATGAGACTTAACAGCAAATGCAAGAGGGCAATCAGAATAAATTTACAAGAAATTTCCTTTGTTATGACAACCAAGTTGATTCAGGAGTTTAATTTTCTGCCAGATCTGGCCGGAGGTGGGAAACTCAAAATGAAGATGACGAATACCGAGTCACACAACTTCTTCCTCAGGTCCCCAACGGGAAGTCTTTACTCATTCAGTAAGCTTACGTAATGCCAAAGTTCATGCACACCTACAGAGTGTGATTACCTCCTATTGGTAACTGTTTAGAAAAAAAAAAAATTAGTCGCACTTCAAGGAAAGTTTAAAGGATTGTGACATAACACAAAAAAAAATTGCGGAAAAAAGATAACAGATAACTTCATGAAGTAAACAGTGATTCATTTAGGTGGAACAAATATTACTTAAAATATGGTGCAACCATGAATTTGTCTTGTTTTCAATTGTTCTTTAAAACGTTTTATGTGGAAAAAAAAATTAAGACACCCAAAAAAATTGCACTCACAGAGTGAAGCAACAACATCCTAAAAAAATTAAAGACTGTACCAATAAATGTTCCAAGCTACACCACAAAATGTTTGAACATATTCGGTTGTCATATTCGGTTTTCATTTCTTTCAGAAAATATTAATTAATTTTACCTGACATTTCAAAATTCTCAAAATTTGTATGATCTTGACAGCCAAGAAACATGAAATGAGTTTTTGTGATAGAAATGCAAACCATTTCTTGAAGTAGCCAGTGCCATTGCAATTAATCCTAAAAAGTTTCAGTTCTGCCATAAATTAAATTCTGGTTATTTGTACACTCCTCAATTCCAATTCTACGGCCTAAAGAATCAAAAAGGAATTACAAGTATTAACCGTTGTGTTGAAATATTGAACCCTTTAATTGTTTTATTCATGAACTTATGTTTCCAGAATCAATACATATTGTAATTTTATGTATATATTACATGATAAAATACAATATCTTGGGAAATGGTAAAAGATAGGTATGAAGAAAAAAATTGACATAGTAAACTTCAGAGGTTATCAGTGTTGAAGTTTTTAATTAAATTTATTTCCTCTATTTTTTTTTTTTAAATCTTTTTCCTAGAATATTGAATCCTTCGAACACTAAGGAAATAATGGTATTTGGGGATTTGATTGGCCCATCCTAATAAAAAAACTGTGATGTTTTTATGTTTATGGGTTGGTACAGAGGAGGAAGTGTTGTCTGTCGGAACATGGTCGGATATGGAGAGTGTTTTGTTTGAGGTTGTATTGCCGTTGTTTTTTTTGTTTAAGGATGTAGAGTGTGTGTGTTATGGAGGAAAATGCAGATTTAAATGTGCTGATTAAGGATTCAACTTGGTTATTATTGCAAACATTAAAAAAAAAACCCGAACGGCCGGGAAGCTGGGCGCGGCACTCACAGCGATGCCTCGCTGCTGCTGAGGCTGGTGCGGCTGGCCCTCTTCTGCAGCCGCTTGGATATGTTCTCCGAGGAGTAGGGGTTGTTGGCCAGCGGGGGCGCGCTCTCCCACTTCCTGTGCTCCCGCTCGGCAATCGTTCCTGCGGGAAGTGTTCACAGTCTCGGCTGAGAGGATTTCAAAGCCCAGCCAGTGGGGGGGTGGGGGGGGGGGGGCGGCTGAATTGTATCCCCTCGGAAAGGGTACCTTTCAGACTTATGGTGGCTGTAGTGTAGCTGGGTAGGAACTGAAAAGGTACCCTTTCCGATTTCTTAATTAAAATGCTTCGGTTTTAATGCAAATACGTATGCACTGGAAAGGTATCCCCTCGGTAAAGGTACCTTTCAGGATTTTCTGTACAATGACACAGCAGAAAATAAACTGGAAAGGTACCCTTTCCGATTTCTTAAAATGCATATTATTTTCTGCTTTAAAATCCTGAAAGTTATCTCCTTGGAAAGGTAACCTTTCCAGTTTGCGACATGTTTGTGCTCAGAATGGTTAGGTTAGTTTAGTTTAGTTTAGTTTAGTTTAGGTTAGGTTAGGTTAGGTTAGTTTAGTTTAGTTTAGGTTAAGTTAGGTTAGATTAGATTAGGTTAGGTAAGGTTAGGTTAGAGGGGATAACTTTCACGATTTTAAAGCAGAAAATAATATGCATTTTAAGAAATCGGAAAGGGTACCTTTCCAGTTTATTTTCTGCTGTGTCATTGTACAGAAAATCCTGAAAGGTACCCTTTCCGAGGGGATACAATTCTGTCGTCCCAGCCAGTGCGTGCACCTATTTTGCGAACATCACGCGTTCACCGTGGGGAAACCACGTCAATGGTGGAAAAAAAAAAATGTCACAAATTATGTACCTACCGCACTTGGAATGCTACGTATGTCTTGAGTTTGCAACCAAAAAAATTCCAGTTTCAAACTAAATAAATAATTAATTAATCAAGATACCAACCAAACAAAATAACAAATATTGTGGAATCAACACTTACTTGAGTACTAAATCACTATTTATATGAAAAAAAGAGATTAATAGTGTAATCTCATTAAATGATAATTAATTTTTTCCAGAACTTACAAGATAAACACATCAGCCTAAAGTATTTTTTATCACAAGTATCAAAATTTTGTCAGTAATAGTTAACAGATTTTCAAAGTATTTTAATGGCTCTCACTTCAAAAAACACAATTATAACAAGGTGTTTGTAATGTTAAGATATAAAATAATAAAACTGCTATTCTTAGCTGCTAAATAGTGTGTGTACCATGCAATGTAACAAGCATTTATTTTTGTCAGTAATGCAAAAAAAGTTTTTTTTAATGCAAAATGCTGAGTTATAAAGTGTGCACTACAGCGAGAATATGCCTTAGATGCAACTCTCACCACAACTACAAGCAGAACTACCTTCACCAGAGACAGCCCACATGCAACCACCTGATTGGTCAGTACCTGGCCGTGGAGGCGAGAACAAAGCAGGGTCCACCTCTGACACCTCGCCTTCGTTGTCTGATCTAGAAGCGTTTTCTCCCGATTTCGATTGAGCAGGAGCACAAACACTTCTGCAAGCAGTAAAACACGAGAGGCATAAATAACACCACATTGAGTTTTAAAACCCTTTATTTTATAAATAATTTTCAGTTTAAAAACTTGGAAATATTAATATTCCACTCTGAAAATGCCAGCTGAAATTTCTTAAAATACACTCCTGCTACAAATTTAAACTAAATAAGAGCGGACAGATAATGAAAGGCAAACAAACCATGAACAAAGCAACCATGCCTCTGAACATGGGTGTTGGGAATTGTCAGGAGACGGCATGCTGTGACATAATTGAAGTTACTTTCTACCAAACCATAGTATTGCAACACCTAAAAAAATGCAGACCACGCATGATAATGGACAGTAAGCATGAATCAGAATTTTCATTGTCAAACACAGTCACTTCCATAAAATACAGTCCTTTAAAACTGTTTCCACAATGCATACACCACACACTGGCCAGTGTTTTGGGTGACCAGAAAACATCATCGGGACAAAAAAGTGGCTTCACACAGTATCCATGTTAGTAATATGTACTTATATGACCGCCACCTGCCTCTAAAGACCATATTGCCCATGTTTGAAAAGAGAAACGAGATGAGGAGTAAGAGAAGCGCAGTGCTCTGTCGGATGGCACGAGTCAGTTTTGAGCTATTTCACAGTCACAGTTTATGCAATCAGTGAACAGGTTATCAGTTACTCAACCCGTAATAAAGTTAACTGTGGCGTGTGGCAAAAATATACAGAACAAGCAGAAATAGGACAGTAATCAGTACTTGCGAAATTGTCTGTATACGCAACTGGAGGAGGTAACCATATTATGTTCACCGATTCAACGAGCTAAATTTTTGGTAACTATATACCAGAAGATCGAGTGTGCCTCGCTAACAACTTATTGGGTACCCATCCAGTGGCGTAGCCAGGATTTGTGTATGGGGGGGTGTTAAGTAGCATGCCCCCCCCCCCCCCCCCCCTTCGTATTAAAGCGGGTGGTCCTGGGGTCCTCCCCCGGGAAAATTTTGGATTTCAAGGTGTAAAATAGTGCTATTTTAGCAGTTTTCGGTACTTAAATTTAAATATTGTAATGGTAAAAATTTTATTAATTTTAATATGAAATTTGTTTGAGTGATGAATAAGAAATTAATTAAAGATTTGGTGCTAAGGGGGGGGGGGGGGGGGGGTTAAACCCCTAAAAAAAAAAACCCCTGGCTTCGCCCCTGTACCCATCAATGTTAACACTCATAATAAAGTCCTCGCGCCCAGCGCGTACTAAATAAAGTAGAAGACGACACACTGGTGCTGGGGACGGGTGCTACGGCCCTACGAGCGTACCTGGGACGCGGCACTGGCTTCGCCTCGGGCTCTGGCTCGTCCAGCAGCAAGAGGCTGCTCATCTGTCGCCGCGTCGCCGCGGTGTAGTCCTCCGTGTACTCGCTGTCCTGCTGCCCGAACTCCGACAGGCAGTCCACCGCTGCGGGCAAGCCCGGCACGGCGCCCACTCAGCACACACAGTCGCACCTCAGTCCACACACATTCACGCTTCCCACTGTGCAAAGTGTGGGCTCATTCCTGGCACAATTTAAAGAAAGAAAAATAAAAATAAACGATGAATGGAGGGAAAAAATAAAAACATGAATAAAAGGATGAATGAAAGATGGAATGAATGAAAGAATGAATGAATAATAGAATGAATGGACTTGATGTCCTGCTGGTTTGTAAGTCAGTAGAGAGGAACTCACAGGCCGACTTGAACAGCTGGGCGTTGGTGGCCTCTGCCACCTCGGACCCCAAGTCCTGCATGGAGGCGTACTCCTCCGCCGACCCCCCGTAGCCCCCGTCGGGAGTCACCGCCCGGCAGCCGCGCTCCTCGGCCTTGACGTGGCTCGCCGCGGGCGCCTCCCTCGCGGGCCCCGGGTCGCTGGCATCCGACAGCGTCTCCTCCTCCCCCTCCTCCCCGCTGCACTCCGACAGGTCGGAGACCTCCTCCGCGTCGCGGTCCCCGATCAGCGCCCGGAAGCCCTCGCCGGGGTTGGGCACCAGCATGGGCACGGGCTGGTGCGCGGCGGGTCCCGCCTTGAGGCGTCGCCTCTGGAAGAGCCAGTTCTCCTCCCACGAGTCGACCGGGCTCAGCAGGTCCGTGGCGCGGGAGGGCGGCTCTCGGCGGTCAGTGTCGCTGTCGCTCCCGTCCGTGTCCTCCCCTGCGCCCAAGCCACGGCTCACACTCGCTGCTCCGGTACCTCAAGTACCAGGGGCGTGCCTAGGGGGACGGACGAGCGGGACAAGACACCCCCCCCCCCAGGGCTAAAAATATTTTAATATTAAATTCATAAAATGAAAAAAAATATATATATATATTTTGTATGATATTAAAATTAAATTCAATGACACAAGCATAAATGTTTAATTAAACAGTATCTTTTAGATAACCTGAATCAGCAATATCCGCCTAGCTGGGGGGTTTTCCAGAACCCCCCAGGCCCCCCGGAAAAGCCCTAGCCTTCTGCCTGACCCCCCCCCCCCCCCCCTCCCAGAGCAAATTCCTGGGCACACCACTGTCAAGTACTGATGGTTTGGTACCAAGCTTCGTTGAAACATTACATATATTTGTAGGATAAGGCTTCACGCATGCACTAATATAAACAGTTTTTTTAAATATTTACAAGTCACTATGAGTAATAAGCAATTTTCTTTAATGTTAAATTCAGGGTGACCCTTTTCATTATTAAAGAGAAACAATATTGGACAGATGCTCCAATTGAATTGAAACAAAATAAAATTCATTTCGTGCAGAAAATAGTGAAATATTTATAAATTTATAAATATTTATATTAAACCATGTTTGAAAAGTTTTAAATTTTTTTTTAAGAAATAACAACTGTGAGACGAAATTACAAAGAATAGTGCGAAAAAATGACCAATTTATACAATCATAATTGCAAGAAACAATGATTAAAAGAAAGAAAAAGCACGTGGAAATTCCGAAAAGGCGCCCCTCATCGGTAACAAATGGACCAGACTCTGCAGGGAGAGGAAGAAAGCTAAAATGGCAGATGTCGCCCGGCCTAGTTAAGAGTGTAGGCATGTCCTGATTTATTGTTATGAATACCTACATATTGAGATATGTAACATTGACATTGATATTGAAATCATAAACACCTGATCGGAACTGCTGAAATTTTTTGAACTTCCCATTTACACGATGTATTCATGTAGAAAATTTGCGACCACGTCCCGACACGGCCTACCCAATTTTTTTTTTCTTCAGGTAGGTTGCAACGAGGTTCTATGGACAATTTGCGCAGTGCTGAGGTTGATTTTATTATGATTTGTCAGTGTACGCATCGACCGAGAAACCCCCTCTGGTGCCTCACCGTCCACGATGTCCATGCCGAGCTCTGGGAACGGCACGCGGTGCCTCTGAATGAAGTTGAGGCCGGACAGGTAGAAGTCGAGCTCCGAGCTGGCGCCATGTTCGTGCTCGCCCCCGGAGCTGTCGTACGTCGTCACCTGCTCGATGCACTCCTCAACCTGGCGGGACAGTCAAGCCCGAAGCTGCCGGCATCCCGAAACACGCCCCGACGACCCGAACAGCCGTCAGTTTACACAACGTGAGTTCCAGTGCTGTGATGCTGTGACTCAGTGGCAGAATCTGTTTCGATTTTTATTTTGAAGGAGGGGGGGGGTGTGGGATGGAGGGGGTGGAGTAGACGGAGGGGGGTGTGGGATGGAGGGGTGGAGTAGATGGAGGGGGGGGTTGTGGGATGGAGGGGGTGGAGTAGACGGAGGGGGTGTGTGGGATGGAGGGGGTGGAGTAGACGGAGGGGTGTGTGGGATGGAGGGGTGGAGTAGATGGAGGAGGGGGGTTGTGGGATGGAGGGTAGTGGAGTAGATGGAGGGGGGTGTGGGATGGAGGGGGTGGAGTATACGGAGGGGGGTGTGGGATGGAGGGGGTGGAGTAGACGGAGGGGTGTGTGGGATGGAGGGGGTGGAGTAGACGGTGCGGACGAGGCAGATGATCGGAGAGTTTCGGGTATAATTAAATACCTGCCAGTCAAATGGGCGAGTCTGATATTCGTAAAAATAAAACAGCTCCTCAAAAGGCTGTCACAATTCTAGAATCTTTAACTGCCATTATCAAAACTATAATTTTATCCGATATCTATATTACATAAGGTTAAAAAAATTAGTCTATTTAGAAGCAATAAAATATATTTTAAAAAAGAAATTTACAAAATTTTTTTTTACAGACTCCAAAGGTTAGGTGTAGCACGGAGTAGACCATATTTTACATGTCTCCAGTTTTTTTTTAGTCATAGGGAAAAGGGTGGCTATGCAGGCAGGGGGGGGGGGGGAAAGACAATCCCAATCGCCACCTCATAGGACTGCCACTGCTATGACTTCATCAGGCTTTCTAGGAAGGAAGAATACCAAGGCTAACCCTACCAACATACGTCAACTACCATGAAGAGTTGGTTCTATAGCAAAGTCTGCTCTATCTAATTGCCCAAGCTAGTGGAAATAATATTTGCTCATTTTGTTCTGTAGCATCTTGACATCAGTGAACAGAGAGTGGGCTAGGAAACTATCAGGTTTCTGGTTGTCAAGCTACCTTAAATTGGTGAAAAGAGACTTTTTATGGTTGCGAAAGAAATTTAGGTACACATCTAGAAGAAAAACAACTCAAACTTTAAAGATTATGACTACAAGGTGAACAGGTATATGGTAAATTAGAAACCTTTTTAAATCTTAAATTAAAAAAAACATATGAATGTTTGTCAAAATTGAAACTTGGATAGTTACCTGGTATTATAAAATATGAAACATATAAATATTTTTTAATAATGAAGTCCATATTTCATGCTCAAAGCTTACAAAATTTAACTGAATAAATGAAAGAAATAAACTACTGTAAAATTTTACCGAAAATTTTTAAATATGCATGAATATATTTTTCATACACCATATTTTTCTAAGCTACAAATTAAATTATGTTTTCTACCATAGATGTCAAACCAGTACTGTTGCATGACAGGAAAAAAAAATTTTTTTGACAATCAAAATGTATGTATGTGCCATCATTCATCAATCATCAGTCATCCATCATCGACATTGGCTGAAGAACATGCAAAGAATCTCTTTAATTTACATATAAAAAGTAAAAAGAAATAAAAAGTAAAATAATATCAAGCTTATCAGTACTATCATGGAGATTCCATTAATATTTTGCCTACAAAGCTAGGTTAACTTAGTAGTAAAGAACATGGTACCATTGGCATAGCTGCAACATTAATTTAGGATACTAGATATCTGATATTTAATTACTTACCATAACTCAACTCCTCAAGATAGCTGAAAGTATACAAGAAGTGCTCTTGAGCTTATGACATACTTACAGAGCACATAATCAACATAAATAAGCAAAACCTGTCTAGACCAATGTGCTAGACAAATATTACCAAGGGCACAACTGGTATTTTGTTTCGGGAGGGGATATTTTTAAAATAACTTTTCAGTGCATGGCATTTGACGTGTGACTCCAAAAGCAAAGAGTACATATATTTTGTGGATTTTGGGGGTATCTTGATATTGTTCCCCCTTGATATGAAACATTTATTAGTACCACAGTTAAGCAACACCATATTTACCCTAAAATAATGAGACACTGAATATAATGCTACTACAAACTTTTTGATTATGAGTTTATGAAAAACAGTTTATGGATTGGAAATCACAATGCAAGTATATAGCACTTGAAAATTAAG
This sequence comes from Bacillus rossius redtenbacheri, assembly GCF_032445375.1. Lineage (NCBI taxonomy): Eukaryota > Metazoa > Arthropoda > Insecta > Phasmatodea > Bacillidae > Bacillus > Bacillus rossius. The sequence goes on along the minus strand of NC_086343.1, from coordinate 23,408,118 downwards.
GTATTAACATTATTAAATTTATTCCATATTTACTAGACCCTCTCTGGTGTCACTTTCATCAGTAGAGTGATTTACATGGTCTCTTTTGAAACACCAAGCTGCAAGTTAGAAAAAAAAGGGGTGTTTTTTACGACTGTAGTTCAAAAGGTTGAGTCCTACACCAGCCTGGTGTAGGACACAACAGGCCTAGCAAGCCGGCGACCAAAATTAAAAATTTACCTGAGTCAATAAAGAGTAACGTTATGTGTCCGTGTCCCAACGACCTCAGCTCTGACGAGACCAGCTGACCTTCCTCCCGGTCAGGGGTGCAACAAAAGGGAGGGGGGAGGGGGGGCAAGGGTATTTTGCCCCCCCCCCCCCTCTGAAACCTTGAAGTGGGGGCAAACGGGGGCAAAGAAAGTGCTGTGTAATCAATTTTTAGATAATAAAAGTGCTTAAATAGCACCGTTTTCCACCTTGAAATACAAATTTTCCCGGGGGAAGAACCCCGGACCCCCCGCTTCAATAGGGGGGATCGATGATTCTTTATAAAAAGATATATTGACCCCCCTTTTGGAAATTTAGTTGTTGTACTCCTGCTCCCGGTGCACTCGGAGGGACTGACTCACCACGAGAGACACCGGCTTCGTGAGATGGGTCTCGCTCCAGCCGCCTCCCTCGTTGGTCGACGCCCCATCACTGTCGTCCCCTCCCGCCCAGCGGTCTGCGGGAGGAAGAAGGAAACAGCCGGTCACCACCCATGGCTATCGTGCTAGCTCTGCTAATTCCAGAACATCAGGATACAATCTCCCTGAATTCACCAGGTTCACAAAAAAAATTCAATTTTTTTTTGAATGTTAACACTTATTTTATATTTCAACAATATTATCACACAAAATATTCAACGTTCAGCTACTTTACACAAAAAAAAAATTGCAATTTTCATTTATAATTCCATACTACAATTTTATTTCATTACAATACCAATTCCTCTCATCATCCCATTCTATCGCCATGGATATTTTTTATGAGTTGAATAATATTAATGAGATTTATATGAACACATTTAGAAAAGAGGGTTGTAAATGTTAAGTTGAATAAGTTACAATGCCCAGCTGTATATCAACAAAGCAAACAAAGGTGCCACTGATAAAACAAAAATTTTAATTAATATTTTCCTATTGTTTTGAAATATCAGCTAACTTGAAGCATTATGGCATGTATGGCAAGCAAAATTGCAACAAAAAAATTCTTATTTTGTAAAAATTATTCCAACACATTATAATTTATTGTAATTATAAAAAATAAAAACTAATAAAAAATTGATACTATTAAAACCAGGTAATAATAACAATAATGACATTAAAAATGCAAAACCGACAAGTTGGGTGAGGTCTAGCTTAAGTTAGCTTCCTTGCTCACAAGAAGAAACACTGTAATATGTACACATGACTTACGAGGATCAAAGTGTTATCCCTGTTGCTGGCCAATGATAATCACTTATGTGAGATCGAAGAATTAGATACGTGTTAAATGTTTATTCCACTAGCCTGTACGATATTCTGATGTCAGTAATCACTAGAGTAAAGATTTTAATGGGTTTATTCATTGTTCAATTTCGTTTTTAAGAACAGGAGATTATAGTGTTCTAATTTCTAATCTTATAAATACCTATTCTTTTTATAAAGACTGTATTATTCAATGAATATGACAATAAAATTATATTTAAAGATACTGAAATTATACTTACTTATACTTAAGTTAAATTTATTTCACCTTTACCAATAGGTATAGTGTAATTTTGACTGGTGCATGATGCATTTTAACAATAAAAAATTTGTAATAAGCATGTCCACGAAGGAATTACTACGGACAATAAAACTAAATCGACATCTGTGTGTTTGAAACTGTTCTGAGGTTATAAAAGTAATAACGAGTGAATATCTAATAAGAAATGCAGTATCAAACAAAGTAGAATAAATTTTTTTCACATAACTTTGGTCTACACATGGTAATTAAATTACATTCATGTTGGATTTGATATTTTAAAAGTTTACATATTTGTAATTATATTTTTGTTGTATTTCAGTGCTGTGTTGCATATTAACTGGTGTTTCATTGTTTTAAGATGGACTGACATGTTTTCGGTGTTATTTAAGGTTATCAGTTATCAAAATTCATAGTAGAATCTTGTCTGTAGGAAGGGGGGTAGTATCCGAACCGTGTTGCGAGTGAGGGATTTCAGGAGCACATCATGATCATTCTCTCAAAAAGGCTGAAAAGCAGAACGTGCCTCCACAGCTAAATGAACGTGTGGAACGAGACACAAGATCCAGTCAAATATTAGCAGAGAGGCAAAGCCAGCATACGTTATGGACAGTTGTGTTTCATAAACCTTGATTTTTAGCTGAAATCTTCATGTAGAGCTAGCTTAAGTTTTCCCAAAGATGCAAATAATGTGAATTCACTTATTGACATTTAAAAAATAGTCAAAATATAGGAAGTTTGTTGACAGAAGAAAAACATTTTCATTCAATACAAATTAATGGCCCTCAAATATATCGGAAGACACACTTTTTTATTGCTTAGTGTCTACCTAGTGTGCAAATTTATTAAAAGTAGGAAAAGGCCAACCGAATATTAAGTATTTGAATGGTTTGATAATGGAGAAAAATATTATAAAGAAATATCTGAAAAAGGGAAATTCAGAAATGAAACACTAGCACCTTTGTAGTTGACAAAGACTGCATTACTTATCTATACAGAAGCTACCAAAGAAATGTTTGCACTGCCTCCAGCTACATTGGTCTGGTGAAGTTTTTTTATATTACAGAGAACATTTAGTGTTTCCAAACATTTACATATTATTTTTCAATTTATTTGTTTTTTGAATGTTTCTTCAAAACTTACGTTTCCGTGTTTGTGCTCATATATTATTTTATTCCTGACTCCAGATTTCTAGATTTGGATTCAAGGAGTTTCTTTCAAAAATTGAATTTGAGACTCGGATTTGAGAAAAAAGTGTATTCGATCCATCACTAATTAAAAGTGACAGTGTAATCTCTTCAATACAAACCTCAAGGGACATAAAATTTTTGCAGCTTGTAATAATGAGATTAGTACATAAAAATATGACTTTTTTATCACCAGCATGATGTAATTTTTACCAACATACCTGACAGTACAGTTATTAATAGCTAACAAAAAATTTTTTAACACGCTTCTAAAATAATATTAAATTCTGTATCTCATTGACGTAAAACAATTTCGAACCAATGAGAACTTCGTGTTAGAAAGGGTTTGTACTAACGAGATTTCACTGTTTTTAAGTTGATAGCCCTGAGATATGCTAACCACCTGAGGGTGCAAGGTAAGAAGGATAATGCGCTGCACTAACCATCGCACTTCAACTTGCCATTGGCTGCGGCCGACGCGGCGAGGCCACCCAGCGTGTTCCGGTTCCTGTCGACGCCCGGGCAGCCGGGGGAGGCAGAGTAGCGCTGGTGCTTCTCTATCACCTGGCGGGGCACGTCAGCACGTCAAGGGCACGTCCACAGTCGCTAACCAGCACGGACTCATCTCAATAGGCAGGCAATGTTCGTTGACACTTTACCTTTTACGTGTGCAGTACTTCAAAGCTGGCCCCGATTTACAAACGGGCCATTTGCCCAGAGCGCGAGTTTTCGAGGGGCGGGAGGATTTGAGGTGCGAAAAAAAATAGAAGGACAAAAAATAGGTTTGATTTGATTTTCAAAAATAAATGTCAAGGGGAAATTTTAGTTTATACCAACTATTACAGTGCCCTTAAAACAAATACTTTAGAGATAGACAGAAAACTAGTTTTACAATATGAAGTATACTGTAACTCATGTTTTACTAGAGCCGTATAAAACTGCAACCATAACCATTTATTAAAATTAAATAAGAAAAAAGAAAAAAAAGACAACAGCTTATTTGAAAACCCTTAGAAATTAGATGCATAAAGTGCTGTTTTAAATCTGATGGTAAATAAGCTTGAATTTATACAATTTTAAGTTTGGTGGGAACTGAAAAAATAAAAAAAAGGGGCGGGGGGCGTTGCTAAAGATTATCTGCCCAGAACGCTGGCTGCCTGAAATCAGGGGCTGACTTCAAAGCAAAAGTACGTGAAACAAAATTAGATATGTGCTCTTTCTTTCAAAAGCAAAATTTTTTTTTGTTACAGACACAAAATTATTGATATTAAACTGTAAAGTTTGTGCTTGTGCACGGCAACACAAACTGAACTAACTACCTAATCATCAAAGTGTAGAAAAACACCTAAACAGTCTATACCCATATAAGATTTTTTTTACAACGATTCATAAACTCAAGCTACATACCCTTCCAGTGGTGGCGATAAGTAAAAAAAAAAAAAAAAAAAAAAAAAATGAAAGTTCTTGAACAGGTCACATTCGAAACCTGCTGTGAGCCATAGCAAACACACTAGCATGTCCCTACTGGCAGCGTTGCGTGGCTCTCACTGACTCACTGGCGAGTTCGCAGGAGACACATTGCAGCCCTGCAAGTGCAGGCTAGTAGTGCCTAGGGCTTCCTTAACACCCGCTGGTGAGTAACACAATACTGGCGACGTGGAGGAGGGAGAGGGAAGAGAAAGAGAGTGAAAGGAGAGGGGAGGGGGAAAAGAGGGAGTTGAAAGAGGGAATGTGAAGGTAGTAGGTACGGGTGGAAAAAAATTAGGATTTTTATTTAACCTCTATAGTAAGGAAAAGTAGTCTCCTGTAGTAAAATAAAATTACAATTGTTTGAAAGCTTTAAATTTAAGGATATTGGCAAATTGAAAAATTTTATACTAAAAAAATGCCATGATCTACGTGCCATAGTTTTATTATGCTTATTTTATAATTCAATAAAGTTAAATAAATTAAAACAAGTTAATTTTTGAATGTATCAATTTATTTAACTTATTTAACCAAGTAAAATTTAAATTTAAAAAATTATTAAATTTATATTTTGATATAAATTTTAGTACAATGTGTGGTCAGAAAATGTCAACCATTTTTAACTTTACTTTTTTATTTACTTTTACTTTTCATTGTATAGGAAACCAATTTCCAGCACTACGTACACTAAAAATAACACACACATGATCACACACACGCACAAGCACATACGCACACATATGCACATTCATGTACATGTATGTGCACACATGCACACTCTCTCTCACATACATACACGCAGAAAATGTTTTTGCCTAACTGAACGTGTGCACAGTGAAGATGGACGAAACAAGTTCGTTGTCTTCAGCCCACATTCAAAATGAACTTACTTTATTCAGAATGGCTGTTGCAAGAATATCTTCGTACGTTTTGCTGTCCATGTCTTGAGAAACACTCTGGCCGTTCGGTACCCTCCTCTCTATGGCTTCCTGAAACACACATTACACTCGCCACTTACCTTCTCTGCGTGACGGAACAAATGCACTAGTAGAGCTACCTCTACTTGGAGTCTCAATTAATTACCAATCATGTTGGCCTTTTACGAACCCAATCATTATGTTCACCCTTTTCCCCTCCTACAAGGATAGCATTTGCCCCCTAACCAATCGCTGTGCCAAGAAAGAAAATGCTAGCATTGAGGAAGTATAGGAAGTGGAATATGCAGCTATAAACTATTTTGTAACAAACATTAAATGTGTGAAATGCAGCCAAAATTAAATTTCTGTTAGTTACCATAACAGGCTGTTCAAATATGTAATACAATGTAATCAGAGAGTTGGAAACCTACGTAGCCACCAACCTCCATTTCCCTTGTGATTATTTTAATGATGACTCTTCGATTTGGTACATTCAGGAGCATGGTGGTGCTAGATTATACAGTTTGCCGATTTATTGAGCATCTTTATGGTTTTAACAGTAATACCAACAAAATTTAATATAGAGAACGGACAATATTATTTAAAATAAACTATAATAAGCTTGTAATTGGTAAAAAAAAAATAAAAATACAGATGATCATTATTGTTTACAAAAAAGCATGTGACACCACATTTCATGAAACAAGGATATATATATATATATATATATATATATATATATATATATATATATATATATATATATATATATATATATATATATATCTCCCAACAAAATACTAGAAAATCTATCATTCCGACCATCATTGAAAAGAATTTCAAAGCAAACAACAGCGGACCAAGTGGGTCTATCCCCTCCCTCCCCCTCCCGAAATGAAATTCTGTGTACGCTCCTGGCATCAAGTCAACAAACACCCAAATCCTACCGAAAAATCCGAATGTTGAGTGGCTCGAACAGTGTGATTACAGAGTGTACTGAAACTAAGATTGCCAGGTCAAATAACGCAGACACTACTGTATTTTTTTCTTAAAAACACATTGATAATGGACCATAAATTAATTAGCGATAACTGTTCAAGAGACTAAAAATGTATACTTTCACTTATTTTATAACTGTCTTATTACCTATGAGTTTCCTGCAGAAGTAGAGAATCAATTAACTGAGCTTCGTTTATTCGAGCTTCCGTATTATCCGAGCTGACCTAAATGCCATTGCCGCAAATACGATGGAAAATTTGCTTGAGGTCCTCAAAATTATCTAACTGCTGACGAAAACATAAAATAAAAATTAACATCAAAGATATCATTTACTAGTTTCGCTAATCACTGCATGACGTGAAAGACTCTGCATTGAGGAAAAGCTGGAAACAAAATCACCCTGAAAAGTGATACCCAGAGCCAACTGAAAACCAAGATAGTTTTCTTATTATAGCTGTGTTTACCCGGGATTTTGCTCATTCAAGGTTGTTGCGGTAAAAATTAACTTGGTGAGATGTAAGCTTTTGGACATACCCCATTGCTAAGCACTTTTTCTGTAGAAGAAAACTAAAAAATACCCAAAAGACAAAAACACAAATTAAGCAAAAAATTGCTGTAGAGCTGTCATCATTTGTGGGTTTTCTTTTTTCCCATTTTGGAAAACTATTGTGTTTGTTTCGTCGTTTCATTTTGTGTGTTTTTGTCTCGTTTCTACTGTTGTGCTGAATTTTTTTGGGTTCAATAGTTTTGTGATGACATCATTTGTGGTTTTTTTTTCATTCTCTTAGTCCATTTTTCTTTTGTTTTTCTTTGTTTGTTGACCATATTCCTGTTATGGAATATATCCTGTTGACAACAGCAATTTTTTGCTTAATTTGTGTTTTTGTCTTTTGGGTATTTTTTAGTTTTCTTCTACAGAAAAAGTGCTTAGCAATGACGTATGTCCAAAAGCTTACATCAAGTCATGCACTCCCATTGCACAAATCTTTCAAAGATAATTAACTCGGTCAATCGAGACTCTACCGTACCTAATGCTTCAATGATGATTTAACCATTATAACATCCTGATCGTTCTCAGAAACCAACCTTCATCCTGGGCAGAGCCATGGCCTCGTGTACGACGCGCTTCACCAGCTGCTTGAGCTGCGCGTGCGCGATCGACGGCGACTCAACATCCTGCAGCGGTTTGTCTGCGTCAACACAACATCATCATTCAGCCGCACCGTCGCAACAGCATCCAACACTAAGGCGTTTCCGTGTTCAAAACTCAGCACTACATTTGTCAATTTGGAAAAATACACTACTGAAGCAACTCAATTTTATTTTATGTTTTTTTTAATATTAAAATCTTTAAAGTGGCTGTACCATAATTTTTTTGTTTTGAACATTTTGTACTAAATAAAATCATCATAAAACTACTGAAGGGCCAATTTATATTTAACCCTAGCACCAACTGAGAACATGCAACTGTATGGCAGACAGTTTTGGGCAGACCATTCGTGTGTAGCCTTTTGTTGTAAAACATTGCCTTTTTAAGATATCATCCATTAATCAATAGTTAGGCATTACAAAAATTTCTAGGAAGCCGAGTTTTTCATGGTTTTGGGGGGAAAAAAAAACCAAATGTTTAAACATACTGTAAACTGATTTAGTTAAAATTACAGCCGAAAAAAAATATACAACCAGAAATTTTATTTTTACTCTCAAAATTGTGAGCATTTTGATAGATACAAAACAGAATAAAATAAAATTATTTTTTTAAGAGAAATAAATAACGTGTCAGAAAGTTTAAAACCAAAAAAAAAAAAGTTTCATTTTTACAAGCCACCTGATCCTGAAACGTTAAAAATTTAACACTGGCATCTAATCAATTACATGTGACAGTAAAGCCATTCAAAAAGTCTACAAGTTGGAACAGTGTTCATCACTGAAGACTGTGAACATGTCGCACGCGGGTAGCTTTACACCAGCACAGTGCCGCGACATGTTGCAAGGTCGTGCGGCGAGGGACCCGAAAGGGGGGCCCGACCCGGGCCAAGGAGCACTTACTGGTGACGGCCATGCGCAACGAGAATGCCAGGCGAGCAAGGGTGTCGCACAGTAGCGCGTGGTAGCGGGAGAACATGCGATCATCTGCAAACAACCAGCCCGGTTAGTCTGGGAGGCATTACAGGGGCGACAGGCGGGCGGGCACAGGCGAGCGACGTCACCATGCACGGGGTCACAGGGAACAGAACACAACAACAGACAAGTGTTAATCAAGTAACCCAGAACAGGGGGTCGTAAGAGAGACCAGCTTCAGGAAGAAATTAGCAGCTCTCACACCACAAGCTTAGCTGCTCACGTACACTCATGACAAAAAAAAAATCAGTTCTGACATTCCCAATAAATACCGGGCATAGTTAAACTCTGAAAAACCAAAATATCAGTGACATGGGCTGATTTAGTTTCCTACGAGGGTGGAAAACATACAAGAATAATTTTTGTTAACTGAAAAAAGCAAAAAAAAAAAAAAAAACTAATTGCTGCTATAGCTAATTATAGTTAAAAACAAAGATAAAATGCAGCAAGTAAAAAATTTATTTTTTGAAAAATTATCCACTGCATCCTGACCACTTACTACTGGCACTTAAAAGTGTGAACAAAATTAATTAAGACACATTTCAGCTATATACAGTAGATTGATTGTAGATTAATATAAAGCACTTATATAGCCAGTTGTTAATAATTAGATAATGAAATGGCTCCGATAAAAGTGAAAAAGGCTTGAAAAAATACTATCTATTCCTCTGTTTTTGACCTGATTTTCGACAAGGAATTTTATTAAAACACTACCCACATTGTTAAAATTCTCTAAACAGTTAATACGATAAAGTCTGTCTTCGACTTTGCAAACTTTAGTTCGCTCCACCTACCACACATGGCAGCTGCGTGGTACACATTTCCGTTTCGCGCGACTTTCTACCAATATACCTTTACCTACAGTACTTTGTACATACATGATTATATTATTGTTAAATATTAACAGAAATATTCATTAACACTAAAATTTAATTTCATATAATTCTTGTCTTCAATTATATTTATGTATGTTTTTTAAATACTAAGAGAATCTACTTGATTTCACAATAAATTGTTTATTGGAAAACTCGAGTGAAAAAAATTGTTCGTTTTATTTGGAAAATAATTTGGGTCCAGGGGGCTCCGCTCCTCTGTTGCCCCGAGGCCTCCGGACCTCTAAATCCGGCCCTGACCGAGAGCTAAGATGTTACACATCAACAAACAACATGGCATGTGAGTCACATTGTGCATGCAAAGTTATAATGCACAATGTGACTCTCACACGCCATGTTGGTTGTTGATGTGTAACAACTGAGCTCTCGCTAGTCGGCATTTGGTAGAAGTCGCGTGGGACGGAAATGTGTAGACACGGTGCTGCCATGTGTGGTGGATGGAGCAAACCAAAGTTTGCAAAGTCGAAGACAGACTTTATTGTATTAACTAATTAACTGTTTAGAGAATTTTAACAACATGGGTATTATTTTAATGAAATTCCTTGTTGAAAATCAGGTAAAAAGCCAGGGTGTAGTATTTTTTTTTAAGCTTTATTTTACTTTTATCGGAGCCATTTCATTATATAGTTTAACCTTCTGTTCTGCAGATTGAATGATTTAATAGTCAGTGTAGCTGTTCTGGCAGCGAATTCTATCGAAGGGTAATTTACATCAAGAAAGGTAGTTGAAAACCAAAATTTTTGCATATTTAACATGCTCTGCATTTTTTTTTTAACAATTATATGTTAAATTTTGGGTCAGGGTTTTGTTTAATAACTCTATTTGCAACATGAGAAAACACGAATTGCTCGTCCTTCGAGGTTAGACGTTTACACAACTCTGGCAAGTACTGAAAGAATTCACACACGAGATAATAATTACAAAAACCTGCATGAATTTTTACACCCATTATATTACACTAAGTATGTTGAAAATATTTGTGGCAGAATAACATATGTGAGGAAGGTATTGAGATAAAAGTTTAGAAACAGCCCTTAAATAAAAGTTATGACAAAAAAATTAAAAAAATCAACCTGGCATGACTATTTAACTTTTTTTCTCAGTCTTCATTAAAAATAGATAGTTGTTTCATTGCATTAAATACTGTTTTTTAGTTTAAATTTTATGGAATTAGTTTTTAGAAACAGAAACATTACAATATATTAATTATTCTTATATACATTTCAAGAGGAGCAGCAAGATTAAAATTAAATTTTCGATAAGTGCTTCCAAGCACATCACTTGCCTTGTGATGCCATTCCTGTCAAAATACCTTATGCAGACACAAAGTAGGCCATATTTTAATGCACAAACACCATCATTTTATTTCAACCCAAGAAAATTGTTTACATGCCAATACTTTTACCAGTTACAGAAACAGGCCACAGAAATATGAATGACTTATTTACATTTTAACAAAACGTGCATACATTATATAAGATTAAAAATCTGTTAAGATAGCAGGAATCTTTTTATCCCCAGAGAGGAAATGTACTAGTAGTTGGATTTCTGGAAAGTTAATGCCAACAGTACAAACAAGAGAATGCAGAATATGCAGGTGCTAGGAGAAAGAGATGGCATAAATCAAAATGCTTAATTAATTAAAAAGTACAGTATGTACCTATATCAAGTTGTATACAAACAACACAGAGCTGAGATGAAATCTTATTTTTCAAGTCATTTATATGCCTTCGGACTGTATTATTTTTAGTTATCTCTAATTTAAAATGTGTAAAAAAATACAAAACTTTAATGGAGATTGAATATTTTCTAAACTGAATTTTTGGCTACAATATGGCAACTGTAAGTTATTTTTATCAAAAAAATCACTTCAACTGCTGAAAATACTACCAAAAGTCATGTAAACATGAAGTACCTACATTATAACTTTTCTAAAACATTATAATTATAGGCTAAGCATTTTCCCGCTGTTCACACTATATTTTTAATATCCCAGACATTTTCCCAATAAAAGTTAGACACAACTGTGTACAACATTTCATATTTTAACATTCCAGCTTATAATATCTTTAAAATATCCTTGATTCTATAATAGTGACGTAACTGTCATAAAATTAAATACACATTTGTTTCCTGATATAAAGCAGGGCAGTCTTTGTTTGAACTAACTACTTAATTTTGAGATTAGAGAACCTTTAGACCTATCTTCAAAATTTTAGTTTTAGTTTTGCCTTTACTATCAAGATGAAATTAAAATTTATAGTAAAATAGGTGATCCTGTAAGTAAAATTTTCCTGCATATGACCTCTTTTTCTGCCCCTTTGAAGAAAAAAAAAATAACATAGTTCTCCTGTACTTCAAACTATGCTTCATATGATTAAAAAGATTATTTTTTTTTTTGATAATGTGATGTATTTTCACATTATCAATCATGGGAAAAATTAAAAAAATGATTGAACCAGTTTAAAATAAGCATGAACTCATATAAATGCAAGTTTTCCATTGGTATTCACCCGGTAAAAAACATGTTAATAAGTTTGGGTCATCATGAGATGAGTCACTGAATGTACATACTCATCTGCGCGAAAGACAAGTGAGTTAAAAATTAGCCTCGTAGCAGGATATGATGATGAGTCCTCAATGCTCAATTCTGAGCTTTGTAACCTCATCTGAGGTTCTAATGTCCGGGTTATTTTACAGTGGTTTTTCATTGGCTTTCGCAGTGTGGGTTGGTTTTTTTTTTGTGTTGATTGTTAGCAAGCAGTTTACTGGATATAATGAAACTCATCCACCGAGTTAGGAAAATCTAGATATCCATTAATGTTTTCAAACTGCTGCCATTCCTCATACCTATTACATCAAAACAGTTATATACAAATTAAGACTATGATTCATGCCATTAATTCCCATAAAGTCAACCAGAAGCCAATGGTAAATGAAGACCCCCAAGTATCCACATGCCAATCATTGCTCATATCTTCTAGTGCACCCTGGCCGGGGCAGTTCCTCAGATAATTGACAAGACCAAACAGATAGCCTATTTGATTTGACTGATACATAAAAACTGTAAAGACAGATCGGTAGTAGTCACGAAAGGTCCCCTGTTGACGTATTGCCAATGTTTTAAGCTCTAACTAAGTTGTAAATTATGAACACCAAGTACAAGTAAAACAGTTATCATCGTTAGCATTTCTAGGTAAAACTATTCAAATAACTGTAACCAAATGTTTGAATCCTGGCCATGCTAGAATTAATTTAAATGAACGTGTCAATATTTACACTTTGTTCAAACCAACTGTCCCTTATCTAAGATATGCAGCTTATAATTAATAAAATTCTTAATTTCAATGATTCATAGACATTTTGTTGAGATGAAATTTTTAAATTTTTCCTTTAAAAAAAATTTGCTCTAAAAAAAACATACTGTTTCGGCAGCCATTAAAGTTAGGGTGAAATTCAAAAAATGTTTACCCATTTTGTTCCACCATTCTCTCTACCAACAAACGTATTATCACTGCATGTATGCAACATGTATCGCTCACTACATAACGTCACAACATTAAAATATTATGCATTACATCATGAGACTAGATTAAGCTTACATAGAAAAAAAAATCTGGTAAAACTAAAAAAAAAAATTATGCCTGAATTTCTTTCTAAGGCAACAAGAGACCACAGCGATCTCGTTAGTCTTTTATCGTCATTAATAAAGCACACGATAGCTATTATGTGTTCACGTGTTGGCCAGATGGGTGCAGGGGGCAGTGTCTCCCTCCCCCCGGCACGACTTACACTCCGGGTGGTCGTACAAGCAGCTGACGTTCACGTCGTCCAGCCCGCCTTGGACCAGCTTCTCCACCAGCTTCTCGATGAACTCTCGCACCCGCGCAGTCTCCGCGTCCTCCATGACATGCCCATGCTCGCCGCTCCCTGCAACGCGCACAACCCCCGTGTCAGCCCTCGGGTAGGGAGGGCAACCACGTACATTTACTATACATAGATGTGTTTCAGGTTCAAAATATCACTATTCCAGGTTCAAAAATTTGATATTTGGTGTTTCTATTTTAATTAAGGGTGGACCAATCAAATCGTTAGTATTCTAAGGATTTGATTAACGAGGAAAAAAAATTCAAGAAACATATTTGAGGAAATAAAAAGTAAATCAAAAAATTCAAAACTGACAACCTCTGAAGTTTATTACGTCAATTTTGAAGTAGGTGGATATACATTATACAAAACATATTTCGGTCTCTCCCAAATCTCTATATCTCTCTCAATATATCTCTGTATCTTTCTATATAGGTATATGCATACCTACTCCTATATTTATCACACTCTCTCCCCTTAGTATACATCTATATCTCTTTAATATATATCTTTATCTATCTCTCTATCTCCTTATCCATACCTCTGTCTCACCATCTCTCTATCTCTTTATATCTCTTCCTATCTTCCTCTATCTCTCTCCGTTCAATTCTGTCATGCGAGCGCACTCATACAAAGAAAACACACAAACTGTCGTTAAGGTGGTGCCTCCCATTTCAGGTCAAGATTTTATATTTACAGTAATTACAGATAAACTTGTACACTTTTTCAATTGTTTAACTTCCACGAAATGAAAAATATATACAGCACATTCTTTTTGCATAAGTCGCTGCTAAAGTTACATTTTTAATGTTTTTGGGTTGTACAAATAAGAAGAATTTAATTTATTGCAGAACTGAAACTTTTTAGGTTCAACTGCAATGCCACTGGCTACTTCAAGGAATGGTTTGAATTTCTTCCAGAAAATATTAATTAATTTTACCTGGCATTTCAAAATTCTCAAATTTGTTACGATTTTGACAGCCAAGAAATATGAAATGAGTTTTTGATAGAAATGCAAACCATATCATGAAGTAGCCAGTGGCATTGTAGTTATACCTAGAGTTTCAGTTCTGAAATAAATTAAATTCTCCTTATTTGTACAACCCAAAAACGTCAAAAATGTAACTTTGGCAACTAATTATGCAAAAAGTATGCGCTGTAGCCTATATATTTTTCATTTCGTGAAAGTTAAACAACTGAAAAAGTCTAAAAGTTGATCAGTGATTAATATAAATATAAAATCATGCCCTAAATTGGGTGGCAACCCCCTTAACCTACATTAAATACACACATTTGTTGAAACGACTCGCGCGCTACCTATTGTTTATGTCGCAGACGGCCCGAAATGTCGCTGTTTGTATTCTGTGAATTGTCATTGTTTGTATTTGACTCATTTAAATTATTTTATGCGCGCGCGCTCATATACCAAAAACACACGAATTGCCGCCAAACTTTATGAATACACACATCTGTTGAAACGATTCGCGCGCCACCTATTGTAAAATGGTTTTACTAATGCAGAACCAGAAACCTTTCGCGGGCATGCGCATAACGCCTCATCAAAGTTTCATCGCAATCGGATGAATGGTATAGGAATGCGTGCGGGATTAGTTAGATCTAAATTAGAAAACTGTTCAGTAATTTGGAACATCAACACACCTGACAAGTGATAAAATCGAAAGCATACAAAACCAAATAATCAAACGTATTACTCTGACGTCGACCGGGGCTTCGCCCCGAACGTATTTGTTTTCAGTCAGTGAGCTGCAACTACGGAAAACATCCGGCCGCTCAGAGCGATGCGCCCTTTCTTTTATTAACGAAGTGATGTAACTGTAACTCTTCCGTTTTATCCCCACAGATATGTGTTTGCAGCAGTCTGGCTTCAAGCACCTATTTTAACATAGATTAAATAAATATAATTACTTAACAAAGACATAAGTCCCGACCGGACCTAAAGTTGGCCGAAGCGGGCAACATTTTAAATACGAATTACTTCATTGTTGAGTATGAGGGTGTGATGACATGCCTCATTTTGTGTGTGTGTGTGCCCAGGGTTGCTACAAGCTTGGAATGCAAAAAATTCCCTGACTTTTCCAGGTTTTCCAGATCTGAATAGACAAGTTTCCCTGACCTTCCAGACACGAAATAATCCCGTAAATCCCCTTGATATTGCTTTCCAGGGAAAATGCAGTTCAAATGTCACCTTAGCAAAATCAACGCCATTTTAGATAGTTATATGTGCTTGTAAACCATTATTACCAATTCACTTAAAACTATCGAATGTAGGCTACGAACTTGCGTGTAAAAAATGCAGGAAAAAGTGTTCTCCTCTTGTGTTTACAATAAAAAGTCAGAGTTTTCAAGAAAAGGAAATATCAACCGAATTTCATGACCAAACGTTTTAGCATTTTTTGAGGTGCCTGAACGTAGGCCGAAGAAGTATTTTCCGTTTAATTTTGCTGCACAAAAAAAAATCCATAAATATTTGGTGAGTTCCCTGTCATATCTTTGAATATATACAGTATATATATTCAAAGGTCATATATAGGTATTCCCTAACCATTTTAATTTCTCTGAATTTTCCCTGTTTTCTATACCTGTAGCAAGCCGGGTGTTCTTTTCCAATTACCCTGGGCACGAATTTTGAATACGTCCAACGGCTTTCTTGTTCGGCGCGCAGGCGCCAGATAGCGCGCTGTGACACCCCAGTCCCCAGTCTGACATCACCGGCCATGGTAGGACGCACCGGCAACTCTGAGACTTCATCCGTTGCCATCTCCGACAAAATAATTCTGTTTTATCGTGTTATTAATCCAAATCGGTCACCTAATAATGTCCTCGGGGCCTGCAACGGGCGGCAGACTGTTCAAATGATCATTGTTCGCTCTTAACGAGGCTTTGAAACTAGACGACGTGAACTTGCAACGCCTAAACAGATTCGCGCCACGGGGCTTTCGAGAAGGTTTTAATTCAAACGTGTGAAAGATTTGTAAATGTGTACGTAAATAAATACAAGATACGGAGGTTCGTGTTGCTTTCTGACTACGTGCCGACCATCTGCAGGTAAGGGGTCGTCCATTAATCACGTGATGTTTTTTTAGCAAATTTTTAACCCCCCCTTCTCCCTAGGGATTTGTGGTGAGGTTTCAGACAACACCCCCCCCCCCCCCCCCTTCAATAAATCACGTGTATTTTTTGGTGCAAAATATTTTTAAAAATATTTCGGAATATTATCTTTAAATATAGGTATAATCTAATTTAATTAAGGAAAATTAAGCACAGTGAAAAAAATGTCCATACACACATTTAGTTTGCTGGTTTATTCTCACTGGCATAAAAATAATAAAGGAAAGGCTTATATGTGATTTACGCATGTATTCGGCGCCAAAATCACAGTCTTACTGGCGACTGGCAAGCCGAGCCGGGTGGTTCATGTTGCGGCGGGCGGGGGATATTGTTGCCTGGCTACGGCGAGTCAAGGTCACGCATCGCTTTTCGGTTTAGTAGAAATCGGGCGGGAAAAAAAATATCACGTGATATCTCTCTACACCCCCCTCCCCCCTTGAGATATATCGTGATTTTTCCCGACCCCCTCCCCCCCCTTTCGAGCCTCACGTGATTAATGGACGATCCCTAACAGAAGTGTGGAACGCATTAGGCGCGTTCTACAATGGCGCGGAAACCGGAGACTGAGTTCCCGGGACATTTCACAATCGCGTTTCTGATGCTTCCACAATGAACGGAAACGTAGCACAAGGTAACCAATGAGATTCCCCTTGCTACGGTGCTCCCAGAATGTTTGTTTACCACTTCAGGGTTGTCTGTAATGTCGGTTTACGGACGATAATTTTACGTGATAACGTCATATAATAAAACATTGATGAAAAATATAATCACGAACAATTAGTTATAGAAATAAACTGAAATCAAATCAATGTCAATAAATTGTTAATTTGAAATGAGAAATTGGACAAATAAATCAAATTTTTCAAATTGCTGTTTTTAAAAAGCCCGCCTTAACTTGATTGATATTGTAGAAGATTTTCTGGCACGGTGGTTGGCCGGTTCTTGCACGCTCGGCTCAGGCGGAACGTGACAATGAGTCATGCTTTTTTCATGCGTGCAGCCGGCGTTCATCGATTTATAAGACGTTATCACGTCAAAAAAATGTAAAAAAAAAACTTTTTTAATTTTTAAATAAAAAATATATAGTGGGTAGGTTGAGTGTATATATAAAAAAATAAATTTCAATGTTTTTTCTCAATTATTATTTTATTCCTGACTATTCAGATCTGAGAAAAAGTATATTTGACCAAACATTGAATTATAATAATAATAATTATTATTTAGTTTTTTTTTGGACTGTGAGCTACAAGTATTATGAAGTAACTACACAGTTGCAGATGTGCAAAACTTGATGTAAGATCGTAACAGGACAAATCTTTACAACAGAAAAAAGTATGTAACATCTCAGTAGCTGAAGGAAAGAGTGTAGAAAGTCTCCTTCGTTTCTCACAAGGCAGCGTGCTTCACTTTCTTGTCATTAATATTTACACGGTTTCAGGGAGCTGCGTTGCTCTCTTTTCACATGCTTTCACCACTTTGCACACAACACCCTGAATTCCTCTGCACCACGGTTCACGGGTGCGAGAGAAACCTTCACACAGGCGGCACACGCGTAGGAATGCCAGAGACCGCAAACCTAACAAAAATACACTACGTATTAGGACAGGCCAGATTGCGTTACGAATAGCGACAAACAGGTGCCTACAAACACCCACTGACCCAATTTCAGGATTGTTTTCAGTACCTAAAAAAATAAAATAAAAATTTCACAGCTGTAACGTATTACTGGGTGATTATATAAAATATAAACATCTGATTTAATGACAATACAAATAAAGTACAGTATGTAGTTGGAGGAACGAGCTGATATTTATGTTGGAAGGCCAGAACCTTAACAGAGATAATTTCCGCGTTATTTAAGTGGACGGTCCTACAACTATTTGAGTCTGTTCTACACTGGCACGGAAACGTATATACGGATCTCACGTAACAGCATTTCTACTACAACAGCACGCAGACGCAGACGCAGACGGAGACGGACCCGCGCGGATCGGCTCTGCAATGCTGAACTCTTCCGCTTACGTTGCTCCGTGTGGCCAATAGAAGCCGAGTACTTGGCTGAGGTGGTAGCCATGTTTGAATACGTTCTAAATACGTTAAAAATTGTTTCCAATACAAGCATATCGAGTGTTCTATTTTGACTTTGTGGTTTATTTTTATTATAAATTTTTATTCTGCCCGTGCTATGGTCTTTAGCATTATAACCTTGAAATGCAATCTCATTGGTTGCCATTATTACGTTTCCGTGCATTATGGAAGCAGCAGAGACGCGATAGTGAAATGTTCAACGGGCCTTATAAGACGTCAAAAGAAAAAAATGCAAGCTAGAAAGGCTGTTCGATGACTTCCAGCACCGTTAACTGTTTTATTGATAAATAGTGACCCGTAGACTTCCCGAGACTTCCCGAATAATGACAAAAGTCAGTCAATGGTAACGGCAATGAAATGAAATATAACCAGCTCTGCGAGCGAGGCAGATTCTTCGGGACGCAACCCTCGACCGGCGGCGGCGGGGAGACACACTCACCGGAGTCGTCATCGGCCTGCGTCGTCGCCTCCCGACTGCTCAGCCGGTGCTGCACCTGGCGGTACAGCCATTCCCCCGTCTGCAGCCGCGCCTCCCTGCGGCACAGAGCACGACACAGTCAGTCCCCAGTCCCAGCAGCAACCATCAGCAACAACCAGCAACCTTCAGCAGCCACCAGCAACCATCAACAGCCACCAGCAACCATCAACAACCACCAGCAACCACCGGCAAACACCAGCAAACACCAGCAACTATTTGCAACCATCGGCAACCACCAGCAACCACCAGCAACCACCAGCAACCACCAGCAGCCATCAGCAACCACCAGCAGCCACCAGCAACCATCAACAACCACCAGCAAACATCAACAACCATCGGCAACTGAATAGGCGGAGCATAGACACTAAAAAAGCTCTGCGGTTTAGAAATGCCATCATCAAAAACAAATTAAGTTTTAAATATAAAAAAAAACATACAATTTTCTCAGACATAATAACTGGAATAAAAAAATACATTTCACAAAACATTATCAATTCAGAATTTATGGACGTTTTCAGTACAACTACAAAATATCATACTTTTTGTGATTATTTTTTGACAATGTTGAATTATTTTGATGGTAATGGAATAAGCATTGCTGCCACGTGCACATGTGTGCAGGTGTGATTTTTTTTTTTAATTGTAACTGTGGTTATGATCTTCAACACTCATAGCTTACGACTGTGCAGTTTTTTTTAACAAAAGATAAAGTATTTTAACATTGTGTTTTTGGTTGATCCATATTGCAAAATAGATAATTTTAAACATAAATGGTGAATATTCCCAGCAACGAACGACCACAAAAAAAAAAAAGTTTGACAACAATGACTTTCGAAAATTTAACGACTTTTAGGTTGTTATGTTGCTTATAAATACCACAAAGTTCGCTAATTAAAAAAAAAAAAAGGAGCTTCAGTTGTAGCATTGAGTTGCGACTCTTTATCTTCCTTGCTGTGTGACCCACAATAGGGACACGCCTACCCGAGCACACATTCGGTGTGCAGGGTTTCAGAAGAAACCCTGCTCAAGATGGGAAGCCTTCTTTTCACAGACGAGAGAGCCACACCCGTAGTTCCCCGAAGGTTGCTTAGCAAATAACTTTTTAATATGTAGCTATCCAGGGCTAGGAAACCGTTTACATGATTTCACAGTATCTTCAATGTAGCTTTCCTAACCAAATCAACCGTACACATTTTTTTAAAGTATTTATAATGTAGCTAACCTAACCTAATTGACCATTAGTTATCATGAGTTGTCCAAAATATAAAAAAAAAACCGAAGATGCACGATCGGGCGTTTGGCTCTCTCGTCTGTGAAAATAAGGCTTCCCGCTCAAGATATACAAGTGGTGTCTGTTTATGAAAGGCATTTAAGAATACGCCGAGGGCGGGTGAATAGTTATTTTTCCGTATTTAGTTTTTTAAATTGTATTTTTAGAAGAGTGAAAAGGGCTAGGACGCGTGTTTACAGAGAATAATTCTTTGGCATGAAACTCCCAGAAGAGATTTTTTGAAAGCATTCCAATGACTTGAAACAAATCTTTATTTTCATTTCTCCACCATTTACTCTCATGGCTACAGTGAATATATATGATGTTAAAATATTTAAAATTAAAAAAAAAACATGATTATAACGTACATAAAATAGCGTATATTTATATTCTGTATATAAGATATTACCTGTTACGCGCACGTATTCAAGTACAACACACGGCCGTGTCCATGACATAAGCACACCCTCAGTGGCGTAGCCAGGATTTGTATATGGGGGGTGTTAAGAAGCATGCCGCCCCCCCCCCTCGTATTACAGCGGGGGGTCCGTGGGTCCTCCCTCGGGAAAATTTGGATTTTAAGGTGTAAAATAGTGCTATTTTAGCAGTTTTCGGTACTTAAATTTAAATATTGTAATGGTAAAATTTTTATTAATTTTAATATGAAATTTGTTTGAGTGATGAATAAGAAATTAATTAATGATTTGGTACTAAGGGGGGGGGGGGGTTTGAACCCCTAACCCCCCCCCCCTGGCTACGCCCCTGCACACCCTATTTTTTTTATTCATGTTCAGAATCTCAGCTCCCGTCGCACGGCATTTGGCGGGAGTGATCTCGTGAAGTGGAGCGGAAGTCGAGCGGAACGGATGTGTGCAACAACCACCCCGGACGCTGCCACGTATAGCGGATGGCGCGAGCCCAAAGTTCACGAAGCCAATAGGTAGAGACCTATAAGATTCGCGGATTCATTTCGCGATAGGATAGAGTCCAAATACTTTTGACATTATTTTGCTTCAGTGATTGGGATACAGTTTTATCTGAAGGACTCTGGGCCAATGAAAAATCTTTTTAACAGAAGAATTAGCGAGTCACGATCATTCCAGTCAACATGTGTTACAAAGTCGGTAACCAATCAGCAGATGTAATTTGCACGAGTGCATAGAGGATCATGGAGTCTCTATCCTTTAGGGATTTTAAATCGCGAATTTTGCAGGTCTCTACCAATAGGTAAAACCTTACAGTATCAACTGTTCGATGAGTTTCACGTCTTTACATCTTTAATAGGGGGCCGTTTCTTACAGTTTCATATTTCCTTCTGCTAATCGAATGTTTCGACAGTCGAAACTACTTGTGGTTCGCGTCAAGAAATGTTCTTGAAAAACAAATTTGCGCATGTAGGTATTTATCCCGCCTGGCATTATTTTCAAAAATTCCACGTTAATTTTCGTGTGCTAAGTGTACTTGCAACGTGAGCTCACATGAATCTTCTCGTCACCGAGGTTAGGTGTTACACATCTCTGGCGAGTGCTGAAACACTCGCTTACTTTTCTTATGCTTAAAACATGTGCTCTTGTGCTATCCAAAATCAAGGAGTTTTTAAGGACCCATCTCCTTCATCGCTTTTGCCACTACCATGAGGTAGAAAACTATTTATAATACCTCAAGAAATTACCAATTATAATAGATAATGCACAAAAAAAATCTTTAATTAGTCAACACTTACAGATAAGCCTTTACTGTTCAGAATCATATCTGGAACTTATATCTAACCCAAGCATAGTGTCTATCTGAAATTTTAAGTCCTAAAATTTAATTTGGGCACACATTGCATTTACCTCATGAGTTCAAAGTAAGACAGAGAAAAAAAAACATTTTTTTAAAGGTGAAATACAAAATACAAAAAAAAAAAATAGAAAACTTTTTATACATAAATATAGTCACATGAACCAAATTTGCCAAATGTACTAGTATGCATGAAGTGTTGTTTGCTTCCAAGTTTGAAACAATAAAACTTTCAAATACACTCATTTATCCATTACTTTCTAACAATCAGTCTTTATTAAAGCACTATTAAGGATTCTTAGGTCTCCGTCAAGATCTACAAGATGTCACTCAAAAATAAAAAATAAATATAAGATAACACTCAAGTTTTCAAAATAAACATTAAGGGGGGGGGGGGGGTGGTAGCAGTAGAGCTGGTACCGGGGTTGTCTAACCTCCTTAGGACAGGGGGTGTAGGGTGTTGACTGAAAGAAAAAAAATATTATTATTTTAGACCTATTTCTAACCTTTTTACTCGATACCTCCATTTGCATTTGTGGTTCTGCTTCTGTCGCACATAATCTAAACAGCTAATTAGTGTAATTTTATGGGAGTAACAAGTCGCGCAAGTGATGACAATTTGGAAATATTTCCACGCCATTTTACACATATTTGTTGAACATATTTTTGTCAGAACACATTCAAGGGAGGTATCGAGTTAGTATTTTATAAATAACCCTTTAAAATAAAATAAAAATAGAAAGAACGAACAAAATTCAACCGAGCCTTAAATGCGGAACGAAATTCTTTAGCCGATGACAGCCAAAGTGAACAGACTGGTTGCATGTTCGACATATCTGTGATGTCAACACGACAAAAAAATGGCGGACGCGACGACTTACCCAATTAGAAATTTTTTTTTCTACTTTCATCGCGCTACGGGCTCAATGTAACTATAATGACAGTCAAAATTGGGTTTTCGAATGTTGGTTTAACTATTGCGTTGGAAATAAAAATTATTGTTCTTGTATTTTTGAGGTTTTGTTTACTATTTTGTGTGTGTGTGAAATCTATTAAATACTTTAACGTTTAATAACTTTTCGGAATAAAAATTAAATTTGGAAAAACCCTAATTTTCTCAAACAAACTTGTAAACATTGGTGGCTGTCGTATGTGAGTCATGGAGGTATACGTCGGGTCGTTACCACAACGCCGAACGTACAATAACACCGAACGTACAATAACGCCGAATACCATAACGCCGAATACCATAACGCCGAATACCATAACGCCGAATGCCAAATTGACTGCAACGCCGACAGCTATAAAACTGCTGTGTACCACAACGCCGAAATACAGTAACGCCGATAAATGTTGCTGCGGGGAAGGGGGGGGGGGGGGTCACAGGAGCAAAATGAAAAACAACTGAATGAATTTGTGTGTGTTTCCTAAATGTATCATAACGCCGAAATATCACAACCTAGGCTAGCCTAACCTAACCTTTGTGGCAGTCCTGCAATGACATTTTTCGGCGTTAATGTATTTCGGCATTGTGGTAATTCGGCGTTGTTGTACACAGCAGTTTTCTAGCTGTCGGCGTTGTAGTCAATTTGGCATTCGGCGTTATGGTTTTCGGCGTTATTGTACGTTCGGCGTTGTGGTGCGTCCCCGTATACGTCTATGTAGTGGGTGACTGTTCTGAAGATGAAGTCATCTGGTTAGCACTTGGATAGCAAAACAAATCGTAGCTGTATAAAGGCTAATATGCTACAATTTTTTTTTTAATATTTTGAAAAGAACTCACTAGGAAGAATCGTAAAGATGGCATCATGTAGTGAATTTTACTATACAAATACAATACCAACACATCTGCTTGAAATTAGCGTTCAACTTCATTATAACCCAAAAAAAAAAAAATTGTTTTGCTGTGCAGATAAGGAAGGGGGTGGGGGTATGTTATCGTTTTGACTTCAAGTATTTACACGGCAAAGAATGTACACACCCACTTCCTTACTTCTCGCCAGCATGATGTGGGTTGTGTATTAAACGACCATAAACATTTTAAAGTCGTATAATTGGCTAACCGAGTCGCTGGCTCGATCGTTATCGCCTCACTTCCAGTTTGGATAAATAGTATTCAACCATTCCTGCGAAGAAAAACCTACAAAGAGACTCGCACAGATGTCTGACTATTCGTTAACCCCCTACTTCAAAACATTGATCACCAACTCTTCAGCGTTGCACTTTTCGTTGCGCTGTGATGAGTATTCGGCACGACTTACTCTACCAGCTGCAAATAAATCCCGCTTCAAAATACTGGTCAGATGTACGAAACCAACGACTTAACAACCGCACAGAAAGTTAAAAAAAAAATATAAAAAAAAACCTACGTGTCGAGCGGCAGGAAACAAATCCCTCCCGCGCGCGACGGCAGCTTGGAGCCCGCGGTTCACAGGGATGACAGCCTGACCCGAGCAGTTCCGGAGTTCTCCGAAGTTTGCCGATCGCTCGTGTGAAAAAAAAAAGAAGGAAAACGTAAAAAGACCTAGACGACTAACAGAGATGTAAATACTCTCACGAATTCAACTGAGTATTTCGCGATTTCATTTTAGAAAAAAAAAAACTTTCAAAAATTGTGTATTGGCTTTGATTTCGCAGGAATGTAACCGTTGGAATTTTTAAAAATTATAAAAATTTACCGGAGTACTGTTTCTCAGGGAAATGATATATAAATTTCCTAAGTTGAACTATAAAATCATCGTCGGAAATGGCTTTGAATGTTTTTTTTTTTTTTTTTTTTTTAATGTCCCTAGGGAGGTTTATCACGTGTCCCTCCACCCTCGGACACCGTGGTAAGGGGGAAGCCTTCCTATCACAGACGAGAGAGCCAAAACCCGAAGTTCCCCGAAGTTCGTGCTTTTTTTTCTTCCGTATATTTAATGTAGCTATCCTAACCAAATCAACCGTCCACAATGTTTTAAAGTATTTATAATGTAGCTAACCTAACCTAATTGACCATTAGTATCCTTTTATCAACACCGTCATATTTATTTACAATGAACCAAAAAAAAAAAAAAAAACCGAAGATGCACGATCGGGCGTTTGGCTCTCTCGTCTGTGAAAAGAAGGCTTCCCGCGGTAAGGGCAACACGGGGGTATCCGCGCAGGTGAACAGACGACGCCTAGGGACGCCGCAGCCGTGCGGTCTGTACGCTGGCAGCGGGGGGCGGGGGGAGGGGGGAGGGGGGCGGGCGAACAAAAGAGGCGAGGCACGTCCCCCATCGGCAGGAAGTCGTCAAAAGGCCACGCGGGGTGTACAGCTTCCGGCCGCTGCGGCGCTGCGACAAACGCGAACGCCTTCCGCGGACCGGTGCGTAGTTAGCACCCCCACTTTTGAAAACATAAGTTTTCTTTACGTCATTCGTTTGATCATCGTTAGATCAGTTTTGATCAACAAAAAGTTTCGTTTGATCAAGTTTCAAACTTTGACAATTAAGCATACTTTAAAAAATGCGTAGTTAGCACCCCCACTTTACTATATCAGTGAAGGAAAAGAAAATTTCAGAGTTTCTCTACGTCAATCGTTAGATCATCGTTAGATCAGTTTTGATCAACAAAAAGTTTCGTTTGATCAAGTTTCATACTTTGACAATTAAGCATGCTTTAAAAAGTGCGTAGTTAGCACCCCCCCTTTACTATATCAGTGAAGGAAATGAAAATTTCAGAGTTTCTCTACGTCAATCGTTAGATCATCGTTAGATCAGTTTTGATCAACAAAAAGTTTCGTTTGATCAAGTTTCAAACTTTGACAATTAAGCATACTTTAAAAAATGCGTAGTTAGCACCCCCACTTTACTATATCAGTGAAGGAAATGAAAATTTCAGAGTTTCTCTACGTCAATCGTTAGATCATCGTTAGATCAGTTTTGATCAACAAAAAGTTTCGTTTGATCAAGTTTCAAACTTTGACAATTAAGCATACTTTAAAAAATGCGTAGTTAGCACCCCCACTTTACTATATCAGTGAAGGAAATGAAAATTTCAGAGTTTCTCTACGTCAATCGTTAGATCATCGTTAGATCAGTTTTGATCAACAAAAAGTTTCGTTTGATCAAGTTTCAAACTTTGACAATTAAGCATGCTTTAAAAAGTGCGTAGTTAGCACCCCCACTTTACTATATCAGTGAAGGAAATGAAAATTTCAGAGTTTCTCTACGTCAATCGTTAGATCATCGTTAGATCAGTTTTGATCAACAAAAAGTTTCGTTTGATCAAGTTTCAAACTTTGACAATTAAGCATACTTTAAAAAATGCGTAGTTAGCACCCCCACTTTACTATATCAGTGAAGGAAATGAAAATTTCAGAGTGTCTCTACGTCAATCGTTAGATCATCGTTAGATCAGTTTTGATCAACAAAAAGTTTCGTTTGATCAAGTTTCAAACTTTGACAATTAAGCATGCTTTAAAAAATGCGTAGTTAGCACCCCCACTTTACTATATCAGTGAAGGAAATGAAAATTTCAGAGTTTCTCTACGTCAATCGTTAGATCATCGTTAGATCAGTTTTGATCAACAAAAAGTTTCGTTTGATCAAGTTTCATACTTTGACAACTAAGCATGCTTTAAAAAGTGCGTAGTTAGCACCCCCACTTTACTATATCAGTGAAGGAAATGAAAATTTCAGAGTTTCTCTACGTCAATCGTTAGATCATCGTTAGATCAGTTTTGATCAACAAAAAGTTTCGTTTGATCAAGTTTCATACTTTGACAACTAAGCATGCTTTAAAAAGTGTGTAGTTAGCACCCCCACTTTACTATATCAGTGAAGGAAATGAAAATTTCAGAGTTTCTCTACGTCAGTCGTTAGATCTTTGTTATATCAGATTTTATTTGCCATTGACTTTGTTTTGTCAAAATTCTCAATAGTATATTAGGTAATAACAATTTAAAGCTGGTTACTACAAAGTAAAAATGTGAAATACAAAAAAAAATAGATTACTTTTACTAATTGAAGCTCTTCCAGATGTATTTTGGTTCCATAAGGTGTGAAAATATATTATGATATTCTCTCACATAACAAATTTATAAATTATGGACTATGGTAAATAATACAGTTATAATATTTACAGATTAAAATTACAATCCATATTTTATTTTATTTCTATTCTTGCTTTCAAGTATTAAATTTTACATATTTATTTTGTGCTTGCAGATTAAACTTTTTGAGCATAGCACAAAAAGCTTTGAGAACTGAATTGGTTTTAGGTGTGCACACATTTCTTTCAACGTAAATAAATATTTTCAGGTATCAAATATTGTCAGTGTTAGCTCTTGTTTGATAAAATATTTTCCTGGCATTTTCCGTCTTGTTTTATGAGAATACTGAGACCATTTTATAATTTATCAACTAACAGACTCAAAAGTAACTTCAAAACAAAATGTTTCACAAAGTTTATTTTTATGGCCATCATAGGGTTATAATATTGTAACACTCAGAATGCTTGGACGAGAGGTTTTAGGAACATATGGCTTTAAAACTTAATTTTTTTACCTTTTATGTAAAAAATAAGTTATTTTATGTAGCACAAAATACCAGTTTTCTCCCATCGTGAGCACAGTCGTTTAAATTGTGAATGAGAACTGTGAACTAAAGATTATAATTACTTGTTCTACCTCCTTGTAGTGCTTTTACCGTAAATGGAAAACATTAATTTATATTTTGTTTGGACTTTTTATTCAAGTTATTAGATTGACCTGTATGTGTGAATACACTATATAATTTTGATAACTTAAGACCTTCTAGGGTAAGGTGTGTTGTGCGGGGGAGGGTTTTATCAACTTGACCGTTAAATGGAAATCACTAGATTTGAGAACATTGAATAATTTAAATTTCAATATAAGAAATAATATTACTCATATTTAATATTTTTATATGTATTTTGGTTCATACTCAAAATTTCATTTTATTTTGGGACTAAAAAGTATAACATAAGTTGATAAAAATCCAAACAAAAAACACTTTTATTTTTGAATGAAATAAAAATTTTAAAAATTAAAAATAAATTAAGGTTTTTGTCCAACAGCCAAATAATGCATCACAGCTGTGTTTAATCAAAGGTGGGATGCTTAATATCATTCGTCTTAAATTTTCTGTCAGTAGTAACAATATGATGTGTAATATATTTTCAATCTTTAAATTTAGAATATAGTAAATACGTATAATTTATGATATAGTCATTTCGAAAATGTTTTACGAACATAACTATATGAACTTAATAATAATAATGAACTTAAAATAACTAATCGTACATACTTCAGGATACAATCAGTCTTTACAGATTTGTGGTGGATTATAAGGTTGTTGGACGAAACTTAAATTTATATTAGTTTTTTATTTAATTTTTAGTTTATTCAACGATAAAATTATGTCTGTTTGGTTTTTTAACTTTACGTTTATTTTACTGTGTTTCATTTCTACCTCGAAAGTAATATAGTTTGTACCGAAAAAATTCAGGAATTTTTGTCGGGCATATCAGCAGAGTTTTTTGTGTGTCGTTCGTTACAATTACAATACCTTTATTGATTAAAATGCACAGACGGATGCACCGATCATAACAGAACACGTTAGTGAACACAATTTTTTATTTTATTCCATATATTTAAATGTACATATTATATGCATGTGTATAAGCACACATATACATGTAGGACGCCTGGTACTACTAAATATATGTGAAATAAAATACTGTTTAGTATTTTTAAGTCCTAGGCTATTATCAACAATTTATTTTACATAAATTTAAGAATGTATAGTTAGGTAACTTGTTGATTATGGCATAGAATAATGACAGCTCATGCATTTTACAGGCTGGCTGGAACAAGACTCTTATGGGACGGCGGGTTTCTCACAGAGGTGTTGGGATTCAGTCATCCATGTGACACAAATTAATATAGCCCCATCAACAACATTTTGGTTCCAGCCTTACATAAACCGAAAATCCATTGTGAATGTATTTAGTTCTAGATATAACTTTTGAATTTTAGAAATATTTGACAACGGTTTGCATTAAAATACTTAGTATTAAATATTTTGATTCGTAATGGTATCAAGCAAAGATTTGAAAATAAGTATTTAACTTGATTTTATTAGTAATTATGTTGTTACATCTTCTAAAAATATTATTATTAGGATAAATATAAAGTAAAAATGTTTTCCCTCCTATTATTAAATATTATCAGATAAATGACACAACAATTTTATGTGGGCTAGACGTTTGCAGGAAAAAAATTAAAGTTTTTATTTTAAACCTTTCCCTAATGAACAACCAACACTAACGAAAATTAAATGCAAATTAAATGAAATTTTTTTGCAAAAACGTTATAGTTTTTTTTAGAAAGTATTTTATTACACAACTGAGAAGTATCGATACCTATGATTACATTACAAAACAACAATAATTTACAATAATTATTATTAATTATTAACAAAAAATTATATGCTTAACTAAAACTGTGAACATTCAACAGATACTTACATTTACTATAACGCGTATTTTAAGAACTACAATAATGCAGCACTACACAAAACTAAACAATCAATTAGTACTACTAATAGACTACGGAATGTTTGCACGAAAACCATACTAAGTTCTGAAGCAAGTGTACCTGCTTAAGTAAGTTAATTTGGATTAATTTATATATGTTTAGCAGTTTTCAGTACATTATATAGTTCAATCTTGAGTCATTCATTTGTCAAGTTTAAGGTAGCTAAAGAAACAAAAAATCGTGTAAATATTATAACTCTATAACCTCTATATCTGTAATCAAAGTCTCTACAGACTCTGACCTGACTAAAATGTACCCCTAAAATATTTTAGTCAACTTTGATAGAGATCAAGACAGAAAATTACACATAAACACAATAATAACAAACACACTAACATTAAAGATAATCAATAAAATATTTAATTATGATAAAAGGAAAATTTGAATGCAAACAATGTATCAGTGGCAGAGAGAAATAACAGTAATGATTGGAATATTTAAAATATTTTAAGTGTAGTAAAAATTGTCCATAAATAATATTCAGTTTGTAATTAATTCAATTTGAGATCTTTAAAATGAGAAAGATTTAAATTGAACAAATATTCTCATTGTAGTCCAGTTTGGAACTATTAAAATTTACAATTATTGAAATTAGAACAAATATTTCAATAAAATAGAATTCAATTTAAATCAACAAATGACAATTATTTTTGTGATAACAAATATTCCAATTGTAGCAATTAATGTTCATAAAATAGTATTCTGTGTAAATCTTTTAAATTGCAGTTATTTAGGTTGAAACAAATATTTCAGTGAAAGATTATCCAGTTGAAATCATAGAAAAACAACAATTATTTCTTTTAGAACAAAAGTTTCAATTATAGTAATTAATGTCACTGAACAAAAAAAATGTACTGAATCCAAGTGGCTTTACGAAATTAATAAGTTGATAATACACTTTAAGTTTGTAAAAAACCAATCCAGTTGAACATAAACTAGATTGATAAATAGCATTTAGGGTGGGCACATACATAAAACAACAGTTAATATTCGCGGGGTAATTGCACACGGTCTAGCTCAGTAATAGAAGCAAGGTCTCTTGCTTACAGACCACTAGGTGAGCCTTAGACAGTATAATGCTCAATTTCTTGCAAAATAGTTCAAGCAAATTTTAAATACCCGTGTTTAAACAGTTACTAGAAACAGATGGCAGTAGCTTAGGGCTATAAAAGGACTCAGAACGTCCCAGGAGTCCAACGTCAGGACTTCCGCGTCACTCGCAGGAACGAGAAAGTTTTACCTCTGGGATGACGCTGTCGCTGGTATCCGGCCACAAATACCTCGATCCAGAATTATTCTGAGAGTCTGGTCGAATCACCACACCAGGGCCGTAGTGGTTACAACTTTCTGGAGCAGCAATGACCTGCCCCAAGCCCACGCCTATCAGCAAGATGGCGAGACGGCTTTCTTTACACTAATACTGTTCTTTAGGCCCTCAAACCCACGCCAACTTCGTTTGAATGCCCGGGCAACAAAGCATTGTTCTCCGGAGCCAATCAAAACACGTGTAGCATGGTTAAGCCACGGAAAACAGTTCAAAATAAAACTTATTAAATGCACTGATATTGTTCAGAACTAGAAAATAATAGTCCGAAAGTTCGTTAAAATTCCACCAAATGATAATTTAATTAAGTTCATTGCAGAAAATGTTTTTAGAATACCGTCAGAAATAGGTAAACAAACCGACTGGTTGCTATGACAACGACGGCATCGTGGCTAGCGGCGTGTGCATAGAGAAAATAACTCTATAATCACGTGTGATTATAATATTTTTGGGTAATATCAGTATTGGCTTTTAGTCATTCGAGACCAAACTTATAAACCAAAGCAAAAACAATGGCATTTATGGCAAAATGCTATTTCAACGTAATTCAACATAAAAAAATATGCGTGACAATACATTTTTGTCAAAGCCTGGTATTAAAAACTGGGTTGGTTATGCAAGTTTCTCGCCATTACTTTTAAGGACTCTTTCTTCAAATTTTTTAGGTTAACTCTCTTGAATTTTAATTAACTTCACAAAATTTTTGTCATATTTACTGAGGTTACATGACAGTAGTAAAAAATTTCGCAGTGTACGGTCGACAAAATTATCAGAATTTTCAAGACTATGTTGAGATTGTAAAACACTTTTAATAAGTCAATCATTTAAGAAAATAAAATTCAAGACTCATGTAATGACAAATTTACAGAATTGTTTTAAAAAGTAACAGTGTCAAGTGAACAAATAACTGGACATGTAAATTGAATATTAAGTGCAGAAAATTTAAATTTAGTGATTTTTTTTTAATTGATGGACGGCACTACGAAATGTTTTTCATTGTAAGATTTGCGATAAATAGCTACACCAAACTAATTAGTTTATAAACACTTCATTTATATATAAAAAATATCAAAATTATCCAATTATATTGTAAGGCGTTTAATGTTAAACATTCATCATAGTATGTTGTAACACACATTAACATAGCTGAAAGCATTAGAGCGTGTTTTCAATTAAGTCTCTTTTAAATAAATTATTTAACGTGTTTATAAAAAAACTATTTTTTCTCACATTTGTAGTAATAAGTTACTTCAAGAAAAAACATTCCATACCTACTTACATGAAAATACATTAGAATATATATATATATATATATATATATGCAATAATATGCTTGTAACTAATGTTAAAACAAGTCCGAAATTAAATTCATACCACTTATTACAATATTATGAGAGATTTATCACAGATGCACACCCTTAAAATGCTTGCTGAACGCAATTTTGCTAAGTTGATATCAGTTATCTCAAATATGTAACAATGAATATTAATTTAAAATGTCAACAAAAAAAATTCATCTCGCATTTTTTACAAATCACTAATACAAAATAAACAAAAATAACTACACAAATAATTACACGTTTACATAAACAATAACCTCAAATTTTCCGACTATGCTAACAGCTGTAACTTTTCTCATTTTTTTTGCCAGGTCATCATACAGTTCCCAAGTATCGTCTTTACTTCTACAATACGATACGAAATGGTTTCCGCGGACAAAGTCTACTACACCTCCGAGCACAAAGTTTTTATTGTCAACGTGTATTTCATGTGGCACGTCTGAAAGCCGAAACGTTGTATCAGGAAGACCTACTCTCGGTTCGATAATGAGGTGAGGACCAGTTTCTTTCTTTATGAAGACTTCCTGACTGCATCTTTCACAAATTTTTTTAGTGTTCATTTCTAACGAGTTAATAACCGCAGTTTCCAAATGCTCGATACCATTTTTAATGTCATTCATATTAACACTCCAGAAAATATCGGTGCTGACTCTTTTCTCTGAGCAAATGTCTTTACACGACATGTAAGTAATGGCACTTGGAAAACTCGACAAAGTTTTTGAAATAAACCCCCCCGATGGAATCTTCAGCATTGATTACTGTGATCATTTCTTTACTTGATGCTAACTTAGAACAGTACATGATCCTAAGAGTGTTCAATCTGGCTTCATAAGTTTTCCTGCTATTTCCCCCTTTAATTAACTCTGAAACAATATTTCCTAGTTCACCCCCTTCTTCTAATATCCTCCGCCTGTAAGGCTCGTAGTCCACACACAAGCACGTTATCAACTGTACAAGAGAGTCAAATGGGCATGTGTTCATTACAGTGTACACATGTTTATTGACTTTCATGGGGCCAAGTAAATTCCCGTTTGCTAATAAACCAACAAATTCTTTTGAATTTTCCGGATTTTCCAGATACAGCATTACATTCGGATCTGGATCCAAGTAGGTCTTCCTCTTTTTCAGGGGCAAGTGTGATGGTATACTTGGTCTGACAGCAGTACAATTTGGAGTTCTGGACATCACATTTTCTGAAATCATAAACAGAGGATAAATATATAATTTTAAAATATTAAAACAAAGTAGGCCTAACCCTTTAAAATGTCTATTATTAAAGCGGGAAATAAGGTAACCTAATTATTTTTAATGACTTACCTTCAAGAAATTCTTTTCCCTCAAAATCAAAATGAATATCGTGTATGTTTTCATTCCTTCCTCTCCACTGCTCTTGAAACATCAGCTCATTTTGCGAGTCATCAACTTGCGAGTTGCATGATTTTGGTGGCTTTTTACTGGTTTTCTTTACTAAGGCTTGTTCCGCAGCAGCAAGTTTAGTTAAACCACTTAGTGCCCTTAGGTGTTTTGATACAAAATTGGGCAGTTTTAGAGGTGGCTCTTCGTGCATCAAAATTCCGTTCTTCAGTAGAGCAAAATCTCCTTCAACAGACGACGATGATGCTACAGTATTTGGTGAACCAAAAAATTCTGCCATAACACCAGTCCAAAGTGGGAAATAAGATAGTAACCAAGCTAGTTTTTCAGAAAAACCAGGGCAGTAATATGGATTTGGCTCTATTCCATTGTCTAGTGCACAAATTTTTGCTTCATGTAAAATATCCCTTATGAACTGTTGGATACTATCACAATGACCTATTTCGGTTGTTAAAGACTGTTCTTTTGCATCAATATCATGGTCTTTAATAATGTAGTTTGTATCTTCAATGACTTCCTTCAAAGTGTCTGGAATTTCAGCCCCAATGTTAATTCTTTTCCCAATATATTGTTTAGCCTTCTCTGCTCTAGATTCCTCAGTCATGTTGATGGCTAGAAGCCCACAGGTTTCAGACAAGTCGTTTTAAGCTGGCGGGATAAACTATGAGTTTTTGTGTTTCGCGCATGGACTACTGTATTTCCCACGTTTGCATGCCAGAATACCATTATCTTTGTTTATTTATGCACCAGAAAACAAACACAAAACTAAGTGTACCAGAAAGCTTTGCGTTGAATGTTAAATGCAAATTTTCGGTGATACGCACAAGGTCTACAGCGGTAAACTTTCGGTATGTTATTAAGCATAGTCAAATCTACAACTGTGCAAAAATTCAGCTTTGGACAAATTTTTCACAGGTTTGTGCCTTTTTAAGTCTTGGTTTCCTGGACTATATCTGTCGGCTGGCTAGCCGGAGGATTTAGCCGAGGGTCATAATATCGGCCCTAAGAAAAGAAAAAGGAAAATTTTTTACAAGTCATATCATGGAATATAACTATACAACAGCACTGAAAAGGATGACATTCTGATTTTGGAACATTTGGGGTCGTTAGTGTACGATAAGCACAGCGTAGGCAGGCCCTATCTAGGGATATTCCCCTGTGCTACCGTTCATTCGTTTGGGTGGGTTTTCCAGCTTCAACAACGAACCATTATTATACGTTTACAGCTACAGGTGGAGGGAGGTGGAGTTTCCCGATCCCATTCACAAGTTATTCACAGAAACTCGACAGGGGGTCTAAGGCGCGAGGAGCTTTGCGTTTCCAGGAATATTGGGACAACATTCCCTCCCGAGAAAAGCAGGTCAAAATGTGTTGAATATGAGTACAATGACAGAAGTGATTAAGGTGGAAAGGGGGTGGGGGGGTGTGTGAAAGGATTTACTTGTCACGGCAGGGAACTTAGCAACAATAACGGGATGGAGGCGCGCCTTCATCTGGCTGGGGTTTTTGTCTTCTGCTCTAAATGCTTCTTCTGGCTCAACTATTGACACACAATAAATACACGGTGCTGCAGACAATTATATCTGACTGACAACTACAACACTGCTGTCCATTTATTCGATCGAGTTCATGATAATATAAGTAATAATATGATGGCGAATTTTCAATGCTAGGTAAAATCTTAAAACAATAGGTTTACACTAAAAATACAAAACAAAATTAATCCACGTATTACTCTAAACTTAGTACGGGCATAAACCTGCTGTAATTTATAAGGGTAAAACACGACACGTTTCCAGTGCAAAAAAAAAGAGAGAGAAAAGAAAATGGCATTGCATATGCACCAGTTATACATGTTTTCACAAACTATTCATGCATTAGATAAGCCACGAAGTGGTCATTTTAACGAAGTCCTATGAAAATTCCTTTTTTCTTTCTTTAGCCTGTCTTTGAGGGTAAGTTCTTTGATGGCATACATGAACAAACACTTCCAGGTAAGACATATGAATTTTTTTACCTTCAAACCTTTGTCAAAATATAAACTCGTACCATATCTAATCGTACTTAAAAATATTACTAAGTACGTATATTTTTTCCAAATTTAAAATTAAAAAAGACTAATTTTGAGTTGTGCATAGCAAGATCTTTACAAAAAGGTTTTGCTGTATTTAATTCGCTGTTTTTTTTGCTGGAATAACGATGTAAGTGCTATAACATTGTGACTAATCGTAGCCATGAATGCATTTTATTGCACGTAAGTTCAAAACCAAAAAAATTTTAAACATTGGATTGTGCATTTATTTATCCATTTCACAAACGACTAATTTGGCGCAGTTTTATCAATAAAACGAATTAGATAACTCTAAAATAAATTTTTAAGTACCAGTTTTTTAATATCACTCACTATTACAAATAACCACGCAATAGAATCAAGCCAGTAATTTTGTGTTTCTGAGAAACAAATGTTTTCTATTTTAAGTTCAGAAATAGCTATTGTTATAATTTAATTAAAGCTAATTTAAATGGCCGTTATTATTTCTTATTTTTACTTAGATATATTCAAATATAGATATTTTTAAAACTAAGATTATGAAAACTCTGGTTAGAAATCGCTTCCAATAACACACGCCAATTATTCAGATCATATTTTAATTTTTGCTTGAATTGGGGAAATGCTAAATTTTTTTTTTCATTTTCTGTTATTTATATTTATAGAACATTTGTCTTCAAATGAATTTGATATATGGAAAGGCAGTAAGTGGATAAACAAAACTAGATTAAAAAAAGTAGTCTCAGACGTGAGCACTAATGGCCAAATTGGTTATCAATTTTCAACTAGACGATGTAAAAAAGGGACAAAATGAAAAATCGTATAAAATCTCTGCCATAATGCACAACTGAATGTTCATTCGCATTCCACACAATTTGAAAAAGAATCATAAATAAGAAACACAACTTAGAAGTCAAATAAGTAAAAAATTTCCATTTGGTGTGTTTCTGAGTGATATGTTTATAAGTTGCATGTTTCTAAGTTGTGGCAGCACTGCGAACATATCTGATCCAAAAAAGAATATCACATTCAACAAAATAAATATTTTTCCACGATTTCAACATGTTTATTTGGGAAAGAAATAAAATACATAATAAAAATGTATTGTTGATAATATCTAATAAAAAATTGACGTAAAAATTCCGTGTCTTCTATTTCAACATTGCACTTCACAGAAAAATTTTTTTTTGGCGAAGAATGATACTTGATCAAACGAAACTTTTTGTTGATTAAATCTGATATAACGATGATCAAACGATTGACATATAGGAAATTTGAAATTTTAATTTCCTTCCCCGATATAGTAAAGTGGGGGTGCTAACTACGCATTTTTTAAAGCATGCTTAATTGTCAAAGTTTGAAACTTGATCAAACGAAACTTTTTGTTGATCAAAACTGATCTAACGATGATCTAACGATTGACGTAGAGAAACTCTGAAATTTTCATTTCCTTCACTGATATAGTAAAGTGGGGGTGCTAACTACGCATTTTTTAAAGCATGCTTAATTGTCAAAGTTTGAAACTTGATCAAAAGAAACTTTTTGTTGATCAAAACTGATCTAACGATGATCCAACGATTGACGTAGAGAAACTCTGCAATTTTCATTTCCTTCACTGATATAGTAAAGTGGGGGTGCTAACTACGCATTTTTTAAAGCATGCTTAATTGTCAAAGTTTGAAACTTGATCAAACGAAACTTTTTGTTGATCAAAACTGATCTAACGATGATCTAACGATTGACGTAGAGAAACTCTGAAATTTTCATTTCCTTCACTGATATAGTAAAGTGGGGGTGCTAACTACGCATTTTTTAAAGTATGCTTAATTGTCAAAGTTTGAAACTTGATCAAACGAAACTTTTTGTTGATCAAAACTGATCTAACGATGATCTAACGATTGACGTAGAGAAACTCTGAAATTTTCATTTCCTTCACTGATATAGTAAAGTGGGGGTGCTAACTACGCATTTTTTAAAGCATGCTTAGTTGTCAAAGTTTGAAACTTGATCAAACGAAACTTTTTGTTGATCAAAACTGATCTAACGATGATCTAACGATTGACGTAAAGAAAACTTTAGTTTTCAAAAGTGGGGGTGCTAACTACGCACCGGTCTTCCGCGGGGCTGTCGACAGAGAGTCACGTGACTGTCGGGTAGGCGGTCCCGCCTGTCGGTGGTCGTCTACTGACTCACACCCCTCCACCACTCTCTCTTGGCCAATCACCACGCAGCGACAGTCTCCACAGGTGAGCGACCTCGCGCTGGGAACCACAACGGAGCGACGCGACAAGAACATCGCGCTGTTGCAAACACGAAGCTGTTTAGTAGAGACCGGAAAAATTCGCGGGTTCAATGACCTGTAGGATGAACTCCCATAGTTCTACGTACACTCGGTCAAATGCCACCCCACTCATTGGCTGCTGTCTTGTGAGACGTTCGAGCGTAGCAGCCTGTGATTCGATAAAGCTTTAGGTTGGGTGTTTCTCATCGGGCCAGAGTCATCCAGGTGAGTTGTGAACCAATTAGCAGAGGTAGCACTGAGGTATAACGATTTGTAGTTTAGCCTATCGCGAAATGAATTCGCGAATTTTTCCGGTCTCTACCCCTCCACCTCTCTCTCTCTCTCTCTTGGCCAATCACCACGCAGCGACAGTCTCCACAGGTGAGCGACCTCGCGCTGGGAACCACAACGGAGCGACGCGACAACAAGAACATCGCGCTGTTGCAAACACGAAGCTGTTAAGTAGAGACCGGAAAAATTCGCGGATTCATTTCGCGATAACTATGCTGAAATGCAAATAATTGTACTTTTAAGCAACTTTCGCCATTGGTTCACTTGTTAACATGGAGGACTGTGGACCAATTATTATAGACCCTCAGTCAAAGCAGTGTATCGAATCACGCGAGTCTCCCAATTGAGACGCCTCACGAGTGAGTAGACAATGAACAGGTGACGTTTGCTCGAGTTTGCACAGGATCGTATGGAGTTTATCCTATGGAGGTCGTTGAATACGTGAATTTTTCCAGTCCCTACTGTTAAGAGTGAATGCCCCGTACCAGGTCATCATTTTCATATATTCGCGTTTCACATGGCTGAACTTGCCGACAGTTTCAGTGGCTGAACTTTCATTAAACGAACCAAAAAAACAAACAAAACATATATCGCATTTTTTTTTTTGCGTAATTAGCTGGCACAGTTGATTTTTAACCTGCTTGTGCAGCACGGATAAAGAGAATGAAATGGAATACGAAACTGGTACTCATTAGGCTTAAAGTTAATTTTACTGGCTGCTATGCAATATGGTTTAATTTATTTTAGGAAAAAAAATATTTATTTTTACCTGACCTTTCAAAATCAAAAGAATCTGTACATATGATTTTAAAAGGCTACATAAAATAAAATTTAAAAAAAAAGTTCAGAAAGAATTTCAAACCATATCACGTAGTAGACACCAGCATTGCCTT
Source organism: Bacillus rossius redtenbacheri (assembly GCF_032445375.1). NCBI lineage: Eukaryota > Metazoa > Arthropoda > Insecta > Phasmatodea > Bacillidae > Bacillus > Bacillus rossius. The sequence goes on along the minus strand of NC_086343.1, from coordinate 23,369,036 downwards.
CAAACCCAACAATTTTTAGTTATTTATTCCATTTGGTTCTCAATTTTTTTCTTCTTCATTTTGTTGAAGTTCAAACCTTTTAAGAATTCCAAAGAGTTTTATTGAGAAGCTTTCGAGAAGTTGATATAAAATTAATAATTATTGTGGTTGAAAGGGGAATAGAATAAATTCAAGTAATACTGAAAGTTGTCATTTTCCTCAAATCCGCCACTAGTGACTGGCGGACTCCTCAGGTAGCGAGGTAGACTTGAATATGTATATTTGTGCTTTACCTACATGTTGGACAGCCCGGGATAATTAGTGTGGCCAAAACATGGGAATGAATGAATGAATGAATGAATGAATTCAAAAACGATAGTTTCGCTCGTAATTATAAACTGAGAATCGCTCGTTGTTAGTAACTATAGCCTGCTTCTGCGATTAGCTTACATTTTATGTGCACGACCCTGAGCCAATGAAAAACCCCAATTTAAAGAAGAACGTAATCATGAATAATCAGTTAAGTGGGAGAGATTGGAGTCGAAAAACGCCGTTGGTTTCCACAGTTTTTAGGACATATCATTTTTCTAACGAATTAATTAATAAAAAATGGCATGGTAAAACATTTAACAAAATAAAGCATAGTCTTCATCACACTCATTCATCAAGAAAGAAAGTTTCGCTCGTAATTCTAACTCGTCCCAAGAAAATTAAAAAAAAAAAAAAAAAAAAAAAATGGGGGGGGGGGGGGGGGGGCGCCTCATTTGAAATTGTTCATGGGCTGAATTGTATTAAAGCTCTCTATTGGAAGCCCCCCCAACTGTTTGGTTAAGGGGTGAGGGGCAAACCCCAAAGGTTAAAATTGGACTTAAAATAATTTTCGCAGCTGGTATGGATTGTGGATTGTGCTCAGTTGTGGTGTGTGTTTTCTATGGCATAGCAAGCATAGTAGACCTTTCAATATTCCCCATGCACACGGTGTACGCGGGCCTAGTGAATAAATGAATGAATGAACGAACGGTCATAAGTCATATCAGCATCGACGTCATTGGAGACGGCGAGGTGGTGGTGGTGATATGAGAATGATGTAGCTCTGTAGAGATGAATAGGTGGGGTAGGGGCAAGAAAGCACTCTCAGAAAACCAAAGACTCACGCCAACGTCCGCCACATTTCCCGCTTTCGAATAATTTCTGCGTTCGACCTCACCGCGAATCTCCTCGGTAGGAGGCGCAAGAACTAGCACTAATTTTAATATTTGGCTCTTTTCTTATACTAATTTTAGACGGTGTTTGGTTGTATTTAGATAATTCCAGTGACGGCGGCAAGTGCTGCGACTTATTGAGATTACTACAAATTCACACCACGTGTCTTGCCCGAGACCCGAAAGCAGACTGAGTTCAGACTGTGCTGTGCTGTGCTGTGCTGTGAGCCAGTGATGTGTAACATCCAACATCTGGAACGAGCAAATTCGTGTAATACTGTCGCGAACGTGGGAGGCAAAGCCGAGAAGCGCGTCAGGTACCTGAGCGGCCTGGCAGCCCCGCACGTAGGGTTACCAGACGTCCGGCAAAAGGAGGACATGTCCTCCTTTTTATGTATTTTTTTGCGTCCGGCCGGATTTTCCTTAATGCTCCAAAATGTCCGGCTTTTTTATAAAGTGAGATAATTCCTGCAGTTACACACTGAGTAAAGCGCGCGGTGCTGTCCGCAGAGTCACCCCACTAGTAAAGTAGTTCTGTGACAGCTTGACAGGTAGCAGCACATGCAAAAGCACGTGTTTTTAATATGCTGTATATGCGTAGTTTGTTTGATTCTTTATACTGAAACTGTATTAAATGCCAAAACATTGTAAAATATCGTACTCCGTTGTAATTAATTCATGGCTTTAAAAATATATATATATTGTCCTCCTTTTTAGTGAAATGTCCTCCTTTTGCGAGGTGAATGTCCTCCTTTTTTGTTATCAGTGTCTGGTAACCCTACCCGCACGGCCACTGACGTCACGTGCGCATTCCTTCGGGAATCAGGGCAGCCCGCCCTCGCCACCCCCTCCCCTCCAACCATTTTTAACCTCCGCACTTCCTCGGTGCTGCCACCTATCCCTCAGCGGCCTGGGAATTCCGCGGGCTTACAGGAGACGCCTCTTGGAGTGGCGTGGATAAGGCGCCGCTGTTCTGGATGCTTCGAGCGTCGGGTCGGCCCGGGACGACGCGAAACGTCACAACCACTCTTAGCAGGTTCCATAAAGACGCGGCCAACGGGTATAAAAGCGGCGACGCCGGCCTACGCGGTATTTCCAACAGGCGAGGGAGTGACGCGGCGCGACGCGGAGAGACAGGACCGTGTGAGTGGGGAAGCCTAAGATGTACATCAAGTTCTGTCCCTGCCCGAACACGCCCGAATATTCACCTTTGGCTAACCTCGGGATTTGTTTTATTTTTGCGCAGGAAAAATGAATTCAAATATTAAAAGTGGTCGGTTAGGTTAGCTACATTAAAACACTTTAGAACACTATGGACGGTTTGTTAGGTTAGTATAGCTACATTAAAATAAACAGAGAAATATAAATATATATATAAATAAACCCGAGGTTGGCCCAAGGTGAATATTCGGGCGTGTTCGGGCAGGCACAGAACTAGATGTACATCTTAGGCTTCCCGTGTGAGTGAGGCCCAGTGGCGCGAGAATGTGTGTGCGGACAGATACTTAGTGATTTGTGAACAGACATTAATTGTAGTGACTTAATAAGTAATGTAAATATTATTAGCAAAATTTAACTGTATGAAATTAATTGGGCTGTCCTTACGAACCCGTTTTCCCCACTCGCAACAATTCGAAACTCGGACACGAAATTTAAGTAGAATTCTTTATAATAATGTCGAGCGTGATAACTGTATGCAAATTTGTGTTTTATACTACATTTCTGAACGCGAATACCACGTAGTTTCCGCACCCGCCGGTAGAATTCGCTGCCATAGCAACTACGTTGGCCATTGAATAATTCGATTTGCAGAGCGAAATTTTAAACTTTATAATGAAACGGCTCCGATTAAAGTGGAAGACTTGATAAAATACTTAACTCCCGGCCTTGGGCCCTATTTTCGACAAGGAATTTTATAAAAACACTGCCCATCATGTTAAAATTAATTGAACTGTTGATATAATAAAGTTTTCCTTTGGATTTGTGAACATTGGTTCGCGCCATCCACCGCAGATGGCAGCACAGTGGTTACACGTTTTCCGTTCCACGTGACCTCCGTTCCATTCACGAAATTACTCCTATCAAATGCCGAATACCGAGAGCTAAGATGTTACACGTCAAAAATCTATCAACGCCACCAACAAAAGGAAAAATTTTCAAAGCAAACAGCGGGAAAAGTGGTTCTATCTTTCACGAAACGAAATTATGCGTACGGACTAAGCCCACTACCAAAAAAAGTGCTAACCATGCAGAGAGATCGAAACACCTCTGACCCTGGCATCAGCCAACGAGGCCGCTAAGACAAGGCTTGAATAATAAGAACCCACTTACTACCCACGTATATTCATTGAATACGAGTTCCAATTCCCGGAATAAAACGCGTTCGTTCATCTTCGATTATCATTTTTTTGTTGTACAAAAAAAGAAAGAAAAAGTGGGTTAGGCTAGATGTAGTATATAAATAAAATTCCCGCAAAACCAGTTCTTTACTTCTTTTTTTTCACATAAGGTCTAGTTGATCATAACTAAAATGTAAGGTTGGTTATGCGAGGTCAGTTACATAAATAATACGTAAAAATTGTTCTTTTCTTTTTGCAAGATGGTTCGTTTTTGCATGTATACAATATAATTCATTTTGAAAAAAAAAGAATATCCCGAACGTGAAATTGCACGAGCAAGCGGCGAACTTCGGGTATGTTCGGGACAGATCGGGGTATCGGCAGAAATTAGAGAAAGTTACAGTTGGAGCATAAACACAGTTTGTAGGTATCTCTGCTGAAGCCAGGGGACGTAAGGGGGAAGCAGGTCGCCACCATATTTTGTAATGAAGAAAATAGCATTTTCTCATAAGTGATGTATGTATGGTGGGTAAAAAAGTGCATGGATATTAAACAAATAAAGACTGTTGACTCGAGAAAAATGATTGTGTACAAGAGTATGTAGTAAACTACATTTATATATACTATATAAACAAATGGCCGCCATATTCTTACGTGAACAAACTGGCCACAGTGCTCAGAGCTTATGCTCCATCTGTAACTTTCTCTAATCTATGGGTATCGGCGAATCATGGTTTGTGTCTATATTACTGGCTATCGATTGCGAAGGCCCATAGAATAGAGCTTCTTTTTTATCTGTGTCCTGGTAAAAGAAGCTCCGCTATGCAACGGCACCGGGACGCAGAGGCGTGACGGGAACCCGGAGCGCTGAACCCGGTCTCCAGACGAGGACAAGATCGAGACGAGAGGCGGATACAGATCGAGTTATCTCGTCTCCGCGAGTTTTCCGTCCACGGTCCGTTCACCCTAATATACACTGAGATAAAAAAAATGGCTTGTATATATATATATATATATATATATATATATATATATATATATATACCTATGGAAACTATTTGCCAAAGAATAGTTCAAAATATTACAAAAAAAAATCGGTTGTCTGTAAAGTCGGTTTACGGACGATAGTTTAACGTGACAACGTCATAACAAAACATTAACGATTGCATACTTTTATGAATAAAATTGAATCATTTTTACTATAGTAATAAAAGAATAAATACTTGAAATTATACTAGTAATCAGATTTTTAAAATTCAAGAATAATTAACCTTTATTGCCGAAATTGTTGTTGTAATAAGCAATGAAAACCACATTAACTTTTCACTTCACTTTATAAACAGTCGAGTGGAAGAGAGATAGATGCTGCGCAAGCGTACAATGAGCGTAACGGGACACAGCGTAACGGAACAATGTGCGTAACGGGACACTTTTTCGTGCGTGCAGCCGGCGTTCATCGATTTATTAGACGTTGTCACGTCAAAACCAACTTTTACAGCACATGGCTATGTTTAATTTTTGTTTCATATTTTAAATACGTTTTTTTTCCGAGATAATACCGACTATTTCTTACAAAAATTTAGTACATAATTTTACCTTTTTTTTAAGATAACTGAAATTTCAATACTTTGACTTCAGTTTTTTTTATTCGTGCTGATTATGTGCGCAGTTAATACTGAAAATATATTCAGGGAATAACTTTTATTATTGGAGGTACTGGGACAGCACAAAGTATAAATGCGCCCGGGTAAGCATTCGAATCCAGTATAACTGCGAACACTATTTATGTAGCGATAAGTACAGTTTTTTTTTAAATGTAAACGTACAAATTTACACATCTCAGTAATTTGACATGATGAATGTTTGTATGGAAGTTTGTCATTTTTTAAGTTAGAAATATGGATATTAGTGTTTAGGGTTCTGTTTCTAAATCGGGCACACGGCTATTTTTTTTTAAATAAAACATAGCGTCACAAACCCTTCAAATGCCACAAGGATGCACAAAAGAACACCGCTGAATCGTCCTTTCATGAAAGACTGCATCGGCGATACTGCAAGGATTCTGGAAAATTTTCGGAATGTTGCTGATGTTCTTTAAAATGCACTTTTAATAGATAAATATAGCTGGTTCTGGGACAGGGGCTAGGGGCTCGGAATCCACGGATCCGCAGCGGCCATCGGGGATTACGTAATCCAAATCAATTTTTGCAAATATATAACTTATATATGTCACTTTTTGTTTAATTCAAAATGAAGTTTATTCAAACATTTCTATTGCATATGTTTATAAACAAAAAAAAAATGGAGAAAAATAATGAAACTTCATGTTATCTGAAAAAAAATTAAAATTTTATTTTTGCAAAACTCGGAGTGGATTATGTAATCCAAGATGTCTGTCGCAGATCCCTACATCCATAGCCCCCACCCAGTCCCTGTCCCAGAACCAACTGTATTTACCTACTACTTTTCAAGAATACTGAAGGCGATTTTTATGTGGCCGCCTGCTCGGAGGCACGAGCTCTAAAAGCGCGGGGTCGTTAAGGGCGACACTGACTCGTGCATCATACGTCTCTTCGCCTCTACGCACCAGGCGTAGATCTGGCGTGCAGTCTTCTAGACGGTAACGAACCTCTATGGAAATTAAAGCGGCGACCCTATCATTTATGGTGGAATATTAAAGGTAAATGCTCCCTGCACTTCCCTATGTCATCCACAATACCGTGTGTTGAATTTTTCTTACCTAAAAATGTCCTTGAAGATAATATTTTTTGTTGTTTTTTTCCGTTGTACACGCAATAGACGAGACCATGGAACGAAACTTGTGAAGAAACATGCAAAGGCTCTTTAATGCTATCCGTAATCAGACACGTGTAATCAATCTCGAGAAGTTTGTAAAGGGCGCGTTAACACCTGTATCTCTGTACGCCGTGTGGTGAGCCAGCCAGGCGGCCATCTTAAGAATGTATGTTCTGGAACAGCAAATATCAAGAAGAATGGTTACTCTACTCAACGTTTTATTGAGAGTACTATGTTTGAAAATTTTGGCTTTTAATGGAGACACACAGACCGAAACACGCCGTACTGTATTCGACAGTTCTTTAAGCCAAAATAATTATTTATCTTTCATTATAGGAAATTTGCGTTCGTTAAAGCATGGACCACACATTAAGAGATTCCCAAAGTCCACAGCAAAATTTCAATTGATAGTATTTTACACATAGTTTCGTAAGTTATAAAGGTTCTTTCTTGTGTTCGTATTAAGGTACACGTTTTTTAATTGCGACTGTTCAAAGTTGTGACAGTTCTAAGTTAAGTGTCACTAAGTTATAATAGTTTTAAGTTATGATTTTCTCAGTTAATGCGTTCCTAAGTCGTGTGATTTGGCGATGTGTGATTCTAACGTGACGCGTTTCTGAGTTAAACCAGTTCAGTTGCGTGTTTATAAGTTATGATATTTAAAAAGTTGCGTGTTTTGAAATTCTGAAATACCTGTTATGAATATTATAGATTGTGTAGGGCCTATATCTATGTTATAATCGTTCTAGCTTATGGCAGTTCTAAGTTTAGTCATATTTTTTGGATTCTAACTATGACTTTCGAAGTTAATTGGTGAACCTCAGCGGCGGCCTAGATTTTGCGGGATCCCGCGGGTTATTTACATTTATGGAGGCCCTCCCTTGAAAAAAAAACTCTATAAAACAAAATTAGCGTTAAATAACACTTTAACCAAAAAAAAATTGTTTTGTTATGCAGATAGCAAAGAGGGGTGAGGGGTAATTCTCATTTTGACTTCAAGTATTAACATGACAAAGATTGTACACGCCACCTTCCTTACTTCTTACCTACCGTGGTTTTCAAGACACTTTTTTCCCCCCCTGAGTTTTTCCCCCATACTTTCCATGTTTTCCTGTCGGCGGGGAGAGTCGGCCGGGAAGGTTGGCGTACCTGCGCGGGCGCCGGCGTGCTGGGCGGAGCGGCGGCGGCGGCGGCCATCTTGACCACGACCGCCTCGATGCAGCACATGAGGAACACCACCACGAAGAGGGCCACGTTGCCCCCCGGCGAGGGGGTCGCCGCCCCGCCGTCATGCGCCTGGCTCAGGTAGTCCACGGCGACCGGCCACAGCATCCTCTCCTCGGCCTGCGCCCCGGCTGTGTCTGTGCACCGGCTCTGTGTGTCTGCACCGGCTCTGCACCGGCTCTGTGTGTCTGCACCGGCTCTGCACCGGCTCTGTGTGTCAGCACTGGCTCTGCACCGGCTGTGTGTCTCTGCACTGGCTCTGCACTGACTGTGTGTCTGCACTGGCTCTGCACTGGCTCTGTATGTCTGCACCGACTCTGTGTGTCAGCACCGGCTCTGTGTGTCTGCACTGGCTCTGCGCCGGCTCTGTGTGTCTACTGGCTCTGCACCGGCTCTGTGTCTCTGCACTGGCTCTGCACTGACTGTGTGTCTGCACTGGCTCTGCACTGGCTCTGTATGTCTGCACCGGCTCTGTGTGTCAGCACTGGCTCTGCACCGGCTCTGTGTCTCTGCACTGGCTCTGCACTGACTGTGTGTCTGCACTGGCTCTGCACTGGCTCTGTATGTCTGCACCGGCTCTGTGTGTCAGCACTGGCTCTGCACCGGCTCTGTGTCTCTGCACTGGCTCTGCACTGACTGTGTGTCTGCACTGGCTCTGCACTGGCTCTGTATGTCTGCACCGACTCTGTGTGTCAGCACCGACTCTGTGTGTCAGCACTGGCTCTGCACCGGCTCTGCACCGGCTCTGTGTCTCTGCACTGGCGCGCGGATGCAACCTCTTTCGTTTTCCGTGCCGCAAAATACGTCCGTTCAGTCTCGGTGCTCTGGTTTTGTACGATTATTCCCACATCTGCATGCGTTATTTCACTCGTATTGCTCTTTTTTTTCTGTTTGACCATTCACGCTGTTGGATGTTATTTCAGTCGTGGTGCTCTAGTTTTTGTTTTATTTCTTTGATTATTCACACTGCTAGATTATTTTTTTTCTTTTTTAAATGTTCTGAAGCAAACTACTCAATCATTCGGCATGCTTCCAGGATGTTACTAGATTATGAAAACACGGAATCACACGCTACTGTCACGAAAAGTGAAACACCAACACTCGTAGGGTAATCTAGATACAATGCAAACAGCTTGTCGTCAGCAGCTGACTATCTTTCATGGTGTTCGCGACTTCGTCCTTGCGATATTTTTTGCAACAAACGTTCAGTCAGAAGAGGCCTCTCTTGGCGTTTTATTAATGTTCTCTCCTTGCTCCGTGCTGTGCCTTCAGTAAAATCATTGAACTGCACGATTGCACACTTGCAGCTTACGTTCTCTAACCCCGCTGCTTCGGGGTCTTTCGCCGAACTAAGACGTCCGTTCGTACTTCAAGTTCCAGGAGATTATGAAGGCCCGTGTTACGTCTGGGATCTTCCAGGTAAAAAAAAAAAAAAACTAAAACAGAAACTTCCAGCACCAGCTCCACGAAAAAAAAAAAAAATCTTTTGTTTATTATGATTCCGTAAATGCTCGTGTATTTTAATTATATGGAGTAATTTTCGTCCACTGATAATGAATTTAGATTCTCTTGTTTCTTCTCTACCGCAGACTCAATACCAATTAGTCCCGACACACAAAATTTCACCGAGATGTAAGCTGTTTGACCGAATCTCTCCTAACGAGAAGCACAAACCCACTGAATGGAAAGATATCGCGGAATAAAAAGGCCGAGACGAACAGAAATTTCAGCTCTGTTAGAGGGCACCATGCAGTCGAAATTCTGGCAGCTAGAAGAATCTAGCAATAGTTTAATAACCACTCGCCACTGCGGTCACCCGTCTTGTCGACTCCCTCGCGCTCAGAGCTGAAGAGTCCGTGTCGTGGGCGAGTAGAGTCCACTGTGCTTCTTGGGTAACCGCAGACGTAGCTGTCGCAGACAACAACACACACACACACACACACCCGTACCCGGGGGACTACAACGAAAGACCCGAAGGAACGGGGAGGGGGGGGGGGGGGGGAAGGGGGATGACAAGTGGCGTGTGTCACTTTACACAACTCCCAAACTGCTAGCGCTCAAGCTGCGATTCTCCTTCTTCCTACAGCCTCACTCCCGAGACGAGATAGATAACTCGAGGGTGAACAAATTTCCCAGGAAAGGCCCCACAAGCAGTCGGAGAAGAACAGCTGGCGAAGCCACCAGAGTCGGACGGCGAAGGTTCCTAGGACTCCTTCGTCTTTATCTTCTGTTCTTCGGCCACATCTGAAAGGTCCGTGTGCGGAACGGGATGGCTACGAGCGGCTCCCGAAGACGAAGAAGATGGTCATCGACGTGCGACCCACCTTCCAAGAGCTCCTGGTGGGGTTCCTTCCAGCAGAGGCGGGATGACTCGACGGAGAATCCCTCTGGCGAAGCCACGAAAGGACCGAGAAGCAGTTGTTTCTTTTTTTTCTTTCTCCCTCCCGCTCGAAGTATACAACGCAACTTAATCGCACTTCTTCGTCGACTCCGCGGTTTCCTCTCCAGAGCCGCGCACCCGAGTGTGTGCTGATCCGAGGGGGTTTCTGTCGGAGGACCACCGTGCTGCCCGGACACTGGCGGCTACTCGAGGCTCCCGCAGGGGGCAGTGAAAGTGTTCCCGGGGAGAAATGGACTCGCGGACTGTGCCCCCTTCCCCCCCTCCACCCCTCGTCGAGCCAAAGGAGAGACTTTCACGTTCGCGGAAGGAGAAGGAAGGAGGAACTTGGCCGGGTGTGTCGGCGGGGTGATGCAACCACTCCGCGCTCTCACACTTCCTACTCGCCGAGGGAAGAAGAGGGGTGAAGGGGGGGGGGGACGGGGCGATGTGGGTCGGGCGCCGCTCGCACACGGCCGGACGTGACCGTCTTCTGTTTCCAGAATTAGCGGCCGCCCCCCCCCCCCCCCCGGGACCACAAACCAGGCACAGTGGGTTCGTCTGTGTCTGCAGTCACGTGCTCGCATTCCCCAGCAACGTCTTTTCCCCCCCTCCCCCCTCAAGCCGCTCTGCGAATAGTTACGTACGTCGCCGGAAAAAAAAAAACTAATTCTCGTCAGCTTACCGTACATTCTGTTTAGTTCATGTGAAATTACAGCCAGTTGCGGATGAAAAGGGAGGGGTAGAGGGGTAAAATATTCTCCAGAAGTTTGGAGAAAATATGCAAAATACAACAAAAATTGAAGGCAGTACCTATGTTATACTGGATGATGCAATGTGAGATGTTACGACATCTGCGAGTTTAACTGTTCGAGAAGCAACGTCTCGCATACGCCTACGTGTCAGGTGGCAACACGTGTTCATTTCAACAGTGATGTAAATTTTGTTTTGTTCAATACACGCGCGAATTCAAAGTTAGCTCAATTTTTATTTTGAATTCAACTACCCCACCCCCACAAAAAAACTACCTCCGAAATAATTTCAGTATCCGTCATTGTTAACAGCGTCTGGAATGTTCCGTATTTCAAAATGCGAATAATAGGTTTCTATATATTTTCTAAACAAATGTATTTTCATGCAAAAAGAAAAGATTCATCTCTATGATTATCTGTAATTTACAAGTTTTTGTTTAGGTCCTTTTTCGTGTTATACGAGGCAACGCTTTCGCACTTTAACGGTTCGACCCACCCTGATACACTAATCGTCTGGAATCCTAGCAACCTGAACAGGGCAACCAATAGCAGTCCAGGCTGGTACTTTGATCCTGATTGCTATTTCACTTAAAATAAATTTCTAAAATAAAAAATTGTAAACTAAACGCAAACCATTATTTTTTATGCTGAAGTACGGATTAATCGTTCGTCAAGCTTTTGGCATCTTGTTCGCAGTGTGATTCGCTACTCGTGCTTCCGCCCACAAATTTATATCTCAAGTAGTGATGCTTTGAGTTGAGGGTATCAGTAGCAAAGATTGGTCCCGTGGCCGTACTCCACACAATTTACTCCTACCATAGGACCAAGAGTTCTTGAACCATTGAACCACGGAGCCTTCAGCACCCCATACGGACATGGCTAAAAAAATACCAGCACCCGGCTACACATTCAGGCTTTTGAATACACACTCAGTAGTTAGAAATTTACATACTAAATAACAAATAATAATTGCAAGACTATGTAATAACCCGACATGGCAGGTTAGGCCGAGCTTTGAGGGGCATTATGCCTCGCCATCTTGCAATTTCAAGAATTTTGATACCGCTCAGCAATAAAGCTTCCGTGGTTAATTTTTTAAGGTCTTTAGGCGTAGAAAATGGTTTTGGCTACTTGTTGAAGTCAACAGTCGTAAACTGGTGTGATTATCACGACATCTGTAGTCCGCTAGAGATAATAAGTTATTTTTCTCAATGGCTTTAGACTAGAGCCTGTTACTAAGTATGAGGTCGCAACAAGGTATAGAAATTCTGGGAGATATGAATTATGCCTTGACATGCCAAAAAAATTCAGATAAATAGATCAAAAATTGAATTATAACAAAAAATTTTAAAAATTTAAGATTGCGATGCCTAATTCCCCCTAAGGCGGCTTCTAAAGCGTGTGTTATGATGCTTGTTTTACAGTTTGCAATTTAATGGGCATTACCTCTCTCTTTCCAGTGCCCGATTTATGCCATTAGTGCTGTCCTGGTTTCGAGGTGCTCTGTTTCCAGATATACTCCAAAGAGCGCAACATTTTTAAGTACAACTTTATAATGTAACAAAATAATTTAAAATTTCCTAAATATTGTATTTTGTAAATGAGTATTTGGAATATATGTGTGTGTATACACTATATATATTATATATTTCATAAAGAGATTTATATTATAAAATTCAACATGTATTCTAAGGAGAAATAACTGAAATACGCCATCGAGATTTCAACCGTTTTTCTCAATAAATTTTTATATAATTTAATATTACAATTGTTGGCTCTGTTTGAGAAAACCAAGGAAATTAATTATATGCCTTGATTTTTATAGTGAGACACCTGTTACAAGTAGTTTCTCGTGTGAAATAATAATTTGAGCTTAACATTGATTTTTTTCCACTGAGAATGACTACAACCATAATAATAGTGTTAACTGACATAGTTTTAAGTTCTTAGAAAAATAAAAAAAATAGAAAAATTACAACAAAAATTTAAAGCTTATTATAATCAGAAGTGATATACAAATTAGTATTTTTTATGTTATGAATCTGACAACAGTGGGCGCTATTTAAGATGTACTGCAAACTAAGCGTGAGACCCGCTAGGGTAGAAATCGAGTAGTTAAAAGAGGCTACCACGGGTAGGCAACAAGTGGGTGTTGCGTGCTTCGCGTATTGCCTACATCCAGGCGAAAGTGACTTCTTTAAGAACGATGCGAAGATTTCGTAATTTCACATCTGTGGAAATCTGTTTTTAATTTGAAAATTATACTTCATGACAACTTCATCACTCAGCCGATTACGCAGCCGCTGTTGAAAGTCTCAAGCATTAAAAAAATTCGTCAGTCCTAAACTTTTTTAAAATGGTTATAAAAATTAAAATTTATTAATTTGATTGCGTCCGATTTGCAATCTCAGATTTTCAAAAACGATAAGATTTGCCCGCAATCTAAGCGCGTAATTCATAGAAAAATTAAAGATTAAGTACATTAAGAAATGTAAGCTTATGGGAAAAAAAGAAAACTTTATACGAAAATTCTTGAATACATGTCGACAAAAATTGATTTCAGTCTCAACGTTGCGTTGGCTTAAAGGTAGGTACAGCTGCTTAGTTAATGAACGACACTATACCGGTGAAAATAATAACGTTTCAGAGCAGTACACTGAAGTTTCGCGATTGTGAGGGTGAACTGTTTTAATAACTGAAGCCGTGCTAACGAAACAGACTTATAGTTTGAAACGTCGAAATACCATGTTTTCGGATCATGACGCATAAATCAGAGTCCGCGACGTAATGAATAAAATATCAATATGGAAAAAAAGGGAACGGAAGGAGTTTTAACGTTATAAAAAGACTGAGAGACCAGAGAACATAGAGTTCTTCACCGAATGTCTGCGGACAATAGGCGTCGACAATAATGAGACAATGGAACAATTCAAGTGGCCAAAAACAAAAGAGAAATTCCATCTCCCGTTCGGTCGCCGTGACGCAACAGCACGTGACAGCTCTGGTAAACGATGCTGCTGGGGTCCGCGATGCTGGAACCACAACGGCGCGATGGGGCGCGACGCGAAAGACGCGACGCGACAGCAAAATATCGCGTCATTGTGAACGCGCGACGAACAAAAAAATAAACGATTACACATTTATTGCCCATACATTCACACCACACACATACGACAGCAATACATATTTATAAGTTTCTTTTTAATCCACATATTTCGGAGAAATTTTTAGAGAGAAAAAAAATTTGTGAGCGAGTCGTTCAGTACTCGCCAGGGATGTGTTACGTCTAACCACGGGTAACGTGCAAATTCACGTGTTCTCATGTTGCAAATACAGTTATGATACGAATTTCGGACGCGAAACTTAACGTAGAATTCTTTAAAATAATGCCGAGCGTGATAAATGGGTATATAATGCAAATTTTTTTTTCGACTACTTTTCTGGACGCGAATCAAACGTACTTTTCGCACCCGCCGCCAGAATTCGTTGCCGGAGCAGCAACGTCAACTATCGAATCATTCGATTTGCAGAGCGAAATGTTGAACTATTTAACGAAACGGCTCCGATAAAAGCGAAAAAGTCTCCAAAACTTAAGAAATCCCGGCTTTGTACCTGATTTTTTCTAAAATTTTTATCAAAATACTGCCCATCTTGTTAAAATTCACTAAACGGTTAAAATACTAAAGTTTCCTTTTGACTTTGTAAACTTTGGTTCGCCCCATCCGCCACAGATGGCAGCACCGTGGTTGTTACACATTTCCGTTCCTTGACATCCGTTCCATTCACGAAATTAGTCCTACCGAATGCCGTATACCGAGAGCTGAGATGATACACACAAAAAAATCACTGTGCATGAGCACATTTCAAAAATTTCTCAGATACATTGAGTAAACAAAACCTTTAAAAAAATAATTACACGTATAATAATACCGAAGCATCAGTCCATCCATCTTTAGAAAGTCAAATTCCGAAGCCCGTTTCAGTAACGTCCGTCCGGATTGCGATGGAAGTAAATAATCTTTATAACTGCAAGAAACTGCGCGTCCGCTAACTTGGCCGCGTAGACGACAAAGATGCGTCGAGCGTGATTGGTCAGAACATTGTTACATTTGTGCGTTGCGTAGTCGCGTCGCTTCAGACGCGTCGCTTTATTGTGGTTCCAGCAAGTGTGCTGTAATGTCCTCTGTAGCAGTTGTCGCCGTGTCGTACGCATTTGTTTACAAGATTAATCTGCTTCGCGCGCGCCTACTGGCTTCAGCGAAGGGTTTAACAACTCTAGTACACGTTATCATCACAATATTTTGTAATTTGACTACCACTAAATAAAATAAAAATAATAAATAGAGGGATAAAACTATCGCCTTCAACACCTGGACTGTGATTCAATAACATGAATACATTTATTTACTCTGGTTATACACAATATGGCTGAGAATGACACAGGATAAACTTAATAAGCCCCCACCCCCCAAAATACCTGGGCACACATAGTGTGCATAGCTTCAGAAGAAGGAAGAAAAAAAAACACGTGATTTGAAAACAATTCAAGATATCTGATTGGGGTCTGTTTACGAAAAACATTAAACAATACTCTGAGGGCGTATGAGTAGATCCGTTTTCGCATTTCATTTTTCGAATTTTTGTTAAAGTGAAAATGATTAAAATACGTGTTTTCAAAATAACTGTTGGTCAAGAACCACCCGGTACAAATAATTGAAATAATTTTAGGGACTTTCATTACACCTTAATCTTAATTTCCAGCTATACAATATTATTATGGTTACCACTAACATCTCATAGTTGTCCTATGCACGACGAGAAGACTGCGCGCCAGTCCAGGGGAGACACCGCGATAGAAGCACCAGCGAGCGAAGCACTTATCATCCCGCCTCAACAACAAAAATTCACCCGTGAAGAGGCGGGCCTCATAAGCATTCAAAAGTGAAATACAGTGACGGCTCCTTTGATGCAAGGTAGTCTATTGACCGGGTTGGGCTGCGGGAAAAGGCCTTGCGTCTGATTGGTCGCTCCGCGCTGTGTAAGATCTTTTCATTGGTCTCGTGTTGGGTCCTGTTCACGTCAGCCTTGAATTTACATCCAAAACCGGTCTCATCTCAGAACGCTTCACAAGTTATCCGCATAACTTAGAACTATAACAAGTTAAAAAGACCTAACTCAAACACAAACAAGTTGGAACTGTCATAACTTAGAAACACGCAACATAGAACTTCCATAACTTAGAAACATGTAACTTAAAAACATTCAATCATAACTAAGAAACACAAACCGTTGGAACTGTTTAAAGTTAAAAACCCATCAACATATAAAAACACAACGCCCACCGTTAAACCACATAACATATATAAGTTATTTGTTTTAAATATATATTTAATTACTATAATTTTAGAAGCAATTTCATTTATGCGTGTTTAGGTTTTCTGTGGCGGCGCATCCAAGTAAACGAAAAGTCCTTGAAGCTAGATGTCCGTGGAAAATGTTTGCGTGGAAGAAATACACAGGTCGTGGGACTCTCCGGTAGAAAATAAAAAATAAAAAATGGTGATAATTACATAGCAGGATGTAAGCAGAGGTCTTCCGAGCGTCGTATAACACTGCAAACATAAAGAAAATAGAATTGTAATTGCAAAATAGATATTCTTTTACTTTCTTTTTCGCCTTCTGGTTAACCGCATGGTATACCATCCGTAGCTAATATGCACGTATGGTAAAACAATATATAGGTAATTAATAGAGTCAAGATTGTATAGCGGATTCATGGGATGGAAAAGTAGACTTGAAGCACATACGCATCTTCACGCATATGACCGGACCCCAGAGCCCTTGATACGCCCTTGAAGACCCTGAACCAGTTAGAAACAAGGAGAAGTGATTATCCCATTGAGACCCTGAACCAGTTAGAAACAAGGAGAATACATGATTATTCCCTTGAGAACCTGAGCCAGTTAGAAACAAGGAGAATACATGATTATTCCCTTGAGAACCTGAACCAGTTAGAAACAAGAAGAAGATGTGATTATCCCCTTGAGACCCTGAACCAGTTATAAACAAGGAGAATACATGATTATTCCCTTGAGAACCTGAACCAGTTAGAAACAAGAAGAAGTGATTATCCCCTTGAGACCCTGAACCAGTTAGAAACAAGGAGAAGTGATTATCCCATTGAGACGCTGAACCAGTTAGAAACAAGGAGAATACATGATTATTCCCTTGAGAACCTGAGCCAGTTAGAAACAAGGAGAATACATGATTATTCCCTTGAGAACCTAAACCAGTTAGAAACAAGAAGAAGATGTGATTATCCCCTTGAGACCCTGAACCAGTTATAAACAAGGAGAATACATGATTATTCCCTTGAGAACCTGAACCAGTTAGAAACAAGGATAATACATGATTATTCCCTTGAGAACCTGAACCAGTTAGAAACAAGGAGAATACATGATTATTCCCTTGAGAACCTGAACCAGTTAGAAACAAGAAGAAGATGTGATTATCCCCTTGAGACCCTGAACCAGTTATAAACAAGGATAATACATGATTATTCCCTTGAGAACCTGAACCAGTTAGAAACAAGGAGAATACATGATTATTCCCTTGAGAACCTGAACCAGTTAGAAACAAGAAGAAGATGTGATTATCCCCTTGAGACCCTGAACCAGTTATAAACAAGGAGAATACATGATTATTCCCTTAAGAACCTGAACCAGTTAGAAACAAGAAGAAGATGTGATTATCCCCTTGAGACCCTGAACCAGTTAGAAACAAGGAGAATACATGATTATTTACTTGAGAACCTGAACCAGTTAGAAACAAGGAGAATACATGATTATCCCCTTGAGACCCTGAACTAGTTAGAAACAAGGAGAATACATGATTATCCTCTTGAGACCCTGAACCAGTTAGAAACAAGGAGAATTTATTATCCCCTGGAGACCCTGAACTAGTTAGAAACAAAGATAAGTGACTACCCAATCAGTGTAACCCGCCAAAGGTTGCGACACTGTTATCAACCAATGACCACGGCCGTCGAGAGAAACGAAGGACCGGAAGGGGTAAAGAAAATAACACGAAACGACACTTTTTTTGTTAGTGGTTTTTTCCATTGGTTCAAGAGTCCTCCAGATGAACTGTGAGCCAATACTTGAAGGTATAGATTGGTATTTGAATTTTAGCTTGCCGAAAAATGAATCGGCTAATTTTTTTTTTCCGGTCCCTACCTATAAACCACAGCGATTAATAACAAAATACAGTGTTTTCAAGAACATCTTAACACGTAACATTTTCAATAAGTGGACGCCGATTGGACACTGATCTAAATTGAAACCTGGCTGTCAAGACAATGGAAGTTAAGAGTTGATGTTAGTTAATTGTTACTAACTATCGAAATAACAAAATCAAACATTTCAAACACCAATATATTAATTGGTGTCGAATACGAAATTTTTTCTAATGTATTCTAACATAAAACTATTTTGTAACACTTGTAATAGTTCGTCAATAGCAACAACAGAGGATAGTAGTACAATCTTAATTACTTTTTTTTACCCGTGCAGAAACTTTTTGTGTTGCCTATATTCAAGATGTCTACAAATAATTGGTAAACCAACGCCAGGAAATTTTTCTGTCATTTTACTCAAATTTTGCTATAAATATTTTTTTTTTACTAAAAGGTGATTTTTTTTTAAAATATACATACAACAAAGATCAAATAAGATAAAATGTAATACTAAATGTTCTACAATTCGTAGTAACGAACCGATTTTTAGGTTAGAAATTAGAAGACGTTTCAGAAATAATTTCCATGCGATTTAAGTGAACAGTCTTCAATTATTTGTATTTAACGTGCGATCAAACAGAAAAAAAAACGTTTGCACATTTACAAAATGATTCCTTTGGAAACCAGTTGCCAAGAAATAGTTTGTAATACTACAAGAATATATTGTGACTCTGTACAACCCATGATTATGGTTATTTTTGTATACATGGAATACGTTTTTCGAGATAATACGAAAATAGCGCATAATTTTTATCTTTATTGATGTTTCAATCAAGAACAATTTTTTAAACCGTGGAAAAGAAAACCGCATATTTAATATTTGGGCATTATTATGTTGTATCATGTTTATGTGAGCAATTAATACTGGAAAGCTATTCAGGGAACGGCTTACAAATACCGTTTAACGTTTGAAGGTACTGGGGACAACACAAAGCACAGATGTACGGGATAACAATCCGAATCGAGTGTTACTGTGAACACTATCTTGTAGTGAAAATTTTTTTTTTCATGTAAACATACAAATTTACAAAAGTCTGTAATTTTACATGAATATTTATTTCTGCTCCATTTGCGAAAGAAAAAAAATTACAGAGTATAAACAGAGTGAAGCGCCTATATATAGGTATATATATGTATATATATAGTTAGCAAAAGCCTGCTGGAAATGAAATTTTCCTGACTTCCCACACAATTTCTGTTTATTTAGGGACTTTTTACGTGAGTTTCGTGACCATGCCTTCAGTTTCCTTACTTTTTCGTGACCTGTAGGAACCTTGATATTGACATAAGGTTTCAAAGACACTAAAAAAAAGATTTTTTTTCCTCGTTCTGCCGTTCATTCCCGGCGCGTGGCTTGTAAAATATACTAGAAAGAAGTGGTAGGTCGAAAGCATAACGAACAAAAGACTGTTGAGGAAACCATATGCCAGGCTCGGGGTAGGTATGCGCCGACCCATGGTCACCTCGAGGTCAGGGGGGAAATGGGAAGGGGGGCAGCACAGTTCGAGCCCCGTGTTGCGCTGGAGAAAGAAGGGGAAGAAGGGGGCAGAGATCAAGGTCATGGTACTTGCGGACTGTCTCTCTCTTTCTCTCTCTTAACACAAGTTCACGGCCACACGGACGGCGACCCGTGCATGGAGGTATGGAGCGACTCGCCCGGATATACCACCGTCCATGGAGTAAACAAAGAACTCGATTCTTTTTCTCTAACCTAACTAAAAGTAAGTGTATTTTGGAGGGGTCCGGGTTCGGGAGGGACCTAGGTGCGTCTCAGGCCGAAGCCTATACGCCTAGTCATGCTGGGATTAGCCCTGCAGGGAGAGGGTCGCATGCATCGTGTGCTAGGAGGGGATTGGCCAGCCATGGCCAACGATTGGCACCATGACTAACAAAGAACTCGTACCGTCAGGAGATGGCGGGAAGCCCACACAGTTCACAGGGATGAGAGACACAACCCGAACTCTACCGAAGATCTCCGAAGTTTGACGATAGCTCTTGAAAAAAAAAATCACCATATTGCAAGGATGAATATATATTTTAACGGCAATTGAGTATTTTGAATTGACGCCAACCTAAATTAACCAAATTTACATTTCAGTTTCGATAACCTAACTAACTTCTCGGGGGGGGGGGGGGGGGGGAAATAAAGAAATATTATTATTCATCACACTGAACGAACCTAACCTCAACTAACCTTTTACTTCGGTAAACTTCGAAACTTTTCGTGTTGTGCTTGTGCCTTTCATCACTATATGCACCGTAGGCTATCCGGGTGGGCGCAGAAAACGCAGCCATGACGCAGGTACCTTAGAGTTATTAATTTTTTAATGTGCACCTGCTGGGTAAAAAACCATAAATCCAACATGTCGGCTGTGGCTGATCGTACGCTTTTTTTTTGGCGTGACAACGTCTAATAAATCGATGAACGCCGGCTGCACGCACGAAAAAGTGTCCCACTACGGATGTCCCACTACAGATGTGTCCTATTTGCTCATTGTACGCATGCGTGGCATCTCTCTTCCACTCGATTGGAACGACCATCGATTTGACTTTTCAATCATATTTTTGTCGTTTGAATTATTAATATTATGTAATTTAACGATTGTCCACAGATTTTCAGCACAATCGGTACAGTTATTTAAAAGTAATGTTGAATATTCAAATACGTTTTGAACCAACAATGGTGTTTTACAGTTACACATAATAATTCAAATTACAACCGGGATATTTTGCACAATGTTTTAAAAAATATTGTAACACATTATAAATAAGTTTGGTGTATTTGGGATGCGTATTTTTTATAAAATCGAGTTATAAAATCGAAATAATATTATTCCCCTACCGTGAACAAAATTTTTATAAATGTATATATAACATCTGAAACTATCAATTATCGAATATGGCCTCGTGGGTGAGCGATCAGCGACGCTATCTTTTAATTGTAAGGTTGTCGGTTCGTATCCCGGCAGATGCGAAATTTTTTTTGTACTTGTAAAAATAAATACGGCACACGTAACATTTCAAAAGTAATAAATATATTTGAATAATGAATGCAAATAAAAGTAAATTTATTAATTAAATTGTACATTACATTTCACTCCTTTGTGTCCATACAAAATAGTGATAATTCAATAAAAATGATTCAATTTTATTTATAAAAGTATGCAGAGGTAGATTTTATCATCCAAAAGATTGAAATATTAAAAAAAATTCTTCCTCAAAGAATATAATATTTTTAATGCCTAAATGGTTTTGTTGCAGAAACCTATTACGGCTCAGTCTCAGGCCGAATATATTTCCTTTTCTCCTGGATCAATCATTTCAACAATGTTTTTTTATGACGTTGTCACGTTAAACTATCGTCCGTAAACCGACTTTACAGACAACCAATTTTTTTTTACCTTTACGTGAATCGATCAGTCGCCTATCGATAGCTGTCGATCCGCGAGGGAAGCTGGCGCGCTAGTGCTCCCTCACCGGAACGCGTCGGAAGTTGGGTCGCCCACTTTTTTTTTCTACGTCGACCTCCTATCTCTCTCTCTCTCTTTCTCTCTCTCTCTCTCTCTCTCCACGGCCCCTCCCCCATCCTTTATGAACGCGGTCGTGTTGTTCGCTGCGCGCCGCGGGCGAGCTCGCCGGCGCCGACTTCCCACGATCCTCCGCCCCCGAGGCTACGCGCATGCGCGCGCCCGCTCTTTCTCCCGCCATAGAGCAGTGATGATGTAGAGCAGTGCCGGCCGGCGGGCCCGGTGCGACCTGCGGCATGTTTCAACTCTGCCCACGTGAAGTATTCGACGATCGCCGGTAGATGGACAGATTCTAGACCTGCCACAACGCATCATCGCTTGGAGCAGGCTCCAAGGGTTACCTACATTGGCGTAGCCAGGATTTCTGTATGGGGGGTGTGTTATGAAGCATGGCCCCCCCCCCCCCCCCCCCGTATTAAAGCGGAAAATTTGGATTTTAAGGTGTAAAATAGTGCTATTTTAGCAGTTTTCGGTTCTTAAATTTAAATATTGTAATCGTAAATTTTTTTATTAATTTTAATATGAAATTTGTTTGAGTGATGAATAAGAAATTAATTAAAGATTTGGTGCTAAGGGGGAGGGGGGTTGAACCCCTAACCCACCCCCCCTGGCTTCGCCCCTGGTTACTTAGCCCGATGAGTCGACGTGGTGAGCGACGACACAGCTCCGATACTAGCCTGGACAGCTAGCAGAGGTTGGATAGGCCTCCACCGGACCACGGATTCACTGGGTGTTTTCAGGGGTACCAGTGTGATGTGGGAGATCGGGGTAGGCGCCAGCGGTGCTGATGAAGTCTCAGGGCTCAGGACACAGCCAACTGTCTGGTCAGCTGAGCGAGGTAGAGGGGCTGAGGCGGTGACCATGCTGGGTTGGTGGCCCCAGCCGCTGGTCTAATACCTTCCCGATCGAACAACATGGGGTGATCCCCAACAGTTCTGTTTTAAATAAGCTCTGGAATGTATATAAAACGAACTGGAAGTTTCTCCCACTCTACCCTGATAGGGCGCATATGTGGGAGGGGAATGTGAGAATGCCGGCCGTAGGTCGGAATAATCTGCCACAACGCATCAGCTGTCATTCTGCTATTACATCATAAATTGAAATGGAATTGAAATTTAACAAAAAATAAAAATTACATAAAAAATAATAAACGATAACACAGGTAATAAGATAGAAAGCGGAATTAAGCTTTGATTAAATGTTCCAAGATAAGCGGTAGCCATTACAAAAATTTTAAATTAAGCAAGGAAAGTAAATAACATTTTAAAAATCCGGCGTTGCCAAATTAAGACAATGGTATGTGGTATTACATTAAAACCAGTAACTTACACAATCACACACAGATTCAAGAGGTAGGTAAGCTGCGAAGTTATAATGGCAAGTAGGTGTTCCTGTGTCGGAAATTAGCTACGTTTTCCGATTGCCTTGTCGCCTTGTCTGATTCGTTCCGCAGCCTGCTACAAGATCCTGACAAACATTTGGATATTCATTTGCTTTGAACTGTAGCCTTATTTGAATATATATATATTAATTATATTAATAAATTCATAATAGATAATACTTTAATTTCTGTTTCATATTGTGATAAATTGCTTTTTTTTTTTCATATGCGCGTTACTTATTGATTCGCCCTCTAATGGCTCTACAACTTAGCGTTTATCGATAAAGGAATGTACCATCCGTTGATCCGGCATTTTTAGTAATCCGGTACCAACAAAGGCACGCTTATATTGCAGTACAGAGTAGATGGCGACCACTGTTGCCAGACTGATACTACCCAGATTGTTAACATTAAAAACTTTATTTGTGTATTATAAGTTTTAATTTTTTAATTTTACTATTTGTTGATTTATTTAGACCATAAATTAGTGTCTATTGACGGTATTTTCACAGTTTTGGTCATTCTAACAAAAAAGGTCAATGCTATACACCAATTATTAATTCACAGAAGAAACTATTTGTAGCAATAGACAACTAGTAATAACAAGAAATTTCATTATTTATGTGATATCCTCAGCCTAATTTTTTTCAAAGTATTAAATTCTCCATACAAAGTGTTGACCAATACAATTGAAACCAATGTGGGGTCTTTCAATTACGACTCCTTAGAAATATTATTTTAAAAAAAGTGATTCTTATCTAGCATCGTTCTTGACGTAATACATCATGAAATTTAATTTACAAATTTCTCATTCTAAATATCACTTTACAAAATACGATGTTTCAGCTATTTTTATAAATTTTTATTACAGTACAATGTCTTGCATAAAACATTTTTTTTTCCTCACTGGTGTACACCTGGCAACAGAGCACGCCCAAGCGGGACAGTGCCAACGGCAAAAATCGTGCAATGGGAAGAGCGATTTCAATGAGCGCTGGAACCTAAGAGGGTTGGACGCGCTACAGCAATCGAATGTCTGCAGGACGGCTAGTATCCTGCTGGCATGTTGTCTTGCATCGGCGTGAGGCGCCCAGCTGTTCTCGTCGACTCAGGGAAGAGAGGGGGGTAAAGCCAAACACGGACGAGACGTTTCACGACGAAAGTACACGAAAACCTGGCTTTAACCAGATATTATGACAAGATACAGATGGAGCATTAGCCGTCAGACGTCACGCCTCCCCCCCCCCCCAATTCCCCTCATTTCGTGTGGCGGACGATTTTTTTTTTAAATATTTGTATCAGCTGTTCTGGGCTGTATTTATTAACGACTACAGCTAAGCTGATCGGAATAAAATTAGATCAAAATATTACAGATTAATAGAAGTCCGAAACAAAAATTTCATAATACAAATGTAATGATATGAGTTGACATATTTGTCCAATTTAACCTCCGATACAGGTACATACAGCTGATACAGTTTTGAATAAGCGGCCGCAATATTGGTACGTGTAGTACGTTGAAATATCCCCCTCCTCCCATTTTGGCTTTACGAACCCCCGTCAAGAATCAGACCTTATGCTTCATCTGTATATTTATGTAGTCTCTGGCTATAACCAAATGCATTAGCTTCTTATACCGAACGGCTCCAAGATTTGTATGTGAAAACCTGAAGTTGTGGTTACATCAGCGCCAGTCCAAAAGGAGGGCAGACGGTACGTCCAGTAAGAACATTGATCTATTTAACACATATGATACAAGAATTGCAACGGTAATAATTGCATTTTCCCTTAGAGAAAATATTTTTAATCACTATATACGAATTTATGGGGGAAATTAAACTTCCAGCTACAACTGGTTCATGGTACGTGCTGCAAAACCAACAGTACAGTCCCTCAACAGCAAACAGTAAACTATCTACCTGACAAACCAAGCAACCCACAACAAACAAACAAAGTTTAGGTTGAGTCTCTGATTTTATTGGGTTACTCAGCCAGCAAAAAGTGTTTGAACTGATTTTTTTGCATCTTCATTGCAAGGCGCTATTACCTACCATTACTTGAAAAACTCTTCGGACATACGTCACTACACATTACCGAGTACCTTATTTGTCGAAACGAAGCTAAATGTTTTCAGAACGGCACAAACAATTGAAAAGGTTGTATATTGGGTTGAAAAGGTTGTATAAAGGGTTGAAAAAGGGGTGGGTGGAGTTACGGGGCAAACCGGTTTTTCTCCTCTCCTTCTCCACGAACCCCTTCTGTGAAGATGGTCTTCCTCACCCCAGCGAAAATATTCATTCACGACTCATGGTCAACGACCATATTGCCACGAGTGGGGAAAATCGGGTTCGTAAGGATAGCCCAGTTAATTTTATAAAGTTTTCTTTGCTACTCTATCACTTAATGCCTGTTCACAATTCAATAAGTATCTGTCCAGTCCACAGTTCTCACTCCTCACTGGAGCTAGGCCCGACAGTGGTTCGTCCCTTACCTCTCGCCTGTCCACACACACACACACACAGTCTCGCGCCACTCGGTCGCACTCTCACGGTCCTGTCACTCCGCGCATGCGCCACTCGCTCCAACTTCTTGGAATACCGCCCTTATGTCACTATTTACAAATGCAAATTTTGGCAGTGGCGGTTGGAAAATAGGTCCCGCGGCCCATAAAGGCTTCGAGCACTAATTGGCCCAATTGATCTTCTGACCACTTTCTCTCTCTCTCTCTCTCTCTCGCTCTCTCTCTCGTGTCAAGTTCCGCATGTCCTCATTAAAACAATTCGCCAGCTCGAACGGGCCGACCTGTAATGTAGCGTAATTGTTCGTAAAATGATGTTACCGGTGTAATAAAAAAAATCCACACTGTTGTGTCAAAAGTGCAATTAACATGTTAAAGTAGAATGTAAATGTAATGAATTAGTAAACACAGAAAAAATTTTAGAAGCCACAACATATATTATAAGTATAAACTACTTTGCCTTATTATTTTGTGATTTGAGTATTAATTTTTTTTTATTTAATTACCACACGCCAGCTAATTCACTAGTTACAAAACAGTGTGGCACTTTGCAAATAGTCACCAAAATAAGTACAAAGGCAACAAGAAAATAACACACAAACAAATGCGATGGATACCTGTCTGTGTCGTTAGTGTAAAATTATTGTTACTATATAACTAAACATTTAATAATAAGTAAGTCAGGCTGCATTCATGGTTGGCTTCATGGCAATAAATACAATGTAGTTTTCCCAACGAGTTATTACTTATTAGGGATAGCATAATTTTGTGGTTTCTAATAAAATTAAGAAATATATATATATATATATTTTTTTTAAATTGTCGTTTGGAAGCAAATGTTTCATCAGATATCAACAAAACATTAGATAACACTTAGTAACTATTGGTGACAAAAGTTGGAACGAAACATTAAATAATAAAGAGAGGTATCTTGACGAAATAACAAGAATAGCCCTTAAACTATAGTAATGAAAAGAAAAAGAAATAACGAAATGGCGTCTGAGCATAACTTTATTAATTCTTTAACGTTTTTACAAATGGCGCGGTAAAAAAATGAAGGCCTGCACTAGGTAGTTAACGTTTCGCTATCATTAGTTTCACAAAGAACAAGTCCAACTGATGTTTCACTGCACATATAAGCATCGCATATTATTAGAGACCGGAAAAATTCGCGGGTTCAATGATCTTTAGGTTAGACTCCAATATCCTTTACACACTCGGGCAAATTCCAACTGTTCATTGGCTGCTGACTTGTGATTCTTCACGACTGGGTGGCCTGTGATTCGACACTTCTATGAGTGAGGGTCTCTAATTGGCCCTCAGTCCTCCAGATTAACAGTGAACCAATGGCAGAAGCAGCATTAAGGTATAATTATTTGAATTTTAGCATAGACGTAATGAACCCGCGAATTTTTCAGGTCTCTACATATTATGTTTTATGTACATTTTGAGGCCGTATATAAGCAATGAATTATCTGATACTTGTGAAGTCAGACATGTATTTATTGTTAGGTGACACTTTTTATAGCTCTCGGTATACGGCATATGGTAAGAGTAGATGGATCCTCCCTCTCTGTTAGCGAGCGCCCCACTCCCGAACCTAGCACTTTTACGTCACGCTCTGTTTAGTCGAGGCGACTAAACACTAATGGCTGTAAAGAATTTCACTAAAAAAAAAAATTGGTTGTCTGTGAAGTCGGTTTGCGGACGATAGTTTAACGTGACAACGTCATAACAAAACATTGATGAAATGATTGCATACTTTTATGGATAAAATTGAATCATTTTTATTGAATTATCACTATTTTGTATGGATACAAAGAAGGAGTGAAATGAAATCTACAATTTAATTGATAAAATTACTTTTATTTGCACTCATTAATTCAAATATGTTTATTACTTCAACGAAGAGATTATTATTTTAACTATAACTTTTATACATGTTTGCTGTTTAACTTCTTCCAATCTGTGTTATTCTGTTAAGGATAGGACGATGATAGGAAAAAGTAGGAAACGAACGGGAGTGTTCCAAGTTTAATGTGCCTCGAAAAAGTCAAATCGATGGTTGTTCCAATCGAGTGTAAGAGAGATGGATGCGGCGCAAGCGTACAATGAGCGTAACGGGACACAGCGCAACGGGACAATGTGCGTTACGGGACACTTATTTCGTGCGTGCAGCCGGCGTTCATCGATTTATTAGACGTTGTCACGTCAAAAAAAAAAGGCATAGGGCTGTTCCCGGGCCCCCTCCAGCCCCGGGCCCTGGACCCAGGGGTCCACCCAGCCAGTCCACGGCGAGACATCTGAGTGCACCACGGGTAACATTGCCGGGGGAGCTGAATTGTTGCCCCTTGGAAGGGCAGCCCAACAGGATATCTTTAACAGTGGTGTTTTTGAAAGGTTGTCTGAATTGTTGCCCCTTGGATGGGCAGCCCATCAGGATATCTTTAACAGTGGTGTTTTTGAAAGGTTGTCTGAATTGTTGCCCCTTGGATGGGCAGCCCTTCAGGATATCTTTAACAGTGGTGTTTTTGAAAGGTTGTCTGAATTGTTGCCCCTTGGATGGGCAGCCCATCAGGATATCTTTAACAGTGGTGTTTTTGAAAGGTTGTCTGAATTGTTGCCCCTTGGATGGGCAGCCCATCAGGATATCTTTAACAGTGGTGTTTTTGAAAGGTTGTCTGAATTGTTGCCCCTTGGAAGGGCAGCCCATCAGGATATCTTTAACAGTGGTGTTTTTGAAAGGTTGTCTGAATTGTTGCCCCTTGGAAGGGCAGCCCAACAGGATATCTTTAACAGTGGTGTTTTTGAAAGGTTGTCTGAATTGTTGCCCCTTGGATGGGCAGCCCATCAGGATATCTTTAACAGTGGTGTTTTTGAAAGGTTGTCTGAATTGTTGCCCCTTGGATGGGCAGCCCTTCAGGATATCTTTAACAATGGTGTTTTTGAAAGGTTGTCTGAATTGTTGCCCCTTGGATGGGCAGCCCATCAGGATATCTTTAACAGTGGTGTTTTTGAAAGGTTGTCTGAATTGTTGCCCCTTGGAAGGGCAGCCCAACAGGATATCTTTAACAGTGGTGTTTTTGAAAGGTTGTCTGAATTGTTGCCCCTTGGATGGGCAGCCCATCAGGATATCTTTAACAGTGGTGTTTTTGAAAGGTTGTCTGAATTGTTGCCCCTTGGATGGGCAGCCCATCAGGATATCTTTAACAGTGGTGTTTTTGAAAGGTTGTCTGAATTGTTGCCCCTTGGATGGGCAGCCCATCAGGATATCTTTAACAGTGGTGTTTTTGAAAGGTTGTCTGAATTGTTGCCCCTTGGATGGGCAGCCATTCAGGATTTTTCTGACAGTGGTTAGTTTAGGTTAGGTTATGTTAGGTTAGGTTAGGTTAGGTTAGGTTAGGTTAGGTTAGGTTAGGTTAGGTTAGGTTAGGTTAGGTTAGGTTAGGTTAGGTTAGGTCACTTTACAAACTAACCATTGCCAGAAAATTCCTGAAGAGCTGCCCTCCCAAGGGGCAGCATTTCAGTCGCCCCACACTGCCGGCCAATAGCGCGTCGGCTGGAACCGCTCGGAGCAGAAACAACGACACAGGTCACCCTCGTGCTGGAATCGCAACAGCGGCGTAAAAAAAAAAAACCATCACGTGCGTCCGTGTGAATAACGTGCGGTTATCACCACAATCGGCAAACAAACAAACAAAACAAAAAGATCATACAGACCGGGGAAAAAATTCGAGGATTCATTTCAGCATAGGCCAAACATTGTCCTGCATTTTACATTATTGATAACTCAAAAAAAAAAAAAAAATTTTTTTAATTTTTAGTCTGCTTGTGTGTTTGATCTAGCATCAATCAAAAATTACCGACGGATTTTGATGAAACCATTTTTTTTTATTAGAAATGTCTTCGATTCACTTGAAAACCAGACGACATGTAATATTACAGACTCACTGTTTGAATGGGGAAACTCTGGAATCACAGGATATCCAGTTCAGATGTTTCCTAAGTGAGCAACCCGTGAGAAAGGGGAAATTTGATCGAGTGTGAACTCAGTGGTGTCTATCCCAGAGGTTATTGAACCCGAGAATTCTACCACTCCCTAACCATAAGAACAAAAAGAGTTTACAAGGAATTGCAAACCATCTTGGCGTAAAAATTGTTCGCGGGAAATACCCATCTCTGAAAAAACCTGTACCTGACATTTCTGCCTGTCAATTAATTTATTTTGTAGATGGAGATCTGTGACAGGCTAGACTCCACACACGCACGTATACACAAACAAGTCAATGTATTTTGTTTATCAGTTGCTACTACATATTAACTTCAGACCAGATTGCATGTGGTTGGATTGTACGCATTTCAAGATTTTTTTTTATCATAGAGACAGGACCTTTTCACGGACTCATTTCGCGGTACGCTAGAATTTAAACAGTTTTACCCTTGTCATGATCCTAAGATTGGTCCCACAATTTATGTGGACTCTGCGCCAATGAGAAACCCCCATCAAAAGAAGTGTCGAATCACAGTAAACCCATTTAAGGAATCTCTTAAGTGAGCGACCAATGATCAGGGGACTGTTTACCCAAACGTACATAGGTATGTGGAGTCTATCCTAAGGTAATCGAAACAGCAAGTTTTTCCGGTCTCTAATTATTGGGAGAGGAACGGGCGTGTCAAAACTACCCATCAAGTAGACTTCAGGCTTTTACGGTCACTGCCTAATAAACTATCTTGGCTTTCAGGGTTGAGATGAGTCGAAGCGGTAGATTGCACCGACGTTTCGCTCTGCACTGCATCAGGCATCTTCAGGGTGGAGAAATCAATACCCTAATTGTCAGAGACTAGAAATATTCAAGCTGGTAAAATGAAAGGTGGGTCGCTGAAGGGTTACAGGTGGGTCGCGACTCGATCCCAAAACTATCAGAAACCAACGAATAAACCATCAGAAAAGATAAGAACAATCTAAACAAATCGAATTGTTTGCAAACACATATCTATTGTTAGATAAATAACTGTTTTTCTACAAAGTGCTTATACCTGTACCTAATTGGTCAACCATTTTTAAATCAGAACACAAATTGTTTATTAATAAACAATCCGTACCTTTAAAAAAACATATATATATTTGCAATATTTGATGGTAAATTATATATACATAAGGAAGGGATACGATGCAAATAAGGTTTTTTACTCCACCATGGACCGATAGACCGTGGAGGTATTCCTATAAGGAAAGGTGGGTCGCCAGCTGAAAAAGTTTGGGAACCACTGGTCTACATCATCCTCTGTTTTTTTTTTTCCTTCAAGCAAACCCACATGTTCTTTTGGCGCTAACTTGAGAGACGTCTCCACTGGGTAGCTTGTAATGCTATGCTTATTTGGTTAATAGTCTCTCATTGGCCCGGAGAGTACCAGTTAAACTGCGAGCCAATACAAAAATCAGCAGAATGGTACACATATTTGAATTTTAGCCTGTCACGAAATGAAACCGCGATGTTTTCCGGTCTCTACTAATGGCTAGGGGCACGCAAAATTTCGCGAAAAGATTTCGAGACTAGACGAAAGTTTAAAACACTGTAGCACCGTCTGTGTTTCGTGATTGGGTGGGTTTCTCCCAGGTACACATCGATTGTAACAACAGCCAATCCACAGTGATTCAGCGCGGAAGCAAACGCGTCCTGAGTGGCTCGGTCAAACAAGGCAACGACTTCTCTCGCAGACGGCCGCCAATCACAAAAAAAAAAAAAGAAACCACAGGTGCAGGAATACCTTGTTGCAGTCTAATAAGTGTTCAGATCTTTTCGCGAAAAAAAATGCCTGCCCCTACTAATGGCGTATTCCAGGTACCATGAACACTTTGTACCTAATCAACTTGAATACAGTCTATATTACACCTGTTCTGACATTATATTAGGCCAAGTTATTTATATATTTCAGACACACTCTGAAATAATTCAATAAAGTGCTCAGATTAACTGTAATATATAGGGGTTTGAATTTTTCGTGAAAAATTGTCGAGATTAGCTGAGAGTTAAAACTGCGTACCATCGTCAGGGTTTCGTGAATGGTCAAGTATCTCACAGGTATGAGCCTATTGTTAGGACACCAATCACAGTGATTCAGTGCGGAAGAAAATGTGTCCTGAATGACCGCCAATCATAAGGAAGAAACAGCTGTTGAGGTCATACCATATTTCAGTCTAATGAGCGTTCAGATTTTTTTCGCGGAAAATGCCTGCTCCTAGGAATGTACCACGGTGATGGTCAGAGTCGATTTTTGTTTTTTACTCGATGCATCGATTCGTGAAAGGGGAAAAAAATCGATTCATCCCCTCCCCCTTACACAACAGATGTTTTACTGCTTTCTGAAGCCATAAATAGGGGCATGCATATTTCGCGAAAAGATTCCGAGACTAGCTGAAAGTCAAAACTCTGTAGCATCGACTGTGTTTCGTGATTGGGTGAGTTTCTTTAAGGTATGTGTCGAGTGTTACAACACCAACCACAGTAATACAGTACGGAAGCAAACGTGTCCTGAGTGGCTCGGTCAAATAAGGCAACGACTTCTCTCACAGACGGCCGCCAATCAAAAGAAAGAAACCGCTTTTGCGGGTATGTTATGTTGCTGTCTAATAGGCGTTCAGATTATTTCGCGAAAAATGCCTGGCCCTAGCCATAAATGCTATCTCACAGAACCTTTCTCCCTGAAAACCCATCTTACACATTTTACTCACCAAATATGAATTACTACTCTGAGATAAAGAGAGAATGAATTTCACTGCAAAGAATTTTGAGCTTTAATTTAAGAATAAATCTGGTTGCAAATAATCTACGGACATATCCATAAATTTACCGGTACTGAAAAAGTTTTATTCAAATATAAATGTTCAATAATCAAGGAGTTACAACGCAGCATTAAAAAACTTTTTAAATTTTCTTTCCACTTGCATGTTTGCCCGGTTTGCAACAGAATAAACAGAATTCGAAAGTTCGAATCCGAACAGGGCCTACACAGGGGAGGGGCGTTTGTGGAAGGATATCTCCCCCCCCCCCCCCCCCCCACATCCCGAAATTCTAAAAATAATAATTATCATTGCCACCGACAAATGGAAATAAATTGAAAGCAAACAGTGAGCTAAGTTGTACTCTTCTCACTCGCAGCTACCCAAATGAAAAGAAGTTAAAGTTATCAAGAACAAAGTAGAACGCTTCCGTTATTTGAAGTGGATTCTTTGTTGAAAATTCCTTAAATTTACTTGGCTTTTTTTTTATAACGATGTTGTCTCGAATAGAATATGTTGTAGTGTGTTAAAAAAAAATCGTGTGATTATAGACTTATCCTTTCTTGATTAAAAAATAAGAAAGGAAAAATCAATTTTCGGATGTGAAAATGTCCATTTAGATTTCTCCTCGTGAATCGATTCAATAATCGATTGTTCAAAACATTCGATATCACTCGACGACTCGGCCATGAAAGTCTGCAGCGTGCAGGTGGGGAATGACTGGCTGCAAGGCGGGTGGTCGATGCACGAAGAAGTGATGGAGGGGGGGGGGGGGGGAGGGGGGGAGAAGGGGGATAGGGGTACCGGCTGGCCGTGACCTTGACGTTCATCGGCCGACCAAATTTACGGTTCGTGTGTAGCGCCATGAAAACTTTGGAAGTGGAGGGGAGGCCTCTGCCTGCAAGCCTGCGTCGACCGCGTTCCTTCTCTCCCTCCTTTCACACCGCTCAAGAGACCCAGCATTCACTGACCCCTGATCAGTCTCTAATTTTACAGAGACCGGAAAAATTCGCGGGTTCATTTCACGACATGCTATAATACAAACAACTGTATCTTTATATTGCTTCTGTGATTGACTCACAGTTTATCTGAAGGACTTTGAACCAATGAAAAACATTCAACCAAAAAAAGTATCGAATCGCAAGGGTCCCAGTTGACAGGTGTCACGAGTCAATAGCCAATGAGCAGGTGGCATTTGCCTGAGTGTGTAGGGTATTGTGGAGTCTATCCTACAGGTCATCGAAATCGCGAATTTTTCCCGTCTCTACTAATTTAACGTGCGAATTCGCTGTCGGAAAAAAATATAGAAAGTTTAAAACTTTACATATAATTTACGATCACCTGAAAGTGCAAAAACTGGCAATTGAGGGGGGGGGGGGGGGAAATAATTTTCTTTGCGAGTATTTGAATACTTTTAACAACGATTTAACATATTATTTACGTAATTTTTAGAGACCGAAAAATTCCGCGGAATCATGTCGCGATAGGCGATAGCTTCTGCGATTGGCCCACATTATTTTTTTCTGGAGAACTGTTAGCCAATGAGAAGCCCTACACACAAAAAAAAATAATTCTCGAATTACGGACAATCCAGTTGAGACGTCTCACAATTCAGCAGCCAATGATATGACATTTTCCATTATGAAGAGAACTTTTCCGGTCCATACTAATTTTAAATTTTTACAAAGGGAAAAAAAAATAGTAATACTCCGAAGTTGGAGTTTATATGGAGACTTAGTGCGAATGAGATATCCTCGACCAAAGAAGCGTAGACGGAAGAAACCCAGTTGAAACACATCGTGAATCAACAAGTAGATGACAGTGGAGTTTATCCTAGAGGTCACTGGACCCAAGCATTTTTCCATACCTTACTAACGACCTTGGTGCCCCTGAAATAGTAGAGGCATTCTTTTTTTTTTTTTAACAAAAAGTTAATGATTTTCTTCGCGACGTGTTGCTGGCTGAATAGTACCAAACACATATCACCGTAAACATTACGATGGATTTTAATTTTTACTTCGAAGATTTGTTCGTCGTTACATAAATAATAAATAAATAAATAAAGTAACAAATCTAATTACTGAAACATAAAAACATATATATATATATATATTTGTGTATATTTTATATCCGTTTACAAATATTTTCAAAGTTTATTAACTATATTTCTGAATTTAATAAGCTATGGTTAAAAGTTACATTAAAACATAATAGAGTAAATGTACTAGTACCTTTTAAGACTTACCTTACAATCTCTAACGGTGTAGTTTTCTTAGAACCTCCACCCAGAACGAGGCTGGCTACAAATAAGAAACACTTCTGGTGGCACTTTAGTGACTGCTCACTATTTGCAGAGACGGTGCCACCAATTGTGATTACAAAGGTAAAATCAATTAACAAGAGAAATGTGTTCAGATTTTTCTTACATTTTAATTTATATAATTCTTTTGACTAACGGAATGAACTTTGCAGAGAGTTTTTTTTTTTTTTAATTTGTTATAAAATGCATCAAATAAACGGTTCGTAACTTTTTAGATTAATAAAAATTAAAGGATTTAAATGTTTTCATATATTCATTAATATCAATTTATATCTACTTTCATCATAGTTTACCATAAGTAAAATAATAATTATTATTCGAAAAATAATCTGCTGCTTCACCAATGACAAAAGAAACACAGGCATGAAGAGTATTTGAGAGGCTGAATACGACTGTGAAACACACAAAGTGCATGCGTGAAATATTGCCTTGCTGCCAAAATCCAAAACGAAAAATAGAAATAAAAAAAAAACATAAAATACCGTATGTTTTTACCTTTTATGCGACTTGGATATAATTTTTATTACGGAAGTTTATGGGAACCATGACGAAATTTAAGAGCATTTAAAAGTTCTTAAGCAATATAAATCAAATTGACAATTATATTTAAAGAAATTAAGGAGGTGGTACCAACTCTGCAAATAGACAGTGAGCAGTCACTAAAGTGCTACCAGAAGTGTTTCTTATTTGTAGCCAGCCTCGTTCTGGGTGGAGGTTCTAAGAAAACTACACTGTTAGAGATTCCGATACAATCTACGGACTTTTCACCAAAGAATTTGCATAAAAAAAGAGTTATTCGCAATTTCTGATAACAGAATGTTCGCAGAAACGACGTTGGGTTATGAATTCCGATTTATGAGTTTCGTCGAAACATGGAAAACACACGCGTGAATGTAAGACGAAAATTTTAGATGAGGACTTGACAGAAGTTTCTAAATGTTTCGCTAGCATACCCACATTTTTCTTCTTGTGGATTAATGCTCAAAGTGAGTTAAATCAATTCCCGTAAAAAAAAAAAAAAAAACAAGATCTCTGGATAACTCACAACTATAGCGTTTTTCGTGAATTTAGTGCATAATTTTCCGCGGGCCGTATGTCCGATGATAAAATATTTGATTCTCATTTCTGTTGAATTACAAAAAAAATGCTTAGGTATACAACTGAGTTTTATTTATAAATGGAAGCCTAAACACCAAATTACAAATTTATAACTTAAAAAATAACGAACTTCCATCATACAAACTTTCATAACCTATTTAACCCCCTTAGGGGATAAATTTTCAAAAATTATTAATAAGTGCTCACCTATGTTATGCAAGGAACTACTGTGCAAAATATGTTTGCTTCTAGACCCACCGGTTTAAGCTGTGCGTTGTCTGTCAGTGAGTCAGTGTTAAGAGTTTTATTTAAGTAGATATCACCTGGCGGGCCTCAAGCGCCCACTGCTTTAAACCGCAACTCTTTTTATTGATTCGTCCGACCATCCGACTGCGCCTCTGTGACGTGGCGTGCTCCGTGCGCAGGATGCGAGGGGGACGCCCGGCGTCCGCTGTTTCCGGGCGCGCGTCGTGACGCCCGAGGTGTGACGTCGCCCCCGGGCATTGCGCCACCTGCAGCGGTACACACCGCACGCCCTATCCCGCACGCTAACTTGCATACGCTTTCATCTTTCATTCCCTCCCCACCTCCAGAATCAGAATTTCGCAACACCCCGCCCACCCGGTCCGCGACCGGTCCCAGCGCGGTCGGTCTGCGAGTCGACCTAGGGTTTGGAAATACGCAGCCGGGATGCTGCGCGTGCCCCGATCCGCTGCTATCCGGCATGGACGACCCTGGTGACCCTGGGAGTCCCCGCGGAGGTCCCCTCCACAGGCCCAGTGGCGCGTGGTGAGGTGTCGCACGGCATTTGGTGGCTCTTCCTGGTGTGGAAGGGCTGACGTGGTGCGCGGCGACACAGCTACGGCACTATCCTGGACAGCTGGCACTTCAGCCAGATCACAGGCTCTCTGGGTTTTCTGAGAGGTCTTAGAGATGTGAAAAGCACCGTGTGACACTCTTAGGATGAGAATTCCTCCGAGTCAACCACAGGTTAGCCGAACGGTTCGAGGGTGAATGAGTGGCAATGATGCTGGAACGGGTGGTCTCAAACCTCTCGCTGTATCTCCTCATGGTCACGATGAAACGGCATTTCTATTTCCCTGTGGCTCTAGGGAGGTCTGTGTCGGTGGTGATCCAGCCCGAACCTGGGAGCAGTCACCAACAAACCCGGCACGTTAAACACCAATCAGTGTTGTTCGTTGAATAACCTGTCGAACCTCCCGTCGACACATTCCCAGCAAGGGGACTGAGATATATCCGCAGATGATTTCACAAAATTGAAGTTGCCTTATGAAATCCAGGGCGAAACGTCGGGTCAATCTGCCTCTTCAAAGCGGCTCAGACTTGAAAGCAAAGATAGTTTGTTACACAACAACCGCGAAGCCTTGTTTATTTCTGCCTCTAGAGAATCTTTTGCACTGTATTTTTTTTAATGGAATAGAAATATTGAAGGAAAATGACAATTATTTGTAAATTTGTACATTTACATGAAAATAACTGTATCACTACAAAATAGTGTTCGCAGTAACAATGGGTTCGGATTCTTGCCCGGTTATTTATGCTTTGTGCTGTCCCAGTACCTCCAATAGTTAAAAGTTATTAGTAAACCGTTCCCTGAATGGATTTACAGGATTAACTGTGCACATAATGCACATGACACAACAAATCAGTCAAATTGTTGAATATTTGATTATCTTATCCATGGTTTCAAAAATTATGCTTGAATGAAACATCAATTAATATATAAAATTATGAGCCAAATTTCTTAAGAAATACTCAGTATTATCCCGATAAACTTATTTCATATACGCAAAAATAACCGTAGTCATGTGTTCAACAGTTTACAATATATTTCTTGTAGTATTACAAACAATTTATTGGCAACTGGTTTCCAAAGGAATGTTTTGTAAAAGTACGAATTTTTATTGTGTGTCAATGATCAATAGGGATTGGAAGAATTTAATGGTTCAGTGACATCTAAAATCAAAATCTGCATTCCTGTGAGTACTTGACTGTCCTTTGCTCACTTGCAATAAGTCGTATGGTTCGACATATCTTTCTACAAGAAAGACACTTTGGAAAGATGTTAGGTATAATCTTGCATGAAAATATTAGTGAAATGCTGTACCAATTTAAGGATCAATTTAAAACTTAATCTTCTTAATTTTATTATATAATTAAAATTTTTTATCCACGAAATCAAAACAACAGCTTGAGGTGGGGAAATTATTAATCCTAGGGCTCATTACATTTCCAGGTTTTATAACTTACAGTAAAACAGTGATAAATTATTAACAAACTTGTGGTACACAGTAACACTAGACATATAATTTTAGTTTGTATGTACTTAAAAAAAGGAGTGAGGTTTTTTTACATCTGAGTTTACTGGTTGTTTTTAACAGTGAAATTAAAAACTAATATATTTATTTTGTTTTTTATTAACGTTCTAATGCAGCAGACAAACTTTCCAATCATAATGCTTCGAAACTTACTTTGCGGTGTAGAGATAATTGCAAAGGAACTGCATTGTTTCGCAGGCCACTTCCTGTCGTTTATACGTCAAGAATTTTAGAAAGCTGGGTTAGAGAAGGCACTTTTTACTGACGGGATGAATTGTGCAAGCTGTAATCCGTTCTTCTCTTCGTTGCCAACAAGAAAAAGTACCAACCCCGATGTTGGATTCTCGTGTATTTCTCCAACTGAATTTAGTTACGAAGAGGAGGCTGCCAAAAGAGTCAATACTAACGAGTTTTCGCAGATAAAAAAAAGGTTCAAATAATACTTAACCACGTTACAAATTAAAACTGGTTGACTTAAACAAATGGTACTTATCTAGAGAAATTAGTTTTTGAATATGAATAAATCAAACACAAATTGACTCTTAGTTTGAAATTCGAAAGAAAATCTTAAAGAATCTGCTGAAGAATTAAAAAGTTAATACATATGATAAGAAAATACCCGCATACCAATTAAAACAACGAGACTCGTTTTATTTATATATATATATATATATATATATATATATATCTAGGTAAAATACAAACCTAAACAAAAGTTTAGTAAAACACAAGGTTCGCTGGTATTATTAACTATGCTCGCCGACATGTGCATGCATGTCAATAATCAACTACAAAAGCTGAATATGTCTACTTTGAGAATGAAAACTTAATTTAACGTAATAAGATAGCAAGTGAAAAGTCGATTCTAAAACTTAAAGATCGCGTATGTATGTGTAAGTGTGTGTGTGTATATATATATATATATATATATATATATAGAGAGAGAGAGAGAGAGAGAGAGAGAGCGCGAGAGAGAGAGAGAGAGAGAGCGAGAGAGAGCGAGAGAACGTAGTAAGACAAACACTGACAATCGTGCAAAAAAACTTATGACAGGGTTATTAAATATTCCCAGCTATTGTCTATGTATATATGATAGCATCTTAGAAATTACGGTGATGTTTGAATTTAAAGCGTACTCATCAGGATAATGGTTTTGAAATTCTAACCGACAGTGTACGAACAATTTTAGAGAGACATAAAAGGTAATTATTTTCTTCTTCTGGTTTAGCATTTCCAAGACTACTTATGCCACATCACATGCCAATTTTTGCCAATCTGAAACAGAACTGCCTAATAATAATAACGTATAAGACATCACGATGTTGTAAACGAGTTTAAAAAAACAACTTAATACTTGTAATATAAAATGTGAAACATTTAGAGTTAGTGCGTTGGATGTTTTTTTACTCAATCGCGTCTTTACTAATGAACCAATTTCAATGGTGATAATACTGCGAGAAATATGTGTCAGCATTCTTCACAGCGATAATTAATGGTAAATACGTAGCTCAATGCATCCGAACGCTTTGCGAAGAAACGGAAATGCAGTCCGTTAAACGACGGTTGCCGCATATGGTATTTGTCAACGTATTTTTTTGGAAGCTTTTTTGATTCGTACAGTGTCGGTTGAATAATGACTGAATAAGAATAAAAGGAAATAAACACACGAACGCGACGTATAGAAATATGCAGCGCAGGCTACGTTGTTACTGTCCGAGGCTAACCCTTTTGAAATGTGTAACTTAAAGCATAGGCGTGCGCAGGACTTCAGTAGTGGTGGTGCCAGATTACACAACAGCCCTATCATTCACGGACCCGAGCCTAAAGCGGGTGGTCCGGGGGTCCTCCCCCGGAAAAATTTGGATTTGAAAGCGCAAAATGGTGCTATTTAAGGTGTTTCCGAACAAAAACATTAAATCCACAGATGAAAAAATTTTAACATTTTTTATGACAAATTATGGCTTTGAACGTTTTAATCGCACCTGGCTTGTTTCCGTGTGTATAGTTGGTTTGATTGATAATTGATATACTGATAGCGTTATGAGCACATATCTGTAAATCGACACGATTGGAAAACATATTTTGTTTGGAAATAATACGGTTTTTTGTAAGTATGTATTATTTCTGCTTGTAAAAAATAAAATAACGTTAACCCTAATGGTGGTGCCAAGGCACCTGTGGCACCTACCGTGCGCACGCCTATGACTTAAAGGACATCAGCAAATTATTATAAGACCGTCGATGCACAGAAAATAATTTTTCTCTGCTTTTGCAAAAGATTCCTTAGGAAACCAGTTGCCAAGAAATAGTTTGCAATACTACAAAAAAGAAGATATTGTAACTTTATACAACACATGGACACAGTTAAGATTACACGTTATAAGTTTTCTTGCATTGATTGCGTTTCTTGCGTTAGTTTATAAACACAGCGTAAGGCCCGTTCCACAATAATTGTTCGGAAACGTAGACGGATCACGTAAACGGATCACGTAAACGGAGACAATTCACTATCGCGTCTGCCGCATCAACAATGCACGGAAATGTAAAAAAAAATGGCAACCAATGAAACTGAATTTCAAGATTACGGATTGTTAATTTAATTAGAGAAAAATATTAATGCTTCGAGAACATAGCACGGACATAATTTGCATGTACGATAAAAGTAAACGGTAAAGTAATACTGGAAAGTTAGATATTCATACACATGGAAACATAAACAAAACATGGCTACAACCGCGTTCGTGAACGGAAGAGCTGGGCATCGCCCGAGAGTTGAACCGCACGGATCCGTCTGCGTGCTCGTGTATGAAACTCTGTTCCGTCGAGATGCAGAACTGGCAGAACTGGCGTTTAAGAGGTTACCTGGCTTCGCTAGTCCGCTGCAGCTACCTCGTGCGCGGACCCAGCATCGCGGGAACACCAAGTCACTGCACTGCACTGCACGGACCGACCTCGAGGCCCGGGGGATATACTAGATACTACCGGCGCGCGGGGCTCCGCCGTACAGACACCACACACCGCGGCGGGTGACGGGAGGGAGGGGGATGCTCACCTGCCGGGCGGCGAAGGCGCACTTCGGGCGTGTTCGGCCGGGCTCGGGCGGCGCTCGAGGTGGGGGGAAAGGGAAGCCTTCATTTCACAGACGAGAGAGCCACGCCCGAAGTTCCCCGGAGTTCATGCTCGCTTTTTTATTTTTTTCCGTTCTATCTCATTGTATAAACCGGCGTGGCATTTGAACTTTGCGGTCGATTAGGATAGGTTAGCTAAATTATAAATACTTTAAAACATTGTGGATGTTAAGTATTGCTACATTAAAAATACTGTAGAATTATTTTATGGTTTCTTAGCAAATAAATTTTTAATATGTAGTTATCCAGGGCTAGGAAACCGTTTACATGATTTCACTGTATTTTTAATGTAGCTATCCTAACCAAATCAACCGTCCACAATGTTTTAAAGTATTTATAATGTAGCTAACCTAACCTAATTGATAGAGACCGGAAAAATTCGCGGATTAATTTCGTGATAGTCTGAAATCCAAACACGTGTACAATTCTGCTGGTTTTGCTATTGGCTCGCAGTTTAACTTGAGCTCTTTGGGCCAATGAGAGATTATCGACCAAAGAATCATCGAATCACAAGCTACCTATTGGAGACGCCTCACAAGTTAGCACCCAATGAAAACACTTGTTTGCTTGAGAAATGCAGAGGATAATGGAGGCTATCCTAGAAGTAATTGAATCCGCGAATTTTTCCGGTCTCTACTAATTGACCATTAGTTATCATGAGTTACAACGAACCAAAAAAAAAAAAAAAACCGAAGATGCACGATCGGCCGTTTGGCTCTCTCGTCTGTGAAAATAAGGCTTCCCGTGGGGGACAGCTGCGGCCAGCGGAGCCCGCAAGAAGGAGGGGGTGGGGGGGGGGGGGTGAGGACAGCGAGCCAGACCGACCGCCGGGGTTCTTACAGGTAATAGTGACGTCGAGGGCAGGGGCGTACGAAGCTAACACAGTGGTTCGCCCCCTAACCGCGCACCTGTCCACACACACACACACACACACAGTCTCCCGCCACTCAGTCACAAACTCACGGTCCGGTCGCTCCGCGTCGCGCCGCCCGGAAAAGAAGGGGAGGGGGGGGGAGGAGTTTGTCTCTCGTCCTCAACACCAAAATCGCACTTCACTCAACTCGCTTGTAAAAAATTCGGAACTCCCGCCCTTATACCCTTGGCAGTCCTTCTAGAACCGACTGGAGTGGCTGTGACGCGGTTCGCGTCACCCCACAGGCCGACCCGACGCTCGAAGCAACCAGAACAACGACGCTTATTCACGCCACTCCACGCATAATTATCAGGCCGCTAAGGGACAGATAAGAGGGCCGAGAAAGATGGGGGCGGGTGCAGAAAGGGGGGAGGGGAGGTGGCGAAGCCGGGATGCTCTAATACCGAAGGTATGCGCACATGAAGTCAGTGGCGCCGTGTGTGGGAAAAGGGGGGGGGGGGGGGGGGCAGACTACCGCTGGAATGCCCGCTCAGGTACCTGGCACGCGTCGGAGCCTTGTCTCCCACGTTCGTAACAATATATGTATTATTTTTGATTACGTAATTTAATTAATACTCACATATTTATTAATTATTTATTACTTACTTGTCGATGGTTTGAGTGAAAACTTCTGTACTTTCTATATTTCCCGCTATTTTAAACGATTTTCCTCCTCCCCCCCCCCCCCCCTTTTTTTTTACCGTGATGGTATGTTTTAGTAGATTGTCGCACGAATTGGAATACCAGAATAAAGCATATATTGACTATACACTTGCTTACACCGCGCGCTGAACTGCATCGTAGATGTTCCGAAACCAGCCAAAGCGCATCAAAACGCACCATCTTTTCGCTTTTT
Source organism: Bacillus rossius redtenbacheri (assembly GCF_032445375.1). Lineage (NCBI taxonomy): Eukaryota > Metazoa > Arthropoda > Insecta > Phasmatodea > Bacillidae > Bacillus > Bacillus rossius. The sequence goes on along the minus strand of NC_086343.1, from coordinate 23,326,212 downwards.
TTTTTCTTCTTTGAACCCAAAATGCCTACACCGTGCGCGCGAACTGCATCGTTAACTTTTACGAAAACTACCCGAAGCGCATCAAATGCGCACAGACTTTGATGAAAAAATTGTAGGAAATAAAAAATTAGCCTAACCTAAACTTTTGTTAAACAGAATTATATAGTTATTTATCACGCTCAGCATTAAATGAAATAATTCTATGTTGAATTTCGTTTTCCCGAGTTTTGTTTTAAGTTCATTTCAAATTCGATCAAAAATGAAAACACGTTTAATTCGCTCGTTACCGAGGTTGGGTGTTTACACCGTCACTTGCGAGTACTAAAAGACTCGCTGACTTTTTTTTTTTTCAACTGTGAAGCCAGCTGTGCAAGTGAGAGACCCTTTCCTCTCCCGCTCCCTGCTGCTAAAACCACGTGCCGTTTCTCGGGGGCAGCCTTCTTTTCACAGACGAGAGAGCCAAAACCCGAAGTTCCCCCGAAGTTCATGTTTTTTTTTTCCCCCGTATCTTTAAGAGGCCACTCCAGTGTTTCAGGGGCACTACGCAACCCGTGTTAACCTCATAAGATTCAATGTTATTTTCATTTTGCTTATAACTAATTAACTACTATAGATTTCGAAATGATGCTTGCTTGATATGTGACAACGATGCTCTTATCAAAGCCCCTTTCTTCAAAAACGTGCATAAATTATGGTTCAAACCTAGACAACACACTTATACATATTAGTAAAGATTAGCATAAATTAGCATAAATAAGGGGCTTTGATAAGAGCATCGTTGTCTTACATATCAAGCAAGCATCATTTCGAAATCTATATTAGTTAATAAGTTATAAGCAAAATGAAAATAGCATTGAATCTTATGTGGTTAATGCGGGTTGCGTATTGCCCCTGAAACACTGGAGTGGCCTCTTAATGTAGCTATCCTAAACAAATCAACCGTCCACAATGTTTTGAAGTATTTATAATGTAGCTAACCTAACCTAATTGATAAAGACCGGAAAAAATTCGCGAATTCATATCGCGATAAGCTAAAATACAAATCGTTATACCTCAGTGCTGGCTCTGCTATTGGTTGACAACTCACCTGGATGACTCTGGACCAATGAGAAACACACAACCTAAGGCTTTATCGAATCACATGCTGCTACGCTGGGACGTCTCAAAAGACAGCAACCAATGAGTGGGTGGCATTTGACCGAGGGTACGTAGAACACATCCTGCAGGTCATTGAACCCGCGAATTTTTCCGGTCCCTACTAATTGACCATTAGTAGAGACCTGCAAAATTCGCGGATTCATTGACCTCTAGGTTAGACTCCACAGTCCTTTAAATACTCGCGGAAATGACACCTGTTCATTGGCTACTGACGCGTGAGACGTCTCAACTAGGCTGTCCGTAATTCGGCACTTTCTTGGTTTAGTGTTTCCCATTGGCTCACAGTTCCCCCGGATAAAATGTGGGCCAATCGCAGAAGCGGTACGAAGGTATAGTTGTTTTGATGCCAGCCTATCGCGAAATGAATCCGCGAATTTTGCACGTCTCTAACCATTAGTATCCTTTTATCAACACCGCCATATTTATTTACAATGAACAAAAAAAACCCGAAGATGCACGATCGGGCGTTTGGCTCTCTCGTCTGTGAAAAGAAGGCTGCCAGTTTCTCGGGACGGACGGCGCCGACCAGAGAGGTTGCGGTTGCGGGCGGGTGTCGCTCTCCCGTGGTTGCTCTCGAAAGTGTTCGGGTCGGCGCGAAAACGGCCCCGATCCCGCCACCTCAGAGTGCCTCCGGGGTTAAGGGGATCGTTACCACAACGCCGAAATACCATAACGCCGAATGTCAAAATTTACCACAACGCCGACAGCTAGAAAACTGCTGTGTACCACAACGCCGAAATAACAACTGAATGAATTTGTGTGTATTTCTTAAATGTACCTTAACGCCGAAATACCACAATCAAACCTAATCTTACCTAACCTAACCTAACCTAACCTAGCGTAATTTAACCTAACCTAACTTAACCTAGCCTATCATAGCCTAGCCTAATCTAACCTAGCCTAACCTAACCTAGTCTAACCTAACCTAGTCTAACCTAACCTAGTCTAACCTAACCTAGTCTAACCTAACCTAACCTTTGTGGCAGTCCTGCAATGACATTTTTCGGCGTTAGTGTATTTCGGCGTTGTGGTAATTCGGCGTTGTGGTATACAGTAGTTTTCTAGCTGTCGGCGTTGTGGTCAATTTGGCATTTCGGCGTTGTGGTGCGTCCCCGGGTTAAGGCCTTGGCGCGCCGACCACAAAGTTAATGTCCCCGCCTACCCGGGTACACACACGGTTTGCAGAGCTTCAGAAGAATTTGGGGGGGGGGGGGGGTAATATCTACGCGATTTATATAAACTGCTTAAGATATCCGAGTGATGTTTGCTCACGAAAATCATTTAAAAATACGCTGAGGGCTAACGACCTTTTCGGTCTCCGTATTTTGTTTTTGAACTATTTTCAAAAAAAAAAATTAATGTTTTCAGAATTATTTTTAGGCATGAAACTCTCGGTACAGATTCTTGAAAGCATTTCTCGCGAAAGAGATTACTAATTAGACTCGATATGTAGGGACCTGAAAAATTCGCGGTTTCGATGACCTCCAGGATAGTCTACACAGTCCTTCTGTACACTCGGGCAAATAACGCCAGTTCGTTGGCTGCTGATTTGTGAGTCGTTTCAACTGGTTTGCCCGAGATTCGTCACTTCTTTGGTTGAAAGTTTCTCATTGGCCCAGAGTCGCCCAGACGCAAAGTGAGCAAATAGCAAAAGCAGCTTGTAGGTATGTGTGTATGAATTTCAGACTATCGCGAAATGGATCTGCGAATTTTTCCTGTCTCTATCGATATGGCATGTCCGCGTTAGCGATCGTTCCCTTGTAACTGGCGGCCGTCTGCAAAGGAAGCCACTGCCTTATTTGGCCCGGTGCCATTCAGGAAGCGTTTGCTTCCGCACCGGATGACTGTGATTGGTGTGTTGACAGGAGACAAGTAGCTGGAATAAACCCAGCCACCCACGAAACACAAACCTTTTCTACAAAGTTTTAACACACAGCTGGTCTGGACATCGTTTTGCGAAAAGTAGATGGCCCTAGACTGATATTACACCTTTATATTCACTCAGTATTATCTCGAAAAACGTATTTCATATATGCAAAAAATAACCATAGTTAGAGACCGGAAAAATTCGCGATTTCAAATCCCTAAAGGATAGACTCCAGGATCCTCTATGCACTCGTGCAAATTACATCTGCTGATTGGTTACCGACTCGTAACACTTATTGACTGGAATGATAGTGATACGCTAATTCTTATGTTAAAATTTTTAATTGGCCCATAGTCCTTCAGATAAACTGTGGCCCAATCACTGAAGCAAAATAATGTCAAAAGTATTTGGACTCTATCCTATCGCGAAATGAATCCGCGAATTTTACAGGTCTCTAACTATAGCCATGAATTGTAAAGATACAGTGTCTTTCCTGTAGTATTTCAAAGCATTCCTTGGCAACTGGTTTCCTAAAGGAATCATTAGTAAGAGTACAGAAAATTTACGTGTAGCATATTAACTGTTGAAACCAGTACGGTGTCTTCCGGTTGTTATCTTTCTCTCTTACTCTGGTATCACAACTGCGGGATGGGCGGGTTGCGATGAACGCGAATATTTTTCTGAGCAATCACTTTTCGATGGATCTGCGACATCAGCGCGAGAACAATGGAAAACGCAACAGAGTTCCCAATCAGAATTTTTTTTTTTTAATATTTCCATTTCGTCGTGGGCACAATGTTATTTATATGAATTTGAGGTTTTTGGTTTGTGAATATCGGTTAAACTGGTGCCTTGGTAATGAAATTATTTTTTTTCTTGATCTCCTGAGGTTTCATTTGCTATACTCGTTTGGGAAAATATTTTAAACACGTTGACGTAAATTGACTTTTAGAAATTGGTATTAAACTTGGATACCACAAAAAAAAAAATTTTTTTTTTCTCTCCAACGGGTGAGTTTCAAACAAACGTTGTAGGTAAACATTGTGGGCTATGGCAAAGAACATTTCGTATCTAGTCGTTTTGTTTCTGCTTTGTCGCGCGATAAAAAAAAATACAGCACTTTCGCAGTAACGCCGATGATTGCCGTCGCGTCTGTCGCGTCTGATGCGGGGAAGCCTTCTTTTCACAGACGAGAGAGCCAAACGTCCGATCGTGCATCTTCGGTTTTTTTTTGTTCATTGTAACTCATGATAACTAATTGTCAATAAGGTTAGGTTAGCCACATTATAAATACTTTAAAACATTGTGAACGGTTGATTTTGTTAGGATAGCTACATTAAAGATACTGTGAAATCATGTAAACGGTTTCCTAGCCCTGGATATATACATGTTAAAAAGTCATTTGCTAAGCAACCATAAAATGATTTTACAGTATTTTTAATGTAGTTATACTTACCTAATGTAACCAACCATCCACAATGTTTTAAAGTATTTATAATGTAGCTAACCTATCCTAATCGACCGCAAAATTTAATGCCACACCGGTTTATACAATGAGATAGAAAAGGGGGGGGGGGGGGGAAGCGAGCATGAACTTCGGGGAACTTCGGGTGTGGCTCTCTCGTCTGTGAAATGAAGGCTTCCCGTCTTGTCGCATCGCTGCGACTCCAGCGCTAGGAGGTTGTTCCGCTCCGGAAGGCTCTCCTCCTTGGCCGGCGACTTCCTTCGACGGTCCAGCCCTCAGGACACACCCGCCCTTGGGCACTCGACCCAGACGCCCTTTCAAACAACAATGCCACCGTGCGCACCCTCTACACGGTAGAACTATTCCGACCCGCCCAACTCCTGTAGGGCGCAAGAACCCTACAAGCGCGGAGGCGCTCATTTGTCATCAAAGCGAAAACTTCTTTGGGTGCGAACGGGGAGTGTGATTTCAAGGCCGAATTCTATAATGCATCGTTCTCGTGAAATAATGTTCTCGCAGGCTTTCACGGCCATTGTCTGAAGTAGCTTGGCTTCTGGGTTGTAGCCGCGTACCTCGTGCGAATAATTCATCGACGTTTCGGCCGACATTGCAGTCGCCATCATCAGGGAGCAGTTAACCTACCTCGTGAAACGTTGTGAAACGATTTTTTTTTCCTCTAACACAACTAGAACTAAGTGTATTTGGGAGGGGTCTGGGTTAGGGATAGACTCTAAGTGCGTCTCAGGCCGAAGCCTATACGCTCTAATCATGCAGGGTTTAAGCCATGCGGGAGAGGAAGAATGCATCGTGTGCTAGGAGGGGAATTGGCCAGCCAAGGCTGCGATTGGCACCATGACTTAACTCCCCTCACTGACTATTCTAGATAAAACTAAATTAAGTTGGGTCCAGGTAAAACCTGCATAGACAACAGGGAAAAACCGTGGGCTCTGACATGCGGGATGCAAAAAATTACATGCATTAATATCAAGCAGGATGCTTACGGGAAACAGTAGGATGGTTCTGGATGAAGAGTTGGACAGAGTAGAAAAGGGTCTACCATGCGGGGGGGTTAGGGGCTTGGACATTGCTGTCCGCACTGCTGAACAGTGGCTGATCCAGGATTTTGGTTTGGGAGGGGCTTGACCCTGCTGAGGCTAGGCTTTATCAAGGCAAACACTATAACAATAGTGGACCCAGATGCTTTTGGAGGGGGCTTGAGCCCCTGAGCCACCCCCCCCCCCCCCCCCCCCTCTGGATCCGCTACTGCTGCTGAAAACGAGACACGGGGTGTAATTTTCACGCACGCACGCACGCACGCACGCACACACACACGTTCGCGGTGATGAAGTGTGCCTCGACCCGAAAGCCCACTTACAAGGCAACCGCGGACCGACGTCTGCGGAGACACTATCTCCGCGGTGTTGTGTTTCCGGAGCGGGCGTTAGCGGCTTCCCCTGTCGACCTGACGCCTCCCCTGGGCGAAAGTTTGTTTCCCTCGACACGCATTCTAGCGGCGTGCGACGGAAGCTAGTGGCGATCCTGTAACGAACCCCCGGGCGCTTGCGGGCAACACGGGCACAAGAAGCCACCGTCTGCCACGAGCAGGTAAGAATATTAAGAGACCGGGAAAATAAAAAAGAAATTTCGCGGATTAATTACGCGATGGGCTGAAATTCAAATAACCCCCATGGTCCAGTCATCTTGGTAAGTTCACCTCGGAATTTGAGATACCCAGCTATAAACTCGTATAAACTTGTATTTTTACATCCTAAAAGTTGTCTCAAAACCTACATATGGTAGGGTGTACGCGACTATTAAAATCTAAGGTCAAAGGTCACAAAAATCGATTATTTTTTTTGTTGCAAATATCTTGTTTCCTATGGGTTTTTCGCTGTTTGTATTTTTTTATCAATATTGTAGAGGATTAAATTGCCTACAACTTTTGTTCCAAAAATTTTTTTATACGTGAATCTTTTCGAGATAGAGAGCGGAGAGCGCGCGGTTAGAGCATCATTTGTCAACCGGTAGTCCCGGTCAAAAACACGCTATATAAAGTTTATTAGTTATTGATAAATACATAATTATTAATAATTTTCATTTATTATTAACTATTACATTATATTTCATAATTATTTTATTTACGTATCTATTTTTAATTAAGTATCAATTTATTTAATAACGCCTGCCCGTGTAGTTATAGATTTGTTAGGAAAATACTTAAATTATATTTCAATTCTAATGTAACTTATATTAAAAACTTCTTAAATAAAAAAAGGAATTCTTAATTCATGTTTTCATTAAAAATATAATTCCATACATTTATGATTGTGGAAATTAAAAAAATTGAATACAAATTACAAGAACTACAACTTATAATTTTAATTATCTTCTTCTTCATCGTCGTCTTCAGATCGCTGTAGTATTTTAAAGTCCTCTTCTTTATCGTCTACAACGACATTTGTCTCCAGGTATTCCATGATTTCGGGTGTCAAAGGTTCTGTCTTCATTGACATCACTGTACTTGATTATTTTCTATTTAAAATGTAATTAGTGGAAATGAGAATATAATTACAATGTAATTAAAGTTTGTCCCTTGATAATTTTTTTTAATTTTAGGAATCGGTTATAAGTGTCATTGAATAGATAAATATTTAATTAATGAAAATTTATTAAATATAATGTAATAGTTAATAAGAAATGAAAATTATTAATAATTATGTATTTATCAATAATTAATAAACTTTTTATGGCGTGTTTTTGACCGGGACTACCGGTTGACAAATGATGCTCTAACCGCGCGCTCTCCACCCTCTATCTCGAAAACGATTCACGTATAAAAAATTTCTGGAACAAAGTTGTAGGGAATTTAATCCTCTACAATATTGATAATAAATACAAACAGCGAAAAACCCATAGAAAACAATATATTTGCAAAAAAAAATTATCTTTTGACCTTTGACCTTAGGTTTTAATAGTCGCGTACACCATACCATATGTAGGTTTTGAGACAACTGTTAGGATGTCAAAATACAAGTTTATACGAATTTATAGCTGGGTATCTCAAATTCCGATATTCTTGCCTAATTTCGAATAAGATGACTGGACTGTCAGCTAAAGAAGTATCCAATCACGGACAACCAAGTTGAAACGGCTCACAAGTCAGCAACCAACGAACTGGCTTTGTTTGCCCGACTATACAGGCGACTGTGTAGTCTACCCGCAAGGAACCCGATAATTTGTCCATTCCCTAGTAAGAATGTTTAGATCCGTGATAATTTCTCGGATTCGTTGAGTAGAAATAATACACCTAAATCTGCTTCACGTTGGTAACAGGCCTGCAGTGCCCTTTACACGCCTGGATAGCCCTGATGACAAGGTTAAGAAATGGTTACTCAATTGCTAGAGGCATTTATTTTTTTCACGAAATAACCTGTACGCTCGCTCATTAGACTGCAATAAGACATTCCCGTGCTAGCGATTATTTTCTCGTGATTGGCGGCAGTCTGCAAGAGAAGCCATTGCCATATTTGGCTAGGTCATTAGTTTGAATATATATTCTGTATAGAAGTCGCGAGTGGATAGGATTTACTCTACGTTTTTCAGAAGCGTATGATGAGCAGCTTGGGAACTTCATCGCTGCAGTGCGCTGCCGTAACGCCCTGTATCGTCTTAGTTGTTATTTACACGTTAGAGCGCAGCACTGTCGCCCGCTGTCATTCCCCGCAACCCCCACCAATCATTCATTGCAGCTCAAGGTCGTTCAACGGGAGGAGGAAGGGGTGCTTGAAGAGTTCGACACTTGTCCGCTAGGGACCACCACAAGTCGATACCCTAGAGATGGTGGCGATTGCGGCGGTGAATTAACCAACTACCTCAAAACCGTATTAGAAATTTTAACCTGGGCTGGCGACTTCTATACAGTATATATATTCAAAGGTCATTCGTAACGCGTTTGCTTCCGCGCTGAAACGATTATGATTGGCGTGATGACAGTGCGCCTGAAATAAACCCCGGCCAACCACGAAACACAAACGATGCTACGAGGTTTTAACACACATTTGGTCTGACAATTTTTTGCGAAAAGTGACCTTGTTTTCGACCAATAAACACTTCTTTTTAAAAAATATTTGCATATGTATGAGCAGGTTGAGTCCAGCGCACGACAGAAGTTAAACTTCTTGCTTTTTAGGTATAGATAGAGATAAATTATTTTCATTTTCGATCAAACTACCCGCATGAAAAAATAATGATAATTATAAACTCAATTGCACAAATTTAATAACTCTATTCCACACGAATAAATAAATAAATTGTACATTCTTTAAATTAAATAAATATGGCAGCGTCAATCGTCAGCCTTTACGAAAACTGAAGAGTAGACAAACACACGCAGCGTTACGAGACTGCTGTAGCATAACATGCTGAGTCATTTCTACCTCTCCCCTGCTGTCTACCCTTACGGCCGTTACAACTAGCATGTAGCATGCTCCGCTACGTACCTATCCCCTCTCCTTGCAGTCTTCCCAATCGACCGCTAGCGCATGCGTTGGAGTGGCGTCGCCGCTGACGCACTCTCCTCCTCTACCTGTTCCCCCACTACGGAGAAAATCGTTCTCCTTCAGTAAAGAAGATTCACTTCAAAAAATTGGTTGTCTGTAAAGTCGGTTTACGGACGATAGTTTAACGTGACAACGTCATAACAAAACATTGATGAAATGATTGCATACTTTTATGAATAAAATTGAATCATTTTTATTGAATTATCACTATTTTGTATGGATACAAAGAAGGAGTGAAATGAAATCTACAATTTAATTGATAAATTTACTTTTATTTGCACTCATTAATTCAAATATGTTTATTACTTTAACGAAGAGGTTATTTTAACTATAACTTTTATTCATGTTTTATATTTAACTTCTTCTGATCTGTGTTATTCTGTTAAGAATAGGACGATGATAGGAAAAGTAGGAAACGAATGGGAGTGTTTCAAGTTTAATGTGCCTCGAAACAGTCAAATCGATAGTTGTTCCAATCGAGTGGAAGAGAGATAGATGCTGCGCAAGCGTACAATGAGCGTAACGGTACACAGCATAACTGGACACTTTTTCGTGCGTGCAGCCGGTGTTCATCGATTTATTACACGTTGTCACGTCAAAATTGAAATTAAAGACTGCAAACTTTAACGTAGTGATAACTGTGAACGTAATACCTACTCCTCTTATGGGTTAGCGTGTTAAGGCTTCCAATGAATTCTTTTAGGACTTTTGTCACACTGTTAACTTTCCTCTTCCAACAACTTACAGTATGACGTGTCCAATAAATTTGGATGGTTATGATGTCACCGAAAACATCACTACCGCAGCCATGTTTGTTAAAGTTCGATGACTTGAATTTCCATCAAATATTTTGCATATAGGACGGGTTCTAAAATATGTTTTGGAAGTTGGATGCAATCGGCTTATCAAAATCGTGCCTAGCGAAAACGGAAATGATATTCGTGGGCGGTTAAAGAGGTTATAAAGTGAAATAACTAAAATAATGTTAAAATTAATATAGTATACGAAATAATTTTATGTGTAAAGAGGAAATTATGTTTCTACAATGTTAAAAAAATCACTGAACTTTTTTTTATTATGTAACAAATATTTTAAGGGTAAAATTTATGCATGTTTAAAAATTTAAATAAAGCACAAATTGCATTAGAAGTTCAAAAATTCCATCCCGAACTGCGGTGAACGATTTAATTTCAAAATGAGATTAACATTGAAAACTCTTGAGACAGCTCGGACTAAAAAATAAACTTTGATAAAAGTGACACGATTCAAAACATATTTGCAAGTTTTTCACTCCAATTAAATTTTATGGAGAAAATTGGAAGCCATTTTCCGTCCAATAATACGCCTCCAATTCTTACTGCGAAATATAGTCGGACACAAAAATTTCTTTACCGTGTGACGGGGCCTTTTAGCAGGAGCCCCTTTTTTTATTTGCCCACTGTTTGTTTTCAAATTATTTACATTCTTTTCAGATTGATACACACACACACACACACACACACACACACATATATATATATATGATTCCAGTACACTTGTAATAAGTTATGTTAGGAAAATTATAATAACCGCCCCTGGCCCATTCAGTGGCGGATCCAGAGGTTCACCTCGGAGGGGGCACTCTAGGATTCCAGAACAGCCAGAGAAAAAAAAGTCTTAAAATTATTTAATTTTTATTTAATCTACTCACACTGCACATAACATCGAACCACCAGATTTTATGATTCTACAAGAAATTCATTAATTATATGAAAAAATATTTTATTGGTTTCAGAAACGATCATTTTTGTCGGCAATATTAATGTAGCAGACAACTGGTTTTTCCGGGGGGGGGGGGCACTTGCCCCTGGTGGTCACCCCCCCCCCCCCCCCATGGATTCGTCACTGGGCCCATTCTTCCTCGACGCTCCCGTGGGTGCGACGGGGGAAGTGTGGCAACCCTGGCTCGGCGCCCGGCGGTGTTTGCCCGCCTCGCCGAGATAACTGCGATTTACAACCGCCTTCCTTTCCTGCTCGGCTGTTGGCGCATAGCCGGAGCTTTCCACGCCTGCGTCGCCAGCTCTCGTGGCCTCTGCTCATCCCCGCCAGTGGCTTCAATCTGCACCTGAAGGTCGTGTCTTGAGCATTGCGAAATTTGCAGAGACCTGCAAAATTCGCGCGTTCAATGGACCTCCAGGATAGACTCTACTACACTCCACTCACTCGGGCAAATGCCACCTGTTCACTGGCTGCTGACTTGTGATTCGTCTCGACCGAGTGTCTGTGATTCGACACTTCTATGAGCGAGGGTCTCTAATTGGCCCTCAGTCCTCCAGATTAACAGTGAACCAGTGGTAGAACCAGCGCTAAGGTATAATTGTTTGAATTGCAGCATATCACGAAATGAATCCGCGAATTTTGCAGGTCTCTAGAAATTTGACGTCAGCTAATGTTGGCATGTTTTCGTTTGTTGTCCGTTCCTGGGGCAGTGGAGTACGTCGACATCACGTCCTGACACGTCTTCCCCGTTGAAATAATCTGCCAAAGAACGCGAGGACGTTGTTTCGTTACCACAGATCCTTGTTGTGACAACGGACGCCACCGACACGCCGCCAAACGCACACCAACTCCCAAAACGTTATACAGCAGCTCTCGAGCTGTGAAGACGTGAAGACGTGAAGATATGAAGATATATGAAGGCATGAGCCTCTCTTACGTGTGTGACTACCAACCAACTACTTCACATGCATCTGAGGGTGGTCGAGTGTAGTTATGTTTCCGTACCTCGTTTTCAAACGGTATTTTCCATAAGAGTGAAAATGGCAAAAGGGCGTTTTTTTTAGAATCATTTTCCGGCATGAAACATCCGTTACAGATTATTATCGAAAGCACTCGAGAAACTTCCGTTACAGCTTTATCTTCTTATCTCCACCATATCATCCCGCCTCACTAACACTAATGCACCCTTGACTAGGTGAACCCCTGGGGCCCGCCTCGTCAGGGGTGTGTTTTAGTGAGGCGGGATGATAAGTGCGACGCTCGATGGTATTTATAGCGCGGTATCACCTCTAAGCGCAAGGCTCTGAATTGACGCGTAGTCTTCTCGTCGTCACAGGACAACTGTGAAATTTTAGCGGTGACCGCAACATTATATGGCTGATAAATGAAGACAAAGGTGTAATGCAAGTACCTTAAGTGCTTTTAATAATCTGTACTGGTTGCTTTACGGCTAAAAATTACTCTGAAAACACGCGTTTTAGCCATTTTAACTCTTCTAGAAATACAGTTTAAAAACATGATCCAAAAATAAAAGTACTTTCCGGGCCTCAGCGAACTTTTAAATGCTTTTCGTAAACATACCCCACTCGGATATCTTGAGTAGTTTTGAAATCGCGTTGTTTTTCCTGAAGCTCTGCTCACCGTCTGTGTGACCAGGTAGGCGGAGCCCTAAGACTCGGTGTAACACTCCAAGCTGTTTATTCCAAAATATGCATTACCATTATTTGAGGGCCTTAACTGTGAATTTATTCCTCTAGAATTTGTTGTTGGGTCACACACATTCTCACCAGATATTTACTGATCGTTATTTTCCAACTGTAAAAAGTTTTTTTATTTTCCCCACACTGAGTCTCACGTACGGTTAATTATACTATTTATCACATCCTTAACTGTTTGTAGTGTTGTAATACACCCAGAAGCGGCTCTTTGACTATAATCGTAGTGTATCGAGGGAAGGCTAAGGTTCTTTAAAATGGAGACAGATTTCCGAATAGCTCCGAGCATATACAAAGTTCGCCACTCGCTAGTAATAAAAAAAATTGCAGAATTTCATACATTTTTGCGATGTTAGAGTATTTAAGTGTCAGTTTAGTTGAACGTGCGTAAAAATTTCCTTCCCGGAGAATAAAAAATACATTTTGCTAGATTTTGTACTTTTGTAATAGACACTTAACTTAACCTAAAAGAACAAACGAAAATGAGCGAACGAGGAATATTCGTACATCTGGTACCATCTCAGTGAATATTAATTTTTTCCGTCATTTGAGCACCCCCCTTTTTTAATTACACCGTGGATAAAGGGGATGTACCTCATCACTATTAATTTTCATTGAATTCGACATTTCGTTACATCTTCTTTATAGCATAAACACATGATCATATAATCTTTGTATTTATTTCAATTACTTTGATTGGTTTACGTGAGAGAATTGATTGGCGAAAATTGCTGAATATCTAGGCGGTGAATTATTTGTAAAAAAAAGAGACAAATGAAAAAGTTATGTTGCTCAATTCAGGTAACAGATCCGTGCAAAAATGTTTTTAGCTGTGTCTTTACATGGTGTATTATTGTATTTTGTAAAAAAACAATATTAAAATAAACTTAAGTCATTTCAAAATGATTTCATTAATTCATTAGGAACATATGACCAAAATTGCACTGAATTTGTTAGGAAATAAGGTCATTTAAAATAAAGCTGCATGATTTCAGTTCTCGTGGAGGGCTTGCGCCTTGAAATGAGAAGACGGAAACTTTTCACACGCGAGTGTAACGTGGGTTGCGTTTCGTAGCTAGCCAGGCAAACTCCACTCATATATTCCTCTTTTCCTGGCTGGGCGCACGAGGTTTAAAAACGAAGGAATGCTAAGGGTCACATTGACTCGTGCATCGCATTCCTCTTCGCCTTTACACCCAATGCATTTATCTGGCGTAAGGTCTTTTCATAAATGACGCGCCTCTACTTGGCTTGAGTTATGACGTTGCAAAATTTAAAGCAGAATGATAAAAAATACGTTACTCTGAACCAGAATATGTCGCCAGCAATGTTAAACACCCTAGTTTTCACGTTAATTTTAACTATTTCTACTGCGAAAAAAAAACTTTCAAAACAAAACAAAATAATAATATTTATATGCGGGTGTAAAGATTCTCGTATGTCATTAGCTTTTCTAACGATATTTCGCGTGGACAAAATTATTCTTACAGGTTATTTAGATAGAATACTGTGCCAGAATACCAAATTACCAGGTATAAAGTTGTTAATCATGCTTGAAGATGGCTTCAAAAAGGCATGCCGAAACGTCAGGCACAGATTTCATTTCCGTGATATCAACCAATTTTAATGAATATAAATTAAATAAAAGCTAAGAAAATTGCAAATTTATCAAGTCTCTGACTTTTTTTCTGTTTCAAATCACACGGAAAATGTTGTACCTATACGGTAGTACGGTTATAGTGAGTGTATCTTCGATATCTTTCTGGTACTACGTAGCAGGACGTTTTTCGTTCTAATATGCACGAGAAATAGTGATTTTTCAACTTCCTCAGAAAATGAAATAAACTCATTGATATAGCAGAACATATTTTACGTATGTTTACTATTACCGTCGGAAAGAAAGATTATCTTTAGTTACATTGCATCAAAATTCACTTGCGTTATTTTCTAATAATTCGAATGTTTGTATTATACGCAGGGAACAAACGAAACAGTAAGATAAATCGGTCTTACTGCGATTGCAATTACATGTTTCATGGGTTATCACCGAATATTATGAAAGAAACCATTATTAAAAACAATACTTTGTCATGACAGATGAATTCTATGTAACACATGCTTTTTGAACACATGCGCGCATTCAAACACACACATACACACACATGTATACAATGTTACTTTAAATTTTATTGTATGCTATTTATTAGAAACAACACACCAAATATTTTATATTGAAAATATGTCAAAAGAAAACTTATAGCGATACACGTCAGTATTTGCTGTAGTGTTTGACAATAAATTAGAGTCTCTAAATATCACAACTCAAGAACTTTGCAGCTGTTAATCCCATCAATCAGTAGTGCCATAACACTTATTGATTATAATTAAACTCATTTTCAAAATGGCAGCCAGAGCTGGTCATAAAACTTAGATATTTTTGTAAAACTTAATTTTCTTCCTATGAAATTGTCAGTTATCCAAGTCAATACATGAATTTAAAACATACAAAATATGTATGTATTATTTGATTAATCGAACAAACGATGTTTTATTCGTGACATGAGGCATTCTCATGATGCACGGGATTCTTACACATTCAGCAATGACTTCGTATATGAAATTTTTTTTTCTTACCCGGCCCGTGGAACCCAATAAATATAATATTTCCAGGATCGCAAAAGTTACTGAAGTGTGTTGACAAACAATCATTTTCGCTCAGTTATTGTGAGATGCACCTTGAGGTTCACTGACATCCAATCAGACGCATAAGTAATGTTCGTGCACCTTTATTATTATTATTTTTTGCTGTTGTCAAAGTGGAAGATAGTTTAGGTTAGGTCTGTTATAGAAATAAAAGTCTCACTTAAAATTAGTTATTTTTTTTTCTTGAATGTAGGTTTTCGAACGTCTAACTGAAATGAAAGGTTGGTTAGGTTAGGCAACGACGTTCAAAATACTATGAAATAGTAAAAAATTAATGATTCTTGCAACGTTGTTATTTTTTTGTTGTTTCTTGTATTCTGATAGTGAAGTGGCAAAAGTGCAGATATGTTCGGGAATGTTCGAGACTGTTCTGGCGTCTGACTACATTTCAGTGAAATCTTAAACTTCTTTGAATAACCCTCCAATTACTTACATGCGACCCGTAATGTTACAAACCGAAGCTTACTTATTTTACCTCCCACATGCATCATTAACTACCGCACAAAGCAAGGAAGATAAAGGTTGGCAACTCAATGCTGTAAATAACGCTCTTTATTATTATTATTATTATTATTATTATTATTATTATTATTATTTAATTCAAGCACATTGCGGGTTTTAGAGGCAACCTAACAGATCGAAAGTTGTTAACTTTCCGAAAGTAAATGTTGGCAACCTTGATTTATATGTGGTTGTTTGTTGCTGGGATTATTAACGGTATTACGTTTAAGATGATTTATTTTTTTCAATACGGAACAACCAAAACACTATGTTAAAATGCTGTATCTTTTGTTCTAAATATTGAAAACTGCATAGCCGCAAAGTTTTAGCGCTGAAAATCATAACCTCAATTTCTATTGTAAAAAATACACACGAGCGAAGCGCACACAAGATTTTGCATTGCAGCCATGGTTATTTCACTGCTACCAAAATTATTTAAACATTGGCAAAAATTATTCCAAATTTTATTTTGCCATTACAATCAATATGCCACTCCGTTAATACAACATTCCATAAATTCTGAAACAAAAATGTTCGTAAATATTCCTTTTTACTTGTGTTATTATTTTTAAGAAGTTAATGTGTTTTTTTTTCCCTCATATTGGAAACTTAATTTTTGATGTTGGTATTTCTCAGCTTTTTAGTGGCCATGTTCCGCCTATAGTGTTGCATCCCCGTGCACTACTGTGTCTATTCTTGCGGGCTTTCGACGTTAAGTTTATAAAGCCGACATTCTCCTTGGCGAATATGCCTAACACGTCATTTCCCCATGCTTCAATCTCGCATCTTCCCACGGGATCCTGCTGTTATTATTCCGCGCAGAAGCTAATGACACGGCTGTTGAAGGTCGGCGTTGGCAAATTGGCATCCTCCACTAGCCGCAGACCAGGAAATCGTTTCGCTGCTGTTTTCTTCCCGCGACGAACACACCGCCGCCAAGCGGATAAGCAAGGAACTAACACGACGCAAGGGAAATAACGAGCCGCAGTCCCACGCAACACAGGATTTAAGGCTAGTTTAAAAGCTCGAGACGAGTTTTAGTTTTCGCTTAGGGTAAGGCTGGTTTTCACTGTTACAAATTTTCAGTATGGTTTCGGGATTTTCAAAGAAAATGCTCCTCTAATAAACGAAGGTTTCTCCGTAGTTTCAGGTACCTGTGTTTCGTAGTAAACCGGGGAAACATACACGTTGAAGGTATGAGTGTTTTTTCTGCATAATTAAAAATTTCTGAAGGTGTATTTAACACTATAAGATGGTTCCCTGTGGGTACATGGTTAAAGTAATAAAAAAACAGTATTAATTATCTTACCAAGAAGACTTTCGTAAATGTAAGAAGATGCGTGAATAATTTGCAATCAGAATTCCTCGTAAATTGAACAGTATTTTTACGTGAACTTGCTTAATATAGTAATTACACATTATTTCCTGGGATTTCGCGACGATAAGTTGGTTCTACCACTGTTTAATTAACTTATTTGACTATTTCATAACACATTTTAAGCACCGCCAATATTAAACTTTTTTGCTTGTTTGGCGGATCCAATGGACGCATGCACCACAGGTGGAGTACGCTTGGAAGGGCAATTTAAAATTGCTTACTTAGAGTTTGGACAGCAAGGCCGAGGAGTACTGGCAAGCAGAGAGCAAACTTTGCGTTACGAAACTACGTGCAACCAGGAGAGAGATGTGAATTCTTGGCCGCTAGCGTCCGGCACATTTGACTGCTTGGGGCAAACTAACACTGAAATTTTGGCTGATGAACTAACTGGATTCACGTTCAAGCCAGCGAAAACTTTAATGGGAAGATTCGGAATTATTGCGCGGCAATATTACAGACTGTGGCAAATAGAAGCTGGCTTTTAGTATTTTTGAAAGAAAAAGAAAAAGAGTTGCGAACCTTATTTTAGCACGGTTTAATGGCGTTCAGGAACCGGCGACGCCGTAGGGATTATTTTAACTCAAAATAATTATATTGGTATCCGTGTTTGAGCATTTAAATAGCTTGTTAGTTTTGCGGCTACCATATTATTTTGATTTTCTAATAGGAATTATATTTTACTGTATGCTTGTGTTTGTTTATGCTAATGTTCGTGGTTAACTGTATTGAAATTTATATAATTAAATATTATCACAGTAACTTGTAGTAATGTTCGCAGTCAAAAATGGTTTATAGATTTACTATTTGTTAGGAATGATAATATGCGCTTTTGCGAGAAACTTAACAATGTTCGGCGTAATCATTGTTCATTTTAGATCTTCCAGTTTTCAGGTTTCCACGCAGTTTTCATTTCGTAATTTTGCCCTTGCTACTATTTGATACATTTTTTTTCTGATGCCATCGTTTTCGGAAGCTGCTTTTGGGAGTTTTTAATGAAGACTCGGAAGTGTAATTTTTTCGCGCGAGTTTCTCGACTCACACCAGAGCGCGACGAGGCTGTGTGTCAATGCTTGTCAAAAAGGTGTTTGACCAGCAGTATGGGCCACACACGTCGATTCACTCATTATTGCCGACCTCTGTAGCGCACTTTGCTCGAAACGTCAGCTTGGGGGCGCGAGAAGTTCTGGGTTAGAATCCAGGGTACGCATTGGACGTGTGTGTGTGTGTCTCTTAAGCGGCCTCAGTCCAGCCAACTGACACGAAAGAATTGTCCGCCCAGCTGTGTCACCAACGGTGTGCGGAGCTCCTGGTGTGAACGTGCCATTTACAAAACCGTTCAAGATTTATTAAAATTACGTATATGATTAAAGAGCCATTGCATTTGTCTATACATTTTCCGTTGAATGCTTTCGTCTTTAACGTGTCTATGTTTTTTGGACAGTGGAAAAAGGTTAAAAACATTGTTTTCGCGGACGTTTTTAGGTAGTAAAAATTCTAAACCTAGAATATTAAGTGGTATTGGGAAGGTAAAGAGTTTAAACTAACGCTCTTATTTTCCTTAGAAAGCCAAGAACTGTGCGGGATTTAGAGGCAACCTAACAAACCGAAAGTCGCTAACCTTTTTGAAAGTAAATGATGACAAACCTTAAGCCTTATGTGGTCTTTTGTTGCTGAGAATATTAACGGGATTGCGTTTAAGAAGACTTATATATTTCAATAACGGAACAACCAAAACACTATGTAAAAAATGCTTTACTATTCCGACATAAAATAATTGGGTCACCGCTTAGAGTCCCATAGAGGCATGTTACCGTCTAGAAGACTGCACGACAGCTCGGTGTCTGCTGACGCGTAGAGGTGTAAGGGCGAAGAGGCGTGCGATGAGCCAGCCTGTGTCGCCCTTAGCGCCACCCCCCTCCCCTGCACTCTTAGAGCTCGTGCGACCAGCCAGGTACAATGAATAATCCAGCCCACGTGTGTGGTACTACGTCGAAAAACAATATCAAATGGATAGTAATAAACACGAAAACAGGGGTAGAGCCAAAAATAAAGACAAACACGGTACTTCAAAATGGTGCCTGAAAAAAACAAAAATTTTGCGATAAAACATAAAATTTTTATTTAATTTATCTACTTAACGTCTATGAACGTGGGAAATTTATACCGATCGTTTGGACTTAAGCTTAATCACATTTTGCAAGTTAACCTTTAGTTGAAATAGCTATTAAAAACAAACTATTTAACGTAACAGAAATATAGCTGACGATAATTTAGGTATAATGCTGAAAAAAATCTTTTAAGCACGCCATTCGCACACCTATTCATGCAGTAGGTAAGTAACGAAGTGGTCATGCTAATTAGGTGTTCCAAAAATGCTTTTCAGAATATTTTTTTGAGTTAGCGAATTTTTTGTCGCCTGGTACAGTTCGTTATGAGACCGCTCTTAGTGTCTTAACATATATTTTGTTTTCATGCACCAATATATGTTCCCTTTATGAAATACCTTTCATTTCCACAATGGTAGATGTTGCAGTAAGTATACTTAATTTCCAACGAATAACATGCCTCAAATAAAGGACACCTACTCTTACAAAAGATTACTTTGGAAACCAGTTGCCAATAAATAGTTTGTAATACTACAAGAAATAATAGTATAACTTTGTACAATACATGGCTATGGCTATTTTTCATATATGAAATAGGTTTTTCGAAATGATACTGAATATTTGTTTTATGAAAATGTGTGCATAATTTTATATTTTTATCAATGTTTCATTCAAGCATATTTTTTTGGACCATGAAAATTATAATCGTATATTCAATAACTGTACTTTATTTTGTTTTATTATACTTATCAATGTGTTAATTAAATACTAGAAAGCTATTACGGGTACTATTTACAAATAACTAACTGTTGGGGGTACTGGGACAACACACAGCATAAATGCCCGGGCAAGAATCCGAACCCAGTATTACTGCGAACACTATTCTGTAGTGATATTTGTTTTAGTGTAAATGTATATTTACAAATATCTGTAGTTTTACATGATTATTTCTGTTTCATTTACAAAAAAATTACAGTTTATGTTAAAGCTTCCTTTTTTCTGAGCTTTGTAGTCATTAGCATAAACAGGAACGAGGAAGAAATGAGAGGGTTTTTTGTCCGTAGGTTTAACAAGCTTTCGAAAGTTTCTTTAACAATCCAATCATGAGCGTAGATACCAGGAGGGAGGGAATGGTAATGCCTCCCCCTCCCCGGACTTAAAAAAAATATGGTTGTCTGTAAAGTCGGTTTACGGACGATAGTTTAACGTGACAACGTCATAACAAAACATTGATGAAATGACTGCATACTTTTATGAATAATATTGAATCATTTTTATTGAATTATCACTATTTTGTATGGATACAAAGACAATTTAATTTAATTGATAAATTTACTTTTATTTGCACTCATTAATTCAAATATGTTTATTACTTTAACGAAGAGATTATTTTAACTATAACTTTTATATATGTTTGCTATTTAACTTCTTCCAATATGTGTTATTCTGTTAAGGATAGGACGATTATAGGAAAAGTAGGAAACGAATGGGAGTGTTTCAAGTTTAATGTGCCTCGAAAAAGTCAAATCGATGGTTGTTCAAATCGAGTGGAAGAGAGATAGATACGGCGCAAGCATACAATGAGAGAAACGGGACACCGCGTAACGGGACAATGTGCGTAACGGGACACTTTTTCGTGCGTGCAGCCGGCGTTAATCGATTTATTAGACGTTGTCACGTCAAAAACTTACTTTGCGTTCCGCTAGCGCTTGAAAGATCTAAACGGGGATGAACGTAATAATAATAACTAAAATAAGTTTTAACGAAATGAAATTGTAATAATTTAAAGATTTCCGCTTATCGCACATGCAGGGTGAATCTGAAGTCAACCAGAAAACTTCGGCTGCCGATTTATCATGCAAAAATATGTTGATAACATAATACGACATAATGTGTAAATTGCTTCTCAAATCTGGTATACACCTTTGAAGTTGTTGCTGAACCGGTAGTTTTTTTTTAATAATAAAGAAACTGTTTATGATAAAACTTCAATATTTGTAAACAATGAAAATATTGTGCCAAAGTAAAAAAAAGTATATGGAAATAATTTAGAGCGACACCCTTATTTCCCCATAATTTTGGTGATGCAGATGAATAATGTAGTTTTTAAAGACTGATTATTAACCTACGCATAAAAAAAACGAAAAATTAAGCACTGTTGTACTATACTTCACTTTTTTCGTGAGAACCTAAAATTTAATTTAGAACTATTAAATCTTTCGACGCCTGGCATGTATGCAACACCCACAATACTCAGTTTGAAACAGTTGCCTAAAATCAGGGGCGCTGATTTATAAGTGATGTACATGGCAAATGAAGATATTTCGAATAAAACATTGAACCAATAATGAAACCAAAAAGATTGCAGACATGACTTGAAGCACATAAAAGTGAATGCTGAATAAACCGTACGTGTCATCAAACGCCACAAGAGAAAGATGTAGTCTCCCCTTTATTTGATGGAAACAAATTTGATCATAAAATAACACCTGTTAATTAAATGATGTTTTACCTTAGGTTACACAGTTCACAAAACTTATCACTTAAAATCTGAATATTTCATTTTAAATATGGAAGTTTTTAACAACTACCAGCACCTAAAATAACAAACACAACTACTTAGTGCATACGTCAGTGCTATGATACAATGAGACATCCTGTTTCCAACGACTTCGTATTGAGGCGTGGTGACTTTCGGAATTTGAATACATACATCACACTTTACATGCTAAATTATGTGAACTGTGGTAGCTAAAACAAAATATACTTCAATTAACAAGTTAAAATTTTTAACAAAATCTTTCCTCGCAAATAAAGGTGCGACTACATTTTTTTCTTCTTGTTGTGTTTGATGACAAACATGGTTTGTTCAGAATTCACGTTTATGAGCTTTAACTAACGTCTGATAACGTTTGTTTTAGTTTAATAATTAGTTCAATGTTTTCTGGTAAATACCTTTCATTTGCATGTACAGCACTGAACGATAAGTTCCCCTGATTATAGGCAGCTGTTTTAAACAGAATGTTGCGAGAGTTGCCCACCTGCCAGGCGTACAAGTAGTTATTTTAGTTTTCCACGATAAGATGGCTATACGGCAGTACAACTATAGACTGTAAAGGAATTGCTCGGGGTTTTTGCTTTTTTTTTTAACCCAGCCCTATTAGCAGTTAAGCCTTCCCGGCCCTTAGCCCCCACGGGCGTGGATACGGAATACGCCGTATACGCGAATAAGGAAGGTGTTAGAGCTTCAGCTATGACCAGAGGCCATCCAACATAGTCACCACCTTAGTCCTCTGCCTCACTCAGCTAACCAGTCAGTTGGCTATGTCCTTAGTCCTTAAGACCTTATCGGCACTGCTGACGTCTACCCCGATCTACCACATCACACAGTACAACAAGACGACCTTATTTGTTATTTTTGACAAGTAGATAAATAACCAGCTTTTAAAAACAATTTTTCTTCTGCGTGACACAAAAAGCCTGGTTTTTAACCATAGCTCTAAATTAGTGGATTTTAGACCCTCTGATCCCCCTACTCCCCCTTGACATTAAGGTTTTCAGATATCAAAATATTTTATTGTCAGAGGTTTTTTATGCGTATGCAAAATTTCAACACATTCCGACGTCGGAAAGTGGGTGAAAATTGAATGGAAAGATTTTATTACAGAGTCCATTCATTCATGCATACATGCATACAGAAAGTACTGTCATTACTAAACAATGTAATAAAATGACATACTTACCGTATTAAAAAAAATCATTAGAATATAATAAAACACTATCCTTTTGAACAACATTATGACTTGATCATGTCATACACATTATATTTGAATCATGATAACTGAGTGCAGTTTGTTAACTACTGAATGCATATTTGTGAATATATTAAAATGGGTGTTGATACACGTGTTTATTGTATTTCTCGGATGGAAAAAATTAGAAACAAAAAATTTTATTCGTGCCTGGGTGAAACATTATTTAAACTCACTAAAAGATAAAGAACACATTACTGACTTAAAAAAAATATTATAATTCAGTTTAATATTTTTAGTGCACTCCTATTTGACAGAACTTCCTGTACGCACGTGGTTTTTTCCGCTCGTGTGACATTGGTCTGTTTGAGGCGTTTTCATCGTAGACACGTCCGTATGATGTCAGACAGCTTGTGGCGACACCATGTGAAATTAAGCCATCCCGTAAAGAATAAATGATTACAACATTTAAAACTATTACATATTTTTTATACTAAGTCATGAATCGCAAGAACTAAATTATTTTCTCACTCCATGCATGCCAGAAACGCATGAAGCGTGTTCGTATTCAAATTGTTAGTAAAAATTTTCCTCTGTGAAAATGAAGGGGCAAATTTTTTATTAATAACAGCAGAGTTAAGACTTATGAATGTTTCTTATTTCTATAGCCATTATAAAAAAATTAAAAAAAACTTCAATTTTTAGTGTAGTATTAAAGGAATTAAAAATTTCAAGCAATGTAGGTATGTGCGTCTTTTAGATATCATTTATATAATTAAAAAAAAATGCTATGGCCTGAAAACTGTTGGAACCAATTTAGCGTCTTTCAATTCTTATTTCTCTCCCTTCACTATCACTTAGGGCCATTAGTAGTTTATGTATACATTTGTTCTTAATAATCTGTAAATTCACTATGTACCACGATCATATATATATACATACGCATATATATATATGTATATATGTATATGTATATATGTATATATATATGTATATATATATGTGTGAGAGAGAGAGAGAGCAAGTCTTTCAGAACTAACCAGTAATGTGTAAACATCTGACCTTAGTACTGAGAATAATTTGTGTTCTCGGCAAATACACATATGATACGAAACTATAACACAATATTAACGCTGAGTTTTTAAAAATAATGTAGAGCGTGATAAATATATATATATGCAAATTGTATTTTCAACTACATTTCTTGACGCGACTCACACAGTTTCCGCACCCGCCGGTAGAATTCGCTGCCGGGGCAGCCACGTCGACTATGGAATTATCCCATCTGCAGAGCGAAAGGTCAAACTATATAATGAAACAGCTCCGATAAAAGCGGAAAATTATTGAGAAAAAAAAACTGAACTCCTGATTTGGTCCTGATTGTCGACAAGGAATTATATTAAAAGTACTGCCCGAATTGTAAAAATTCACCAAACAGTTGAAACTGTAGAGTTTCGCTTTGATTCGCACTATCCGTCACAGATGGCAGCACCGTGGTTACACATGCCCGCTACTGGGAAGCCTTCTTTTCACAGACGAGAGAGCCAAACTCCCGATCGTGCATCTTCGGTTTCTTCTTTGTTCATTGTAACTCATGATAACTAATGGTCAATTAGGTTAGGTTAGCTACATTATAAATACTTTAAAAGATTGTGGAATGTTGACTTGGGTTAGGATAGCTACATTAAAGATACTGTGAAATCGTGTAAACGGTTTCCTAGCCCTGGGTAGCTACATATTAAAAAAGTTATTTGCTAAGCAACCATATTATTATTTTACAGTAGGTTTTTTTGATGTAGCTATACTTACCTAATATAACCAACCATCCACGATGTTTTAAAGTATTTATAATGTAGCTAACCTATCCTAATCGACCTGCAAAATTTAATGCCACGCCGGTTTATACAATGAGATAGACGGGAAAAAAAGCGAGCAGGAACATCGGGTGTGGCTCTCTCGTCTGTGAAATGAAGGCTTCCCCCCCGCTACTAAATGCCGTATTCGCCGTATTCTGAGAGCTGAGATGTTTCACGCGGGAAAAGGACAAAAAATGCGCGCGCGTGTGTAAACGTGGCAGCTCGTTCAGGCACGATGTTCTCCTCGGCTAGTATAGGCGGGGTCACCAGCCGTCGACATTGACCCTGCCCGGCTGGCGGTGTGACGCAAGACGTTTCATCCCGGTGACGCCAGCGAGGTGTGGCAAGGCAAGGCAAGGCCTCCCGCAGACCGTCAACAACACCCAGGTGTTGCCAGCGCCAGGCCCGCCGCGCGGACTCGAGGTTAGGTGCGACGCAGGGGCGCAACAACTAAATTTCCAAAAGGGGGGGGGGGGCAATATACCTTTTTATAAAGAATCATCGAACCCCCCCCCCCCCCCCTATTGAAGCGGGGAGTCCGGGGGTCCTCCCCCGGGAAAATTTGTATTTCAAGGTGGAAAATGGTGCTATTTAAGCAGTTTTATTATCTAAAAATTGATTACACAGCACTTTCTTTGCCCCCGTTTGCCCCCACTTCAAGGTTTCAAGGGGGGGGGGGCAAAATACCCTTGCCCCCCCCCCTGTTGTTGCGCCCCTGGTGCGATGGGAAGCCTAACATGTACATCAAGTTCTGTCCCTGCCCGAACACGCCCGAATATTCACCTGCGGCCAACCTCGGGTTCATTTATATATATATTTTTTTTTCTGTTTATTTTAATGTAGCTATACTAACTTAACTAACCGTCCATGGTGCTTTAAAGTGTTTTAATGTAGCTAACCTAACCGACCACTTTTAATATTTGAATTCATTTTTCCTGCGCAAAAATAAAACAAATCCCCGAGGTTGGCCTAAGGTGAATATTCGGGCGTGATCGGGCAGGGACAGAACTTGATGGACATCTTAGGCTTCTCAGGTGCGACGCGTCTCATCCTTGGTTTCATGGAGATCTTCTCTCTCTCTGTCCAACGCACTATATCTGCCATCAGCGTGTCCTTGTCTCTGTCTGTGTGCTCTGTTGCCAGATGTACACCATGGAGCACAAAAGTTTTAGATACAACTTTAAAATGTTTATGAAGTTATTTTTTGTATGCATCTTAAACACCGTATTATGAAAAGGACAATTTTGGAATGACATTGGAAATACGGACGGGTGGCGGACAGACGAATGACGGACAGACGGGTGGTGTACAAACGGGTGGTGTACAAACGGATTGTGTACAAACGGGTGGTGTACAAACGGGTGGTGTACAAACGGGTGGTGTACAAACGGGTGGTGTACAAACGGGTGGTGTACAAACTGGTGTCGGACCGACGGGTGGTGGACAGACGCAACGGGCTATTATGATTCCGACCTCAATTCAAAACATTTCACAGCTTTTGAGGTAAGCTACTTTTTCACCTCTAAAACGTTTTGTCAATTTTGGAAGACCTTTCGCGCCTACTTCCCCGAACACAGGAATGCCAACACAGCCACTCGCTAATCGACCCAGCTGATGAATACTGACAACCTTACCAAATTATTATTTTTTTTTTCCCCAAAGAATTTATAGGGAGTGACCTGAAAAATTCGCTGTTTCAATGACCTCAAGGACAGACACCACGATCCTATAAGAAAATGTACCTGGGAAAATGTATTTTAATGAAGAATTCACTTCAAATAAACGAATGGTTTTTCGAAGTCTGTTGGTTGTTCGCAGTTTCATTTCGTAACATTCGTTCAAGAACTATTCATACTAATGTTTCATTTGTTAGCTTTACGTGGTTTTTTTTTTTTTTTTTTTGCAGATTTAGTTGCCAGATGTATACTGCGCCGTAACTCCTACTTGTGACGAGTCATTCAAGCAGTCATAGCTAATACTTCATTTGAGTAATTGCATCATGGTTCTCTTTACACTGTTAAAAAATTTCTTACGTTCAATTTGCGAAAAACGCTGGTTACAAATTATACAGGGATCTTCATAAATATACAATTATTTTTCTGTT
This sequence comes from Bacillus rossius redtenbacheri, assembly GCF_032445375.1. Classification (NCBI taxonomy): domain Eukaryota; kingdom Metazoa; phylum Arthropoda; class Insecta; order Phasmatodea; family Bacillidae; genus Bacillus; species Bacillus rossius. The sequence goes on along the minus strand of NC_086343.1, from coordinate 23,299,291 downwards.
AGTTTACGGGTAAGGCCTACTACGTTCACTTACTTTGATCATAAATATACAAAAGTAATTTTGGTATCTTAGCGAAACATAAAAAAAATCACAGAAAGGAGCAGTTCGTTTTCGTAGCGTGGATTATTCGTAAAAACGCCGGGATAAAATTAAAACAAGCGTTTCGTATTGATATGTAATTTAGTTATCAATCTGTGTAATATATTATCTCACTTTGGGTCCTAGCTCTACACAATGGCATCCGAGTCAATGTCCTACCTACACACGTTTCCACGCTACACCACTTCATAACTTTACACGAAGTTAACTCGCAGCAATCACGCGCATGCGCCTACTCTGGTGCGATGACGTCACAGGAAAAAAACAAACACTGCGCGACAAACACGCACAGACACGATCCATCCGTCGTGGGCTCAACCCGTTGCTGACGCATTATTAGTCTCTTAGTTATTTAACGATTCAAATCTGATGGTTTTGAGAAATTCGTTTATCTGATGTGAGTTTTCCGTTAAAATTTCGTTAGCTTGATTTTGAATTCTACGAGTGTGGAAGGGCCAAAAACATAAAAACCATCTGACAAAAGAAGACGTATTCGTTTGTTTGTTTTTCCTTTTTGCTCGCAAATTGCAGCGGCAAGCCTGCTCCGTCGGGCGGCGGGAAGCCTTCTTTTCACAGACGAGAGAGCCAAACGCTCGATCGTGCATCTTCGGTTTTTTTGTTTGTTCATTGTAACTCATTATAACTAATGGTAAATTAGGTTAGGTTAGCTACATTATAAATACTTTAAAATATTGTGGACGGTTGATTTGGTTAGGATAGCTACATTAAAGATACTGTGAAATCATGTAAACGGTTTCCTAGCCCTGGATAGCTACATATTAAAAAGTTATTTGCTAAGCAACCATAAAATTATTTTTACAGTATTTTTTAATGTAGCTACACTTACCTAATATAACCAACCATCCACAATGTTTTAAAGTATTTAGGCCTATAATGTAGCTAACCTATCCTAATCGACCGCAACATTTAATGCCACGCCGGTTTAAACAATGAGATAGAACGGCGTATGACGTGTGAGTAAGCTACATCCCAAATAAATACACCTGTTGTGGTACGGAGAAGAAGAAAAAGCGAGCACGAACTTCGGGGAACTTCGGGTGTGGCTCTCTCGTCTGGGAAATTAAGGCTTCCCGAGTGTGGAAGGGCCAAAAACATAAAACCATCTGACAAAAGAAGACGTTTTCGTTTTTTTTTTCCTTTTTTTGCTCGCAAAGTGTAGTGGCAAGCCTGCTCCGTCGGGCGGCGGACCTTCGTAACCGTCGCTAACGACGCTGTGCGGCCGACGGGGCTAGCGAGAGGCCGCTAACCACCGTCACAACAACACAGCCGTGGCCACACACGGCCAACATCACGCCCGCCGAAGCAGCCTCGCCCGAAAACATCTGCCGTAGGTGCTCTTACTAAAACACTATAACTAGGGACCGGAAAAATTCGCTGTTTCGATGGCCTTCAGGACAGACCGCACCTTCCCCTGTACACTCGGGCAAAACTACGCAAGTTCATTGGCTGCCGACTTGTGAGTCGTCTCAGCTGGTTTGTCTGTGATCCGATCCTTCTTCGGTTGAGGGTTTATAATTGATTGGTTGAGATTCGTCCAGATGAAACAGTAAGCCAATAGCAAAATCATCTAAGAGGTATGTGTATTTGAATTCTAGCTTATCGCCGAATGAATCCGCGAATTTTTTCCGGTCTCTTAACTATAACAAAGATATCGTAAATTTGCACAACACACAGCTACGGTTTTCATTTTTTTTTTTTGCATGTACGAAAAATTTACGCGTAATTTTTTTATATTTCAATCGACGTTTCATCCAAGCGTAATTCTACGAACCGTTTGAAAGATAATCGAATGTTCAAAAATTTTTGGAATCTATCCCGGGAACATCACTGGGACAACACAAAGCATTAGTGCTTGGGTAGAGAATACGAACCCAATATCACCGCGAACACTTTTTTTTTTTTTTTTTTTAAGTTATACAGTCGTTTTCGGTGAATGTAAAAAAAAATTAAAAATATCTGTAGTTTCACGTGAATATTTCTGTTCCATTTACAAAAAAAAAAAAAAAATACAGTGTACATAACGAGTCCGAAAAACTTCGGCTTTAGGGTCATCTCGGAAAACAAATTGGTGTGCACAGCTTTTTTTTTTTTTTTTAAAAAAAAAGGCGTTTTAAAAGCTGCTCAAGGTATCAGAGTGGTGTCCGTGTTTTCAGAATAAATTTTAGGCATTAAACTCCCGGTATAAATTCTTGAAAGCAATCAAGGGGTATTTGCTCTACATATTTATCTCATAAGGTCGCTCTGCGCACGACGAAAAGACAGCGGGCTAGACTACGGTCCTTCGGGCTTAGAGGCGACACCGCGCTAGAAGCACCAAGCCAGCGTCGCACTTACGATCTCGTCTCACTACAAAATATACACCGATTACCAAAGATGGCATACGTCTTTGAATTAGGAGCTGAACACTCGTTTATTGCCAATAATCAAGTATTTAAGAAGGAACACTGGGCGTCTAGAGAGTGTTTAATTGAACATAATTTTCTACAACCGCGGCAAAAATGGTCACTTTCGTCTCTGCATCTGTCTCTGTCTGTCTCTCTCTCTCTCTCTCTCATATATATATAAAACAATTAGCGATAAAAACAAAAACGGCTTGATAATATAAACAAAAAAATAAAATCTAACAAGAGCCTATCTGTGATTATAGAATTATTACATATAAAATTATTTTTTTTGGTTGTTCTGTTGGAAAATTTATATACGGAAATCAAATATGAAGTAAAAATTTTTTTGTCTGGCTGTATGAAACGATTTAACTCAAAAAACTACTGATGTTATTGACTTGAAATTCTTTTTAGAGGGTAACCCCAGGATTAATTAGGTCTTGATTTCTTTGTGGCATGTCGAATGGTTCCGAAGACGTGATGATTACCTACAAAATATTGTCACGTATGGAAAATCAGGTGTTCGCAACTAAAATTAAAGATTGCTTAGGTTACGCCAGCGAAACTTAAAAATAATCAAAACGCGTTAAAATTACTTTTTTTTTTTTTTAATTTCTGAGCGGTGAACTTTGGATGTGTTCTGGATGGATCGAGGGTCAGTGAATCGTAGTCTGACACATCAGCCCAGAGATCTCAATTGGCAACGTAGAAAACGTACCTGGCACGATGTATATATCTTTCCCCCCTCCCCTCTTATGAGATACGCAGTTACAATAGAGCGCTCAGATAAGATAATAGCAGGCGCAAGGTTTTGCGATCTGCAGGCACTGTGAACAGAACAAGAGACAAGTCACAGCTATTTCGGGGGCTAAACGAGTTATTCAGCTATAATTTTTTTTAATGCGCACACTAAAACTACATATCTATGTAACTAATGTAACCACCTTTGGACGGTTTAGTTGAAGCACCTGGTGTTTCTCCGGTAGTCGATTTTCGTAAAATCCGTTCTTAGCGGATGCTCATATCGCAAAAGGAATGCACGCGCCAAATGTTAAGTCTGTTAGTCCTATAGTTCCGGAGGATCCCTGATGAGTGAGTCAGCGGGTCGCTGTGTATATACACAACCAGCCTGCAGAGTTTTTAATCATTCACAGAAAGCCAATCGATAACAAAATACCAATACCTATGTAGGGACCGGCAAAATTCGCGGGTTCAATGGCCTGTAGGATGAACTCCATAGTTCTACGTACATTCGGTCAAATGTCACCCACTCATTGTCCCAAAGTAGCAGCCTGTTATTCGATAAAGCTTTGGTTGGGTGTTTCTCATTGGCCCAGAGTCATCCAGCCAATAGCAGAGGCAGCACTGAGGTATAACTATTTGTATTTTAGCTATCGCTAAATGAATTCGCGAATTTTTCCGGTCTCTACCAATATGTTAGGGCCAATGTACTTTTAGCGTAAAAATATTTGCAGACTAGCTGTGAGTTATGAGTATGTAGCACACTGTCTGGTTTCATCTCAGGCACACGTCTGCTTTCGGCGCACTAATCACGATTATCCAGCGCGGACGTAAACTTTTTTTTTCAAACGGCCTGGGTAGGGTAATTCTCTTGCGGACGGCCCGCAGATTTTACAAAGGGGACAGTCGCTATCGCAGGCATATCCTTACCGCAGTCTAATGAGAGACCAGAACTGCCCCTGTGCACAAGCAACATAACTATGCCGTTGGGGTTCAGCGTGGAAAGGGAAGCATAAGATGTCCAAGTTCTGTCCCTGCCCGAACACGCCCGAATATTCACCGTCGGCCAACCTCGGGATTTGTTTTATTTTTGCGCAGGAAAAATGAATTCAAATATTAAAAGTGGTCGGTTAGGTTAGCTACATTAAAACACTTTAAAACACTATGGACGGTTAGTTAGGTTAGTATAGCTACATCAAAATAAACAGAGATATATAAATATATATAAAAAAAACCGAGGTTGGCCGAAGGTGAATATTCGAGCGTGTTCGGGCAGGGACAGAACTTGATGTACATCTTAGGCTGGGTTCACAATTAAAAAAATTAAGCGAGTGCATAGCAAGCCATGCACACGACCTGTGCACACGACCTGTGCGAACTGCGAAATCGGTTCACAATTGAATTCTTACTGTTAATTTCAGCCAATGAAATTTCGCGAACTATGCGACATCTGTTAGCAGTGTTAGTAAATAAACATATTAACTTTCAAAATAACGATAATAATATTATTATCTCGTAATTTTCTTACCAAAATATGGTTAATAAATATAAAAATATTTCTAGTCCCGCCAAAAAAGCACCCTGCTCTTCTCCCATTGGCTGTTGTGCCATGCGTACGCGACCGAAATAAAATATATTCATTTCACTCCTATGCGCACGACCTCGCTCCCATGCACACGACCAACTTTCTGCTATTGTGAATCGTTAGGTTAGGAAACATGGCGTTCATATCCTATGCACACGACCTACTGTTACTGTTACTGTTATTTTTTCAATTGTGAACCCAGCATTAGGCTTCCCGCGTGGGAAGGGTTCGGTTCGGCGAGGACGATGCACTGAAGCCAGTGATGCCAACTCCTACAGAATGTTCCCCCTAGGACCAACTTCAAATACCCCTAGGTGTCGATTTAAAAACCCCTTAAGTTTTCATTGTTCACCCTGTTCGAGAGCTAAAATTATTTTCTCTTGAACCTCGTTTTTCACGTTTAATATACATTATGTGTATTTATATTTCTTAATTTTTCTGCCCAAACAGAACATAATAATTTTGAAAAATAACATTCAGCATCTACAATTTACAATTTCGGTTTAAAGAATATATGTTTACTAACCTTTGAAGTTCCGGATTGGTCTCCCAACATTTCGTATATTTTTACTGATTTTTTCTTTCTTTTGGCATTCTGGAAAATATTTAAACACGAATAATTAATTATTATTCGTATTTATTTTTTTAAATTCCTTGGCACCACAAAAAAAACCTAAACTACTTACTTTGCAATCCAATAAAAACTCGCGAGCGGACAACAAACTAACGGACACAAACTCAACGTGACAACTGGCAACGTCAAAACGTTGAACGGTAAAAGTAAAAAAAAAAAATCTTGACCAGCAAGTTGTTGGTCGTAGTGCGAAATTCAGCCACCAGAGCCACTTGGGTTGCTGATATTTTTTTAACTTTTTTATTTTCAAGATATACACTTTAATTTCACGCCCTCAAAAGAAATTTCTTAAATTATGTACCCGCTAAAAAAAATCCCCCTAAAGAATCCCTCTAAATAAATGTACCCTCTAAAAAATACCCTTAACAACTTTGTTCCCACTTAATTTGGGGGGAAAACTCCAAATTTGGCATCCCTGACTGAAGCAGGCTGGTACTGGCTTTGGAGGAGGGGCAGTTTGGTGGGGGGAAAAGAAGAAGCTGGAGAAGGAAAGAGTATGGGGGGGGGGGGTTGATAGGAGGAAGGAGAGTAAACACAATCTCAGAGAAGAGACTCCACGCGGCCTACTTTCCCCCGCCGTGGATTATTATTTTTTTTTTGCTAACCCCCACCGCTCAAGGTCGGCGAATCGTCCTTTCAGTTAACTCCGCTCGCTCGAAATACTTTCGCCCGCGCGTCTCTTCATTACGTTTTCTTATCGTTACCGGCCTGTCACGTGGTCAAATATTTGTCTCCAGGTAATATTTGACAATGCAGTTGGTAGGGTAATGTTGGACGGAAAATGGCTTACAATTTTCTCCGAAAAAAAAAATTGGTTCATTCTGATAATCGATAAAAAAATTAAATTAATTTATAGTCTCGTGTTAAAATGTAATATCAGTTTAAGGATTATATAAATGTGAAAAATAGCGTGAAATTAAAAAAAACTTATTTTCAAAACGTAAATAGCATACTGTGGCTACCACGGATGAAAATCTATAGTAGGATTCACCGGGAAAGGAGTGGTTGCCCGGTGGGCGGGGTGGGGGGGGGGGGGGGGGGTTGCATGGGTGTATTAATTGGCAGCCCAAGGGTTCTGACGTGGGGTTATAATATGTGTGTGTATACAAATAGAAAGAAAGCTAGGATGTATACATATGTATATATATAGTGGGAGAGAGGAAGAGAAAATGGGGAGGGGGGATTCTGAATCGGACCGACTTAAGTTCTAAAGTGCTTCCCTAAGGTACACGTCTTTGAAGTTGGAGCGGGACAACATTTATACTGCGAATAATAGAGAAATCATTCAAGACGATTGTCTGAATTATGTTTAATTTAACGAAATTAAACAACTACCGCGAATTTTTTTTTGTGTGTGTTACAAAATAATTTCGTTGAAATAATTGGGCTCACGTGTTCATTTCCCTCGTATATCTGCGTGGCCCGTTGGCGTCCCCAAACTATTTCAATGAAACCATTTAGCTGCAGTTGACAAAGATTCTCGCGGAGTTTTAGTAAGTATTTCATTCAGTCGAACGTAGCGCAGATGCTCAAAGTGTTCCATGTCAGATAATCTCTCTGTCGTTTGCAGTGAAGATGTTGTTCGTCTGCAGACTCCGGAGACGTGTAGCGGGCGGGGCTTCCGCGGTGTCTTGTGGAGTGCGCGACTTATCTTAATTTATCCGTCATGTAATCTTACGATTACCGCTCAAGTCTCGTAGTTGCACTGTGCACGGCGAGAAGACTGCGCGCCAGAGCAGAGTACTGCGCTCTTAAGAGGCGATACACCGCACTAGAAGCAACAGGAAGCATCGCATTGTCATCAAAAGCGCGGCTCCAGAGGAAGGGCGCAGGGGGGCGATAGCCCCTTCCGAGCCCAAATTTCACTTATTATTTCTTTGTGGGGAATATTAATGTTAACTTAAATATTTCCGTTAATGTGCTAAACTCTTCTTTCAGTCAAAATTTGTACGAAAATACTAAATTTCAGTATTTGAGACCATATATTTGGTGAATATCCCAAGGGCAATGTCATGATTATTAACTGCATCCTCCTGCGTGTGACAGCCTTGGCCGAGAGGTCTTCCTGGAGCAGCCATTGGCTGTCATCCCGCCTCCACCGACACAAATACACCGCTGACTAGGGGGGCGACCCCTTAAAATAGTTGCTGTGTCGGAAGAGTCCGGCCAGGCTCGCTGGTCCCCCTCGCAGGGCGCGCCCGACCGCGAAGACCCAGCTCGTCAGTGGGTCACGGTCAGCCGGGGCGACCTTCGACGCCGCGCACCGACGGCTGTTGACTTTCCTCGCCGCCAGACACCGCGTGGTACTCCCCTCTCCCCTGTGGCGGACCCAGCTTCGGATCTCGGGGAGAGCGAGCACGGGCCGGGCCAGGCCAAAAGAAGCTGTTTCAGGGCGTATACCTCCCTCTCCCATCCCACCCCCACCACAGGCAAGACGGGAGTTACGTGGGTCCTCCCCTGGAATTGTTTTTTGACGTGACAACGTCTAATAAATCGATGAACGCCGGCTGCACGCACGAAAAAGTGTCCCGTTACGCACATTGTCCCGTTACGCACATGGTTTCGTTACGCTGGGTTTCCCGTTACGCTCATTGTACGCTTGCGCCGCATCTATCTCTCTTCCACTCCACTGTTTATAAAGTGAAGTGAAAAAGTTAATGTGGTTTTCATTGCTTTTTACAACAACAATTTCGGCAATAAAGGTTAATTAATTATTCTTGCATTTTAAAAATCTGATGACTAGTATAATTTCAAGTATTTATTCTTTTATTATTAAAATAATAATGATTCAATTTTATTCATAAAGTATGCAACCATTTCATCAATGTTTTGTCATGACGTTGTCACGTTAAACTATCGTCCGTAAACCGACTTTACAGACAACCATTTTTTTTTTAAAGATGCCTAACGGGAGATTAGACCCCGGCATTTTGAATTTTTTTTCCCCCATCTTTCTGCCGTAACTCTAATTTTGAACTATTTCCCCCAAACCAAAATTTTGGGCAAGTCTAGGCATAAATCGTGTCACCCAGACCTTACGTATATACCTTGTCGCAAAACTTACACGTTTACTACCAGGCTTCTAGCCTGTAAGCGCCGCGAGGAAATAACTCGATCATCTCACGCGGACGGCTACAACTGTCGACAATTCACGCCGGTTCACGTTTGTTGATTTCAACAAGTGGTCAAAGCAAAGTCCTATATGCAAAGGAATTCAGTAGAGAGGATTTTTGCAAAAGACGGCTAGACCTTTAGACTGTTTGAGGACTTTTTTTAAAAACCTTCAACACTTAAATATACAGTGCCACTCATGAAAAGATAATCTTACAATACCACTGCTAGTGGCTGCGATTTAGTGGCCCAAGTTGAGACAGACGATATTAGCAGCCGGAAAAATTCGCCGGATTCATTTCGCGATTGGCTGGAATCTAAAACTCGTTTATCTTCATGCCTCGACAAAAGAAGTGGGATCCAACTCAAGCATCTTGAAAATTATTTATCAAAACTATGGTTATTGTATATTTTTAAGAGCACTTAGGTTGAAAAAAAAAATACTACACACAGTACAGTAGTATTATGTGTGTTTGTGTGTAAAACAATACAAAAATGAACTGACTTCAAACGTCAAGTGTTGACTGTAGTATTTTTTTTTGTTTGCTATTTCTATAGCTTATATTTTAAGTTTTAAGTAGTTTATTGAAAATAAGGGGGGAGGGATCGATTCAATTTCCCCTACCTTCTACTCTATCACCAGACCTACTGCGTCTCAGCTCGTCAGCTCGCGGTAACTTCCATTGCTGTTGCATCTGATGTAGTGATGTGTAACACCTTAGCTCTCGGTACACGGCATTTGATACTAGCAGTAATAACGTGAATGGAAAGAAAGTCGCGTGGAACGGAAATGTGTAACAACGGTGCTGCTATCTGTTGCGGATACCGTGAACCAAAGTTCACAAAGCCTAAGGGAAACTTTATAGTATTAACTGATTAGTGAATTTAAAAAAAAAGATGATTTCAATAAAATTCCTTTGTCGAAAATAAAGTCCAAATCCGGGGTTTTTAGTTTTTTTTTCCCCCTCGACTTTTTCGCTTTTATCTGAGCCGTTTCATTACACAGTTTGAAATTTCACTCTCCAAATCGAATGATTCGATAGTAGACTTAAATGATCCTCAGGAATTCTAGCGGCGGTTGCGGAAACTACTTGTGATTCGCGTCCAGAAATGTAGTTGAAAACAAAATTTGCGAATATTTTATCACGCTCGGCGTTATTTCAAAGAATTCTACGTTAAATTTCGTGTCCTGGTTTCGTATTACAAGTGTTTTGCGAATTTATGTAACTCTATAATGATTTGTACATTCGACTTGCGATATTCCTGCATCCGACGGTCCGGAATTTACCGACGAGCCGGCACCAGTGAGGAATGTACTTAATTTGGGATGAAATCGTGCACCATTTACACAAAAAAAAGCAAGCCTTACTCAGGCCAAAGATATAGTCTGTGCCATGTTACTTGTTCCAAATTACGCGGATAGCAAAAACTAGTGGCTACGGTCTACCTACACACCGTTCTCCAAAACACCGTTCGTTCACGTCGCTGTCACTCTGCAAGTGACTCTTGGTGCAACTTTCGAGAAGATTCAAACTTGAGGCAAGTCGCATGACGCAGACTGTACTGACTTGATGTAAGCTTTTGATTGTATTCACCATACTCGTCAGTTTGGCTAATTTATCTTTTTGCTTCTCTTTGCACTGTAGAGACTTCTTTTGGACAAGATTCGTGATGGACTGATAAATGCAATTGAAATCTTTAGTATTAAGGATGGACTGAATTTCAAGCTGTAGTGCCGAAATTTCATTGTTCAAATGTGATTTTTGACAGTGATATGCGGCAATTCTTTCACTCAGAAGCTTTTGGCTGGCTTTCCGGGTTATTTGTCGAGCCTGTTTGCTGTTGACCGGGGATTTGACTGTGAGTACCCTAGGAATGACTCCCTTACTGCGACATTTACAGAGAAAAGTCAAGTTATTGGAAAATTATGATAGATCAATCATTTTCTTTTCCAAATTCCTCAGAGAAATATGCATACCGGGTCCATACCGGGCATTGATATTATATTTGAAAGATTTGTGCAATGGGAGTCAGCTTACATATGTATGAGATGTAAGCTTGTAGAGATGTAAGCTTACATCAAGTCATGCACTCCATTGCACAAATCTTTCAAAGATAATAGCAGACTGTACTGCCAGACTGTGCTGCCAGACGAAGTGTGCGGACATTGGTGAAGTCTCGCCTACATTTGAGCGAACCCACACGTTTCTCCGAGCTCTCAGCCGTAGCGGCTTTGTTGACACGAAGGGAAAACTGCGCTTCAGCAGCCAAGCCATGTGCGTACGTGTTTCCACGAACAGACATGGCATGATGTGGGATATCTCGATGGACAATTAAATGTTGTTTTTTTTTAATAAATCCCGTAAGTACCCTTGAAAAAAAAATTATCTAGTAAAAAATGATAATTTTGGAAATAAAGTACAAAAATGCATCAAACTAAGATTTTTTTGAAATTTAAAGAAAACTTTACTTAAAACATGATCAAAATATGGCTTAAGACACTATTTTTAATTATTTTGAAACGCTGCAGCTGGGGCGAATTGGTGCTCAAACAAAAACAAAACAAAAAAACCTCACATGAAACAAAACCTTACATAAAACACAAAATCGAAGGCAATAAAATGTTTTAAAGTATAAAAAAGATGCACTTTTTTTTGTGGATCCTACAGTGGATATTTGAAAGGATACTTTCCTATTGTTGACCAATGAATAAGCAACGTGTTGGCCCATTTTAAACATTCTAAGTAATACATATAAAAGTTTGTAGTTTTTTAGTAAAAAAATTAAATTTTAACATTCGGTCAATCTCACCACCCACTAACCATAAGTATACCTATAGCTTTGGAAACTGCTAAATATATCAGAGTAGTGTCCGTTTACAAAAAAAAATTAATAACGCACTGAGGGCGGATAAGTCGTTCCGGCTACGTATTTCGTTCTTAACTGAAATTTTTATAAGAGCGGAAAGGGCCAAAACGCGTGTTTTCAGAGTTATTTTTCGACATAAAAAAAAACCGGTACAGATTCTTGAAAGCGACCAAGACACTGGCATCACACATTTATCTTAATTTATCCACCATTTAATGCCACGGTCACCGCCCAGATCTCACGTTTGCCCCGCGCACGACGAGGTGACTGCACTTTAGAGGCGACACCGCGCTAGAAGCACCAGCGAGCGTCGCACTTATCAACCCACCTCACCAACACTGGCTAGGCGGCACCCTTAAGATAAGTCTCGTTTTTTTTCCCTTGCTAATTCCAGACTCAAACGGCTTATGATGGATCTTCACATATAATATAAATTGTATACAACAGCCATTCGCGAGTGACAGGAAATTAACTTCCATTGAGTTACCACGACACAGCAGGTAAAGATATAAACCATGTTAGAAGCGAAACTTCACAGGTAAGAGGATTATGAAATTTTTAGGAGGAAAACCTTTTCTAGACTTTTACAAATTCATTTTTTTTAATCACCATACACTGAGGGAAATTACAGAAAAAAATCACGGGCTTTTACACAAAGAATGCACCTGTTCACCACACGTACAAGTTACGGAAAGTTTCAGGTAACACTCCGAGACGATTCTTGAGAGTTCATGTTCAAAAAGTAAGCAGTTTTTTTAAGATCCCTGGCTAATCCCTTTCCAGCGTTCTTCTGAAGTTAAAGGTGAAAACTATGCTTATTTTACTGTGTTATAGTTGCGTGACGAGTCCCGATGCTCTTGCCTTATCTCAAGGGCTTATTCATGAAGCAAACACGAGAGTAAACCGCTATGGGAAAGTTGTAAATCTGTAGAAATTGTACTTTTACTCCTTAGATAGTATTTTGACTACGGCAAAACAGTAAAAATACATCAACATCTGCGGAGACACATACATTTAGTGTAAAATCACACAATTGTTCTACGATGTACAAAGTAATCTGGAATGTGTTTTATTGCCGACTGTTATTGACGTTGCATAGAACTCAATACATTGGAATTCACCTTTATCTTCGATCGTTGTGTTATCCGTAAGTGGCTCTAAACTGAATAATCTGATAACACGCGAAGCCGTAGGAGCAAAGCAAGAACTAACTGATTACCATTCAACATCATCGTTATCTGTTCCCAAGTATTTTATCTTTACCTTTCATTAGGTTTTTGATGTGTAACATCTTAGCTGTCGGTATACGGCAATAGGCTGGAGTAATTTCGTGAATGCAACGGAAGTAAAAGAACGGATATGTGTAACAAACGGTGCTGCTATCTATGGGGGGCTGGCGCAACCCAAAGTTCACAAAGCCAGAGAAAAACTTTAAAGTATTCATTTTTTTAATGCATTCTTACAAGATGGACAGTATTTATAATAAAATTCCTTGTCGAAAATCAGGTCCAAAGCCGGGGTTTCGTATGTTTTCAAGACTTTTTCGCTTTTATCGGAGCAGTTTCATATAGTATCTTAAAATTTCGGTCGGCAAATGGAATGATTCGATAGTCGACTTTAGCTGCTCCGGCAATGAATACTAGCGGCGGGCGCGGAGATGCAGTTGGAACACAATTTTCCTATATTTATCACGCTCGACATCATTAAAAAAAATTCCTCGTTAAATTTTGTGTCAGAGCTTTCGTATTACAATTTTATTTGTAACATGAGAACACACGGAATTTGCTCGTTACAGAGGTTAGATGTTACCAATCACTTGCAAGGAATAAAAGACTAGCTCACTTTTTTTTAAAAAGCCTATACTCTTGTGACGTGCATTTAGTTACTCTTAAGTAGAGACCTGCAAAATTCGCGGTTTCGATGGCCTTCAGGATAGACTGCACATTCCCCTGTACACTTGGGCAAATAACGCAAGTTCATTGGCTGCCGACTTGTAAGTCGTCTCAGCTGGTTTGTCTGTGATTCGATCCTTCTTCGGTTGAGGGTTTATAATTGGTTGAGATTCATCCAGATGAACATTAAGCCAATAGCAAAATTATCTAAGAGGTGTGTGTTTGAATTCTAGCCTGTCACCGAATGAATCCGCGAATTTTCCAGGTCTCTACTCTTAAGAAGTTCATGGGTAGAGACAAGATTATTTCGTGGATTCGTCGGTTGTGAAAGTAGACTTGAATCACATATACGCATGCTTCACATCGATGATTGGTCTGCAGTGCTCTTGACACACCTTTGAAGACCCTGAGCCGTTGTAAACAAGGAAAGGAATTGGTTACCCAGCCACGTGTTACCCCGCTGAAGGATGCCCGCTTGTTATCCAACAATTAGCACTCTAAAACAGACTTGATTGTCTATAGGCAAGTCGCTAGCCTGTAGTGAAATGAATCCGCGAAATAATTGTGGCCATTTTTTTTCCACGGAAGAAACATAAGCAGCCATCTATTGAAATTAAAAATAAAAACACAATTCAAGCCTACACCACTGAATAGTGGTAACAATTTACACAAAAAAATATTTAGCCATACTCATTCGCATGTTAGCTTTAGAATCAAGTCAGCTCAGATAAATATGTAGATTAAAAGAAACAGAAAAAAAAAGAACGTTTCTAGAAATATTCCACAACATTCGACTCAAAGTGCATTTCAGAGAGAAATTCAAAAATTGGAAAATTATAAAAATTATACAAATTCCCTCAAAATACCAAAAATATATTTTTTTGTGGGAATATGAGTAGTCGAATGAGAATCTGTCCAAAGCAGATGTGTTGTCCTAGTTACCTGCTGGTTGGTTCTAGAAACGTCTAGAAACATCGAGGACGGCTCAGCTGTAGAAAAAACGCTACAAAACACTCAAGACTAGCAACCGTCGGATCGCAGAGACGTCCGCCACGTTTTCCCGAAAGCGGTAGTGAAAACACAAAAGTGTAGCGCCGGGCAGATAGGAAAACTCATCACAGTCAATAAGATAGGGTTGTTTCGTGGTAGGGGAAATTTTTTATAAAGCACTATTAATTTTCACTTTATAATTGATGATGAAACCTTGCTTATTTTGTTTCGACTCAGTTTCATTCTCACCTTATAAAACTAATTCTTTAAGTGTACATACGACTACAATGTACTGATAAAAAAATAGGCTATAAATTAATTTCGAACTATTGTAGGTGTATTTACCCATTAACATTAAAATGTGTACTTTCACACGTTAGTTACTGAAATTTCAGATGTATATAAGTGCACTTCAACAGAGGCTTTATACATTTTTTTTTTAAATTCCACAAACTTTACATATTTTTAAAAATTACATGACATAAAAGTACAGTTATGAAACTTACGTACATGTAATATTATGATACATTTTTTGCGGTGTATAAAAATCATTGAATGATGACATAGCTATTTTTATCCCATAATTGTGTGTTTTCTTAGAGATGATGGAATTACGATAGTGGGAAATTAACACACAGAGGAAATAATTTTCAAACGAGTCGACTGTCTGTCTCTCAGATAACGTTCACTTGTATTTTTATCAACAGACTGATAATTTAATGTAATAACAACAAGGCTGGATTCATGATTAAATATTTTATATCTTCATTTTTTCATCATTTCACATTTAAGTAGTATACGGAGAGCAGTTTGAGATTAAGTCGTTATTACACTTTAATCCTGCGAATTTGCGATTCAAAAAAATGCTTGAACAGAGGATGGAATATTGATGGGAGGTACATAGGTCTATCTCATGCGTGACCTATGTTAGTGGTCTTTAAATCACAGGTTATTTTTTTTTGCGAAACGCAAACCATGTTTTTGCCAGAATTTTTTTTATACATTTACAAGTGCGAGGCGTATTTCATTAAATAAAGACTTTTATGACCACGCACTGGTAACTGGATGAATTTTACATTTATCACCAAAGTTTTTTCCATTCATCAAAAAATTTAATAAATTAAAGAATAATTAAACATTTAAAAAAGAAATTCTTGTAAAATGGGTTTATTATCATACACATAAATTCTACTGTTCATGTTATAATTTAATACTTCTATTTTAACAAGTTTTAATCTCCTTTTGTTACACAACGTTTTAGTATTGTAAATGTACATACTATAAAAAACTTTGAAAAATTAAAAAAAAAGCCTGATATGGAGTAAAAATTAATATTTAAATTTTTTTATTCAAATGCAAGTAAATCATTTAAATTGCTTTTAATCATTTAAATTGCTTTTAATCATTTAAATTGCTTTTAATCATTTGAAAAATAATGACGAAAAATAAGGGCATGCAGTCCGCAACACTTTATTTAAAGAAACTAAAAGAAAATATAACAAACCTTGAAGACCGCAGTGCTAGTAGAAAGTTTACGTAAAGGTATACAAAGTAAAATATAAAAAATTGACACCAATCAATGTGCGAGTGAAGAACACACTTACACTTCTTGCTTTAACACAAGAGGTTCTCGTCGGTTGATAAAAGTATCTACGACCGAAAAGTTCACTGTAAATCAATTTAAATCACTTGCTAGGGAACCAAAATTACAATTAGTCGTTCTCTTCCTGCATTATAGGCGGTATAGTGTTAAGTTTGTGTAATGTACACAGAAAACATTATCTGAACGTTTACAAAATATTCCTTTGGAAACCAGTTGCTAAATAAATTGTTTGTAATATTAAGAGCAAGATAATGTAACTTTGTAAAACACATGGCTATGAATAATTTTTGCTTGTATGATTAACTTTTATCTAAATAATAGTGAGTATTTCTCAAGAAAATATGCACATTGTTTTATATTTTAATTTGTGTTTCAGCCATGCATAATTTTTTAAACCATGGATAAGATAATAATATATTCTTCAAATGGACTTTATTTTGTTGTATCATGCTTTTTATGTGTGCAGTTAATACTGGAAAGATATTACGGGAATGGTTTACAAATAACTTTAAATGCACGGAGGTACTTTGACAACACTAATCATAAATTCCCGGGTAAGAATCCAAACCTAGTGTTACTTCGAGCATTATTTTGTAGTGATACAGTTGAATGGGTGATTCTTAAAAGGTACCTAAGTAGTATTTTTTTTTCACTTTTTTAAATACTGCATTTTCGCTATGCACAGGGGTTTTAACATGTTTGAGTTTCAAAAAGCACCTCAGTCAAGCTTTCTTTCTACATATTTCAGCCAGGGTATTTTCTAAAGTGAGTGGCAATAGGTACCTAAAGTCAGTCAATCAGGTCCCATTTTACACTCAACCCTTGGTATCACTGCAAGTTGTTTCCTGCAGGCGGTTCTTTTTGTTTCTTTTATTTGTAGTGATGAGTTTATTGTGTTGATTCGTAGATAGTGGAGGTTATGTTATCGTAGTATTAGTAAAGTAATTATTACAAAATGAGTGAATGTAGCGATTTAAATGACAATCCATTAAAAACACGAAAGATTAAGAAAAAATCCGGTAGCTTACAAAAGGAATGTTACTAAGAAGTTAAAATTAGAAGGCGAAGAATACATTGAACAAGGAGAAAATCAGCATCGATTTAGATCAACTCGTTCACTTTGCAGGTAAGAAGATAAAATTATTGTAAAACGTACTATTGCAGTTTTGTGAAACTTATTGATACAAAAAGGTTCTTTTTTTTCTCCCAACGAATGTTTTAGCATGTATATAGTATATTTACCCCTAACGGTAAATGTCTGTAGCAATGTGACTGTTAGTTGACAAGAAAATAACCTAACATTACTTCTGGGAACAAAAATAATCAGTTCCCATTTCAATCGTATTAAAAACCTGGGCATAACCTTTTTTTTATTTGGTTACATGTGCAGAAAAAACTGTTTTACATAGTTTAACGACATAGATAAAGCATTGGTATACGACTCTTTATGTGCTGATTTGCAATTTAAAGACGAACAAGATTTGCATTTACAAAGGATGACAGAGGTGACTAATGCTACGCAACACTGTCCTTCGGAATGATGATGCTTCTTTGAGGGTGAGCTATTCGAATACCACGTTCTGCTTCGTGTAACTAAGGTGCAGGTTTGCTGGGAGGCTTTTTTAAAGCTGTATGATGTGGCTGATAAGCGAATTAAACGTATTAAACAGATACTTCTGGAAATAAAATCACCAAGCGACAAGCGTAGCAGACATCCTTGTTTCAAAGAAAACTGGTCCAAACGAACTTTGCAACATAAATGAACATGTGACCTCAATTCCTGTGAACAAAACTCACTATGCATCTGATACAAAACTTTACGTAGCCTATTTGTCATCTGAACTGTCAGTCAAAACATTGTATGACTTGTTTAAGGCAAAATATCCTGGTACAAATACCAATTATGAGTTTTTTCTTAATACATATTTTATAGAAAATTTTATCCTGAAGTCTGGAAAACCACAAATTGACACCGGTTTCTTTTGTGAGGAAAAAATAGTGCAAATAAGTAGTCCTGGTTGACACGATAATGCCGAATTAATGATGCGTATGAGGCGAGCTAATCTAAAAAGAGTAAGGACAATTTTATTTGATTTTATGCAAAATGTAAGTTTACTGAAGAATCCTGTTCAGATCATTATTTTACCTAAGGCTACTCACAATGAGAGATTTTTCTTGCTGTATTTTCAACATTGGAATAGATTTTAACCCATTACTACATCTACCATAAAGGCCAGACCTACAAAGAACCCGATGAAGTTGCTTCGTTCCTGTTGAGACTATTTTAAAGAAAATGTACCCGAGACAAGTACCGAGTTACGTCCGTGTTTGGATAACTGTCCGGGACTAAACAAGAACATTGCTTGTCAAGAGTCTGTCTCGCCCTAACCGTTGCGTGCAGGTTTAAAACGTTTAAAGACCTCCCACCCCCCTTTTACACGGACATTCGTTCACTCCATGCGACCGAAAAATCCAGCGTAATAACACGTACCATGAGGAAATGTAACCATATCCACACTCCACGTGAAGTTTGCGAGCTTATAGCTAATACTGAAAAAAAAAACCAGGGATAATTACGCCAGTGGAGACAGACATGATCATCGAGTTCCCTACTTGGTGGACTGCTCATTATAAAAAGTCATTAATTTATCTTGAAACCAGACACCTTCCAATTTGTTATGTAATATGGTCAAACAAAGCCAAAATTTTAATATCAAAAGATATTAAAAAAAAATTTGATGAAAAAAACCCGTTCAAAACCAAGATGGCTTCTTCCAGTTACGTTTCCTTAGAAGTAAATATTGATTACCATCAGATGATGCACTTGAAATACAAAATGGAAGCTAACTTCCAAAAATTCTTATTCCGAATTTTCCTTTTAAATATACATTTATTTTTAAGTAGAGTTTAGATTTTTTTCATTACATTATGAAGTTGTTTTGTTCTTTGGGTGTATCTGGCAACAGAGCACACCGAAACAAGGACAGCGCTAATAGCAGATGTGTTTTGGGAAGAAAGTAAATGCCCACTGAAAGACAAACTGCACTCTAAGGACGAGACATGCCGAAACAACAGCTCTAATAGCCGATGTGCTTTGGGAAGAAAGTAAATGCCCACTGAAAGACAAACTGCACTCTAAGGACGAGACATGCCGAAACAAGAACAGCGCTAATAGCAGATGTGCTTTGGGAAGAAATTAAATGCCCATCGAAAGACAAACTGCACTCTAAGGACGAGACATGCCGAAACAAGAACAGCGCTAATAGCAGATGTGCTTTGGGAAGAAATTAAATGCCCATCGAAAGACAAACTGCACTCTAAGTACGAGACACGCCGAAACAAGAACAGCGCTAATAGCAGATGTGCTTTGGGAAGAAATTAAATCCCCATCGAAAGACAAACTGCGCTCTAAGGACGAGACATGCCGAAACAAGGACAGCGCTATTAGAAGATAATGTTCTTTGGGAAGAACGTAAATGCCCACTGAAAGACAAACTGCGCTCTAAGGACGAGACATGCCGAAACAAGGACAGCGCTAACAGCAGATGTGCTTTGGGAAGAACGTAAATGCCCACTGAAATACAAACTGCGCTCTAAGGACGAGGCATGCTGTAGCGCGGCGCGTGCTCGTATCAGCTGTGAAACGCCGCCGTGTGACGTCTTCAGACGCCAGGAGAAACCCCCCCTCAAGGCCTCTTCCCCCTCGCAGGAGCTGGGAGTCGGTGTTAGGCAATGCCGACTGTCATGTCGCCGTGTATTTACTGCCTCGCGCGCGCGCGACCCTGGTCTTAACGACCCGCCGTAAAGATAAAAAGAAAATAAAACCACGGAATATCTGGCGTACATAAGTGTCTTCGTCCAGTAAGTGTTCGCTTCACATCCCACACCGTGCAGATTCTTCCCAGGTGACTGGAGCCACGTGAATCACACACGGATCTGCTTTACTCCAGGATTTACTCAACTCGCTCTCACACAATCCCGGCTTTTGATGTATAACGTCTTAGCTCTCGGTATACGACATTTTGGTTGGAGTAAACACGTGAATACTACGGAAGTAAATGAACGTAAATGTGTAACAGACGGCGCTGCTATCAACAAAAACCGAAGTTCACAAAGCCAAAGAAAACCCGTTATAGTACTAACTGTTTAACGAATTCTAACAAGATGGGCAGTATTTTAGTAAAATTCCTTGTCGAAAATCGGGTCCAAACCCGGGTTTTTTAATTTTTTTTTTCAGATTTTTTTTTTCTCTATTTGATTGGAGCCATTTGATTTTATAGTTTAAAGTTTTTGTCTGCTGATAAAACGATTCAATAGTCGACGCAGCTGCTTTCGGTAGCGAAATATAGCGGCGGGTGCGGAAACTACGTGTGATCCGCGTCCAGAAATGTAGTTCGAAAACTCGATTTATCACGCTCGGCATTATTATTTCGAAGAATTATTCGTTCGACTTCCGTGTCCGAGTTTCGCACGATAAAAGTGTATCTGCAACACACGAATCTGCTCTTTGCCGAGGTTTGTAGATTTCACACATCACTGGCGAGTGGCGTTTTTTTTTTTTTTTTTTCCCTCTTTCCTTCCAGTGCACACAGCTGAGACCTTGGAGGTCCGACGTAGCGCGGGTAATGGGACGTGGAGAATTATCCAGCACTCTCCGTGTCCACTGGGGTGGAAGTCTCGTTCTCACAGGCCTCGCCCCAGTCGGAATACGTCTTAGGCACGAGGTCGCCTGGTCCGCCGTCTCCCAGGCAACCTTCCACTCGCAAGCCATCGCAGGTCACACAGTTTGAAGGCAAGAGCCACGATATTTACTTCCGCGGATTGTAATATCAGAATGTATCTTGTAATATCATGCTGTATCTCCATAAGAGCTTGTAAAGACGGAACGTAACACCGCAGAGGAAAAAGGTCAACTCCCCTCACGATACAGGGGAAGTATCAGTGGAACTCGGAGGGAGTCGTTGCACACGAACCCTGGGAAGCGTTGCACACGCACTCTTGGTCACACGGCCCTCAAGCAAGGGACAAGGGGCACTCCTGTGCAGCCTATATCAGAGAGCTCATCGGCTAGTTTGTCAGAGTTCTCCCGGCAGAGCCGGGCAGCAGCCACTAGTGGAATCGTGGTAAGACATCCCATGGCTGATAAACACCTCTTGGAGCATCGTGGTAAGACAGCCCATTAAAGGTGTTCGATCCGGGAACCGTGTGGACCATAGGGGAATCGCTGTAACGCATCCCAGGCAGTGTGCGACGTTCGTACACTGTGTGAACTCTCGTCTGAATGTGTATAAGTCCGCCGCAATACGTACAGTGTATCTAAGTGATATTGTATAAAGAACTGTTCAATAAAACGAGACCTCACAACCGGCATGAATTGTCATATTGTCTTATTGCACTTAATTATCACACCCCCACACTACCTTCAAGCAAGGATGGACTGTATGCATCTTCCCAGCCGCTCGGGATAGTACAGGATGCAGTTTCGATCCAGGCTGGACGGACGCAAAAATAATCTCCACGCAATCAGGCCCATTGGTCGATAGAAAGGCTCCTATGCTTTGGCGGATTACAAGTGATCAGGTGACCGATTTTCTCCTTGTTTTATACCTGGCTTTGCGTCGTCAACGGGCGAAAGTCTTCGTAATTATCGTCACATGCGCAACTTTTCACACCTATGATATTACACTAAATGAATATATGTTGAACATGTTTGTGGCAGAAAAAAATGCAAAGGAAGTATCTATTTAAAATTTTGTAATCAGTCCTTAACAATTAATTCTAAAAATGCGGGGAAAAAATAAACATATGGTTATTTTTGTATGTATGAAAATACGGAGTCTTTCTTAAGAAATTAAGCGCAACTGATACCAACTGATCAGCTCATTAGACGGATACAAACAGATCAGCTCATTTGACGGATACCAACTGATCAGCTCATTAGACGGATACCAACTGATCAGTTAATTGGACGGATGTGGAATACAGTTTTAGATTAACTGTTTGAATGTAGCCTTCGTCTTCAAACTATTTATTTTTAATTTAACATTTATAAATAAAAAAATTAGATTTTTCCACAAGCCTGAAACACCCAGTTTTCTATCTTTTTTTTTTGGAAAACATACTCTTTTTATAGTTTTAAGAATGATATATTAAAAATGAAGAGTTTGAAGACGGAAGCCACATTCAAACGGCTAATCTCAATCCAAAACTGTACAGGACAACCATATTATTTCATGATATCAGGACATGCTACTAGTGACCTAAAAATTTGTCTTCAGGTTCATAAAAAACAATAATTAAGCTATTGTTTAGTAGAAAAAAACTTTTATAAACAATTAAATATTGTTATATTATGAATTTATTTCAAACCATGTTCAAAACATAAAAATATGAGAATTGAGGTTACTAAGCATGTTAAAAAAATTTCAATGTGAGAATTGAGGTTACTAACCATGTTCATCAAATTTAAATATGGAAATTGAGGTTACTAACCATGTTGAAAAAATTGAAATGTTAGAATTGAGGTTACTAACCATGTTAAAAAAATTGAAATGTGAGAATTGGTTACTAACCATGTTCAAAAAATTGAAATATGAGAATTGAGGTTACTAACCATTTTCAAAAAATTGAAATATGAGAATTGAGGTTACTAACCATGTTCAAAAAAAATTGAAATGTGAGAATTGAGGTTACTAACCATGTTCAAAAAAAATTGAAATGTGAGAATTGAGGTTACTAACCATATTAAAAAAAATTGAAATGTGAGAATTGAGTTTACTAACCATGTTCAAAAAATTTAAATATGAGAATTGAGGTTACTATCCATGTTCAAAAAATTTTAATATGAGAACTGAGGTTACTAACCATGTTCAAAAGAATTGAAATATGGGAATTGAGATTACTAAACATGTTCAAAAATTAAAAATTAAAAATTGAGGTTACTAACCATGTCCAAAAAATTGAAATGTGAGAATTGAGGTTACTAACAATGTCCAAAAAATTGAAATGTGAGAATTGAGGTCACTACCTCTTTAACTCGCAGAATGTCTCCCAGTCGCCACGAACGAGCACTTGCATTAGTTCGACCCGCTTGCCGGCAGAGCGGGCGCGCGCCAGGAACTGCCGTTAGCGCCGCCGCTTCGGGACGGCAGGAAGTGGCAGGAAGTGGCAGGAATTCGCGACCCGCTAGGGGGGCCCACGCGCACGCGCACGTTCAAGTTCTGCCCTTAGACGGCGCCATGTCCACCGAGGGAAATGGGGGCCGCACGCGGAACTGCTGCGCTCGGAACACTTGTGTTCCTCTACTTGGATCGAGGTCCCGCCGCGTTCGTTCTGGCCACAGGTCTACTGGAGCTGCGGGGGTGTTATCAATTCGGTAAGTTTTTATTTTATTTTAAATGGTTTTAAGAATCGTTAAGGCATCTACATATATATGTGTAGTTATTTCAAACCTAGCTTGGATTTAGAACAATAAATCTTGTGGTAGATTTTCGATTAGACGCTTTTTTTTTTTGTTGTTGTAAAAACTCTTCATTTTTTTACATGGTACATAAATAAACATTCTCAAATTTTATTTAATCTATGAATGGTACCCCCAAATTTAACAGTTTTAAAACAAAGGTTACATAAAAAAAGGTTAGTTGAAAATTGTTTGGCAAAAATTTCATGCTCTCATTTAAAGCTTTGATTGAAACATAAATTGTTCGCACGGTGATTTTATATAACATCTTGGACGTGAGCCGTTGCCTTTTAACGCTGGTTGTCACTGATAATGACGGCTCAAGGGCGGACAACAAAGATGATTACGTAAACTGGCGGAGGATACTAGCTGACACTGAGCCTGTTCTTCCTAGTGTTTACGCCACGCACTCGCAACCAGGTATGTCGGTGTCTACTGCGGCACTGGCTGTTTTGTTCTTTGGTACGGACCCGTCCGGAACTAGATTTTGTCGTCAGGCTGACGGGCGGCCACGTGAAGATGGCCGAAACGCCCCACGTGCCGAAACGTCCGGTCGCGCCGACACTTCCGCGGAAGTGACGACCAAGAGAAAGAAGCCGTCGGTGAGCCGGGGGCCAAGAAGGCTCTCAGCGGCCCCGCGTGGATCCCAAACCCGAAGCACGCACGCGGCAAATGGCGAGAAGAAGAAAGCAAGGAGCGGCTCCAAGTGAGAGGGTCGCGGCGGTGGTTTTGGTCCAGACGGACGTTCCCCGCCCGTCGCTTCGGGAGAGAGTCGTCACACCCGGCTAGCCCGGAGCTGGCGAGTTGGACCGAGGAACCAAGAGGCCAAGAGGAGACCAACAGTGGACACACAACCCTGCTCCCAAGCCACGCAGAAAAAAAAAATTTCTTTTAAAGCGAAACAGCCGCTGGGGCAAGCAGATTCGACGAGTCACCAGGGCGAAACAAGAATGTAACGTTCCGAAGGCAACGAAAACGCAACGATCGAAGAGTGGGGTGCTCGATGGTGGAGAGGGAGAGGAGTGCTCTAGGCAGTGGTTCCCAAGTTTTTGTTTTCGGCCAGGGAACCATGATCCGACTTTTCTTTTGGCGGAACCCCAACACTCCTTCAAATAAAGTTATTGTGCCTGCCTTACATGACATTCGTTCTGACTCACGGAACACCTGTCACCAGACACAGGTTTTTTTTAAAGCACTCAAGGGACTTGCAATACGCTTTTATCTTCACATCTCCGTCAAATAATAACATGGTTTCCGCGCATATCTCATAGTTGCTCTATGCACGACGAGAAGACTGCGCGCCAGTCCAGAGGAGACACCGCGCTAGAAGCACCAGCGAGCGTCGCGCTTATCATCCCGCCTCAACAACTCAAGTAGGGCTTACCACCCCTGACTAGGCGAACTCATTATGCACTACATGGTCCTTTTCCAAGCCTTACTGATACGTATTCTCTCTCTCTCTCTCTCTCTCTCTCTCTCTCTCTCTCTCTCTCTCTCTCTCTCCCCACCCCAAACCATTTACCTACCTCTCTATCCGTTCTGCGTACCTCTCGCAATGACAGCTCGTAAGACTTTTCTCCTGCACTATAATGAATGTCCCATAACTCAAACATCAAGCCGAGCACATTTTACACGTCAATTAATCACGGTTCTAAATCAAAAACCAAAATTACATTACTTTTGTAGTTTTCACACTTAAGACTTTTTTATGTTTTTTTTTTTATTTTTCAATCTTCACCGTGCACCAAATTATGAAATTTTTTTTTTTCAAGCATAAATAACCATTAATATTGATATCAATACTGAGTATTTCTTACAAAAATAGGCGCACAATATTAAATTTTAATTGATGATTACTTCGGGCATAAATTTTTTAATCATATAAAAGATCATCGATTATAAAATAATTGGAATTTATTTCGTTTTATTATGCCTATTTATGTGCGCATTTATTATTGAAAAGTTATTCAGGGAACGGTTTAACCATTGGAGGTACTGGGATAGCACAAATAATAAATGCCCGGTTTAAGAATCCGAACTCAGTATTGCTGCGAACACTATTTTGTAGTGATACAGTTTTTTTTTTTCCCCACGAAAATGTACAAACGTACAAATATCTGTTATTATTTTACATGAATATTTCTGTTCCATTAACAAGAAAAAATATTTTCAGTGCACGCTTGGCACAACTGAATCGTTTCCAGCCGCTGCCACAGATTTACCAGCCGCCGCTGCTGACTTACCAACCGGTGAATGACAGTCTCGCTGCTCACGGCTGCAGAGGAGGGCGGAGCTGGTTCAGTTCAGTTCAGTTCAGTTCAGTTCAAAAGTCTTTATTTATGCATTTTTACATGTTTTTTTAATGGTTATTTATGTTTCATAATTTGGTGCACGGTGGGGATTGAAAAAAATAAAAAAAGGTCCAAAGTGTGAAAACTACGAAAGTTATGTAATCATGGTTTTTGATTTAGAACCGTGATTAATTGGCGTGTAAAATGTGCTCGGCTTGACGTTTGAATTATGGGACATTCATTATAGTGCAGGAGAAAAGTCTTACGAGCTGTCATTGCGAGAGGTACACAGAACGGATAGAGAGGTAGGTAGGTAAATGGTTTGGGGGAGAAGGGGGGGGGGGGAGAGAATACGTATCAGTGAGGCGTGGAAAAGAAGGTCGAAGAATCTCTTTGGGCGCGCGCGGCAGAATATGTCGACCATGTAGTGCATAATGAGTTCGCCTAGTACAGTAATATTTGGTACTCCAGCACTCAGTGCTCTTTCACCAAGAGGGAAGACATATTTAGTAAACACATAACTATTCACACATGTACATACATTTGCCTTTACATTATTTACAAAAAAATTTCGGTATTACCTTGAAGGAAAAGTTTAAAAAAAAAAAACCTTCTGCATTTGTTTGGATCCCGGGGCTCAATGTTTTTTTGACGTGACAACGTCTAATAAATCGATGAACTCCGGCTGCACGCACGAAAAAGTGTCCCGTTACGCACATTGTCCCGTTACGCGATGTCCCATTACGCTCATTGTACGCTTGCGCCGCATCTAACTCTCTTCCCCTCGTTTGGAACAACCATCGATTTGACTTTTTCGAGGCACATTAAACTTGAAACACTCCCATTCGTTTCCTACTTTTCCTATCATCGTCCTATCCTTAACAGAATAACACAGATTGGAAGAAGTTAAATAGCAAACATGTATCAAAGTTATAGTTAAAATAATCTCTCCGTTAAAGTAATAAACATATTTGAAATAATGAGTGCAAATAAAAGTAAATTTATCAATTAAATTGTAGATTTCATTTCACTCCTTTTTTGTATCCATACAAAATAGTGCTAATTCAATAAAAATTATTCAATTTTATTCATAAAAGTATGCAATGATTTCATCAGTGTTTTTGTTATGACGTTGTCACGTTAAACCATCGTCCGTAAACCGACTTTATACAGACAACCATTTTTTTTTTTTTTTTTTTCGTGTGGGCACTAATTGTAGGACGATGACCGCGGCTGCAGAGGCTCTCTCGCGCGCCCTCGTGTCGGGGGTGAGAGCGCCGGGACCACCCGGGGGGGGGGGGGGGGCGGCTTGTCGCCCGTAGCACCGCAGGTGGCCGTGACCTGGAGACCAGCTGGAGGGACGTCATCCGGCGACAACTCGCACTTTCGCGTTCGCTCTCGAGCACCGTCACTCTGCGGAGTTTTTTTTTTTTTTTTTTCCGCAAATGGAGAACAAAAAAAAATTCATGAAAATTACAAATATTTCTAATTTATTTTATTTACATGAAAAAAAAAATTGGTTGTCTGTAAAGTCGGTTTACGGACGATAGTTTAACGTGACAACGTCATAACAAAACATTGATGAAATGATTGCATACTTTTATGAATAAAATTGAATCATTTTTATTTTAATAATAAAAGAATAAATACTTGAAATTATACTAGTAATAAGATTTTTAAAATGCAAGAATAATTAACCTATGTTGCCGAAATTTTTGTTGTAATAAGCAATCAAAACCACAGATCAAAATTCGTCGAGAATATTTTACGTTTTTATGTCTTCCAGTGCTCAAAATGATATGCAATTGTGGCCCCGGGCACGAAATTTTATTTGTAATTCATTAATAATAACGCCCATCGCGATAAACAAAGGAAAATATGTATTAACGAGTGCCTGGTTCCCGCGGCAGCTTATAGAGAGCACAATTCGTTTGGTTCGCGTCCGTCACCGTAGAATGCAGCACCGTAGGGGAATAATATTATTTCGTTTTTATAATACGATTTTATAACAAATATACATCCCAAATACACCAAACTTATTTATAATGTGTTACAATATTTTTTAAAACATTGTGCAAAAGATTCCGGGTGTAATTTGAATTATTATGTGTAACTGTAAAACACCATTGTTCGTTAAAAACGTATTTGAAAATTCAACGTTACTTTTAAATAACCGTACCGATTGTGCTGAAAATCGGTGGACGATCGTTAAATTATATAATATTAACAATTCAAACGACGAAAACATGATTGAAAAGTCAAATCGAGTGTTGTTTCAATCGAGTGGAAGAGAGATACGGCGCATGCGTACAATAAACGTAACGGGACACATCCGTAGTGGGAAAATGTGCGTTACGGGACACTTTTTCGTGCGTTCAGCCGGCGTTCATCGATTTATTAGACGTTGTCACGTCAAAAAAAAAACTATCACTTCAAACTAGTGTTCGCAGTAATCCTGGGTTCGAATTTTTTTTACTAGGAAATTTATATGCTTTGTGCTGTCCCAGTACCTACCAGGAGTTAAACCGTTCCCCGAATAGCTTACCAGTATTAACTGCGCACACTAATAAGCATGATAAAACAAAATAAAGTCAAATTAATGAATATATCTTTATATTTTCCATTTTTTATGTATGCTTGAATGTAACGTGGATTAAAATATAAAATTATGCGCCAATTTTCTTTTAAAAAAAAATAGATAGTCATGGGGACTGTCAACAGAAGTGAAAAAGTAGTCATAAATAACTTCAAAAAGGACTCGAGTATTGTTATTAAGATGATTATTTATGAAATCATAATTATTAATAAATTATAAACTTATAATAAATTAATTTAATGTGACTCAAATAAAAAAAATAATAGACAAAAAACTGTACCACTCGGGATCCGAACATAGTAACTAACGCTCGCCAGTCTTATACGCTATCCACAATGCTACGCAGCCGACTTACATCTCGGCATTTCATTAGTAGTTGTACACCACGCCTCTACAAATGGCAATGCATTATGTCGAATATTTAAGAGAGAAGGAATAAAAGGTAACGATCACATGTAAAATTATTATGTACGTAGTTTGCAAATTCATAATAGCTGGACTCTATATTATTGGCTATAAAATATATCCTTTTTTTATTTTCTTGTTTTACTTCTGGAAGATAATTGTAAACAATTGGTTTTAAATTAAGAAAATTGAAATTTTTGATTTCTATGTTTTTATCGGGCGAGAGCTTCATAAGATTTCATACAGATTTTCTCAGCTCTCTATACCTCGATTTCTATAAATATCAGTATGGTGTCAGCATGATATCATTTATCCTTGCATCATTTTATAGTCACAACATATGTCAGTGGTATGTCAAAATTACGTAAAAAATCATTACCTATCTATGATTACCAGTGATGTCAGACCTAGGTCATGTTTTCACTGGGCAACGCAGAGTAGGTATACACACATTAAACTTTTCAAGTGGTCAGTTAAACTTCACTTACTTCTACTACAGCATGTCAGTGACGCGAACCCATAGGTTTTGCCGCTACCAAAAATCGCTCAACGCGGCTAAATAAGTTTTCACTTAAAAAAATACTCTGTTAAATCTCGAAAAACGTACACAGTTACAATAAATATTTCTTGCAGTTTCCAAAGGAATCATTTGTAAAAGTACCAGAAAAATGTTTTTTTTTTTCTCCGTACCTATTAGTGTGAGAAGCTCTAGGTTAGGATTGCGAGCTCAGGTAAAATGTTAGTGTTACTACTCATATCTCATAGTTTCCCTGTGCACGACGATAAGACTGCTCGCCAGTTCAGAGGTTTGCGCTCACAAGGAGAGGGTCGCCGAATTTCACGTTCCTTTTGCGAAGAGTTAAGTACTTCCCCAATAGCTATCTACCCAGCAGAGGAGAGAAAACCCGACTCTCGAAACAGTTCTCTGGAAACAGCCTATCTAAAGATAAGGCACAACTTACGTTCCCCGTAAACGTTGCGCTCAAAATCGTTACGGCAGTGTGGACCAGCGGTTGAAGCATCCAACTACGGAAAGTCAAAACCCGAAGTTCCCCGATGTTCATGCTTTTTTTTTTCCGTATCTTTAATGTAGCTATCCTAACCAAATCAACCGTCCACAGTGTTTAAAAGTATTTATAATGTAGCTAACCTAACCTAATTGACCATTAGTATCCTTTTATCAACACCGCCATATTTATTTACAATGAACAAAAAAAACTAAGGTGCACGATCGGACGTTTGGCTCTCTCGTCTGTGAAAAGGAGGCTTCTCGTCCAACTACAACGCCGGCTACAAAAAAAACAACCTAAATTCTCTGTTTAGTGGTTTCGAATACGAAACGAGTGACAACTGTGGAGCCACTCCGCGATCCCTCTCCCGAGCAAACATTGGCAGAAAGTTCCTTCACGTACGCCAATCAGAAACGCACACGGTGAAAATTATCGTGAAGGATGCGTGATAAAACATTTTTTTTTTCCTTCTCGTAATGTTACGACGAAAATCTTTGTAAATGTAAAAAAAAAAATATTGCTGGTAAACCTATATTAACGACAGTGAAATATTTCTCAGTACTTCCTTTGGAACATACATCAAACAAATGTTTTACGGGAATAAGTAAATTATAAACACGGAGTTACAGCACTAATTTACTAAGAAATTGTTAGAAAATCCGCGATGTTTTTTGCTTGCAGCGTTACAATAAACTATGGTAGCTACTAAATTTTCAAATAATTTTCTTTGAAGACTCAGGGCATGAATAGAAAAGCGTATTCATGGCTGGTATTAAGCCATGTGTAACATTCCCCATTACGTAAACAATGTTCAGTAAGGTTTTATTTTTAGCTTTGAGTTGAATATACTGAAGTTCGATTACTAATTAAACTTTTACTTTAAACAGTCTGTAATTTATCAACTAAGCAAGATTTGAGATGGTATTTTTAATTAAAAATGAGACAGTACGACACGTAAACTAACGTTGTAAATTAAAAAATCGAAGGATTTTAAAAATGCTTTCGTGTAAACACATCAGATATCATTTGAGAACTTAAACAAATATTTAAATATATATAAATGATTACCGTGTTCAAGTATTTGTAAAATACTGTTGGACAGTTAAACAGGTTAACAGGCTACAAGACGTGACGCACATTGTGTGCAGTTTTGTCGAGAGCTCTTGTACATAAGAGTCAAAATTTGGGAATTATTTTTGATACTTTACTCTTTAATGATAAATTATAAACTCCTCAATAATCATTTCAGTTATTAAGTCGTAAATTGCGTTCAGCACCACTTTGATTCCCAAGTCACCATTCAAATTCGGTAAAAAGAAAACTTAGAAAAATGAGAAGTATTCTGAACAGGCAGCCTGACCCAATACAGAAATTAGTTTACTTTTGTATCTTATACGCGTAATACACTAATGTCTTACTTATAAATTTGCTAACAGTTTTATTTTCTGAACGATTTTCATCAGCGAAAGCAGTTTACTGGTACATTAGCATGGAAAAAAAAATCTTTATGATCTTATATGACAATCAGACAATCACTATCGCCACAAACGATTTAAAAACTACACATCGGTTGAATTAAATGGCGCAAAACTTTCCTTACGATCATTTAAAAACCACACGAGTTAGTTCAATAATTTCAGATCATAAATTAAAATATCTCAAAATAAGGGGGATGGACAGGAATGTTGGGTAGAACCCTCGAAAGCTGGATGTGAAATAAATAATTTATTGAACTACAAAAACTTTTTCTTACTTGTGCGTAGGGGCAGGCATTTTTCGCGAATAAAGTTGAACGCCTATTAGACTGCAACAAGGTATACGCGCACCAGCGGTTTCTTCCTTGTGATTGGCGGCCGTCTGCGAGAGAAGTAGTTGCCTTGTTTGGCCGAGCCACTCAGGACACATTTGCTTCCGTAATGAATTACTGTGATTGGTGTTTTAACAATCGTCATGTACCTGAAAGAAACTCGCCCAATCACTAAACACAGACGATGCTACAGTGTTTTAACTATCCGCTAGTCTCGGAATCTTATCGCGAAATATGCATGGCCCTACTTATGCGTAAAATGATTTATTGAAAAGAAGCATTTTTACACCCGAAAGAGTATTATCAGAATCACAGGGTAACGGAAACGAGTAGGTAACGGAGTCAACGTGTAACTTGTTCGATGGCGTGGGGGTGTAAAAAAAAAAAGAAGTTTTGAATTGAAACATCTGTACAGCCGGTTGCAGATGACCGCATAGCGCATGATTTCATATTCTTTCCCATACTTTTGTAAACGTTTACACACTTTCTCATACTTTTGCATACATCTGAATACTTTTGAATACTATCACGATACGTAGTTTGCAACTCTAAACTCTCAATTCTGAGGTTGGATCGGTGTTAGCATTAGAATTGTGACAATTTGTTCTGACATTTCCATTAGGGTTATAAATTATATTTTAGTTATCATGAACCCATTCATTCATTCATTCTTACATTCCATTGAAGACATGAACAGACACTAGTAAATGAAGTATTGTTTTCAACATATGATTACTCGTGTTTCAAATATTATAGTACCTTAAATATTTCACATCCTTCTTACCTGTGAAGTTTCAATTCTAACGAGCGTAGTAGCCATTCAACCAGTGTTTTTTTTTTGACAATGTTATTTGGAATATTCCAATGAATACTTTAACATAAGATCACTTATGAGAATGTATTAGATCTACGTAAAAGAATAGAGCAGTGGGTTTTTTTTGCATAAGATGAAACTACAGGAAATTTACGATCGCCAAAAAAAATAATTATTCTAAAAAATAAATAATAAATAAGGATTCTTCGCAGTTTTAGACAACTCGATATTCGTGTTAACTATGCCGTATTGCGACTTCAGAGTTCTGTGTTCTGTTGTGAACAAGGAAAACAGGCACGTGGAAGGAACTGGTCTTTTTGCTGTAGAAGGTGGCTCGTGAGTTCTACACTGTTAAATATTCTCACCATAAATTTACGAGGAGCGCTGGAGTACAAATTATCCAGGGACATTCGAAAGTTCATAGATTAACGGGTACAAAGTTCACATAGGCTACTTCGAAAATGAATCCACACGAATAATCTTGATACGTATATTCAAAAACTGTTTCAAACCACTGCAAACACACAATTTATTCTTCCACGTTGTGTTTACCCCGTTCATAACAAAAAAAACAGAACGCCAAAATTTAAATACGACGTAGCTTATACAAAGATATAGTAACTGAAATAACGAAGAACTATTCGTTCACTTCAAGTGAATTCTTCTTTAAAAGTCCGCGATTTTACTGTAATTCCTAACAGTGTAGTTCAAGCCATTTAAACTAAGTACCGGTAAAAGTACGAAGATGTCTTCAATCTCAGTAATGGGAGCGAGACAAAAACAGAAAGACGCCATGTTGGTTACAACATTTCCCAGGTCATAGCAAAAGTTTTGTCGTTTAATTTTGAAGATTTACCTTCGCTAATGTGGAGATCATACACCAAAATATTACATGCCGCTGTAAATAGTGTCTATTGAAAGCACTATCACAATTTTACTATTGAAGTCATTCTAAAAAAAAGTTTCAATACTAAACGCTAAATGACATCACAGGGGATAACAATTGTAGCAGTCAGTCATTGTAATTTCAGACATTCC
This sequence comes from Bacillus rossius redtenbacheri, assembly GCF_032445375.1. Classification (NCBI taxonomy): domain Eukaryota; kingdom Metazoa; phylum Arthropoda; class Insecta; order Phasmatodea; family Bacillidae; genus Bacillus; species Bacillus rossius. Next base: position 23,265,943 of record NC_086343.1, on the reverse strand, counting down.
ACTAAGTTATGTACTATGCTTTAACGAAGCCAAATTTCCTATGTTAAAACTTAAAAAAATTCATATGTGTAAAATATCTTCCCCCTTAAGCTTAATCCCATACTTCCTTTTCAGGAAGAACTCCAAACAATACTAAAACCAATAAATTTTCAAAAAAAATGTACACTATCGATCGTCATTAAGAATTCACTAATTTAAAGGTATAGATTGTGTCCAAAATCAACTCATTAGCGGCACATTGTTGATCAAATTGTAAGGTCCTTACCAATTATAGACCATCAGTCAAGGAAGTACTGGATTCTAAGTTACATGGTTAGGACGCTTCACAAGACAGCAGCCAATGAACAGGCGACGTTTTCCCAAGTGAGCAAAGGATCGCGGATTCTATCCTGGAGGTCTTTAAACACGCGAATATTTCCAGCACCTAGTCATTATTTGAGGCAAATGTGCTTCACGAAATAAAATATATTTGTCAAAACTTCCCCCTTCGTCTTAAGGCCCCGTCCCACTCGACATTTTCTTTTCTTGGCGTCACTATTATTTGAAGACTGATTCATCACGGTAGTTCCCCTTGCATTTTCTCAACAGACAAGCTTATTTGCCACATAAAACGTGGTGGTAAAAAGTCACACAAGTATAATCATTATCATTAAATTCGCGATTTTTGAAAGATAAAAAAATGAAGTTCACACAATATCTTGGGAAACGGGGGGGGGGGGGGGGGGGGGGAAGGTATCTGTGTGACCAAACAACAAAATCCAAGAGAGGTATCGAGATAAATTTACAGAAAAGTCCCTTTACTAACAGTAAGGACAAGAAATGCAAATAAGCTTCTCGAGAACTTTTTTTTTTTAACAGTGCATGTCAAGGGCGGCTTACACGCGACGATTTACTGTACGTGTCGTGCAAAAAAAAAACGCAACGATAGAAGTCCATCTCGAGATGGGGTGTCTACACGTTCTAACTCTGCCTCCGTTATCCGCTCAAGTTCCAACCTCCACAGTTTTAAGGATATCAGCAATGGATAGAGACCGGAAAAATTCGTGAATTCATTTCGCGATAGGCTAAAATACAAATAGTTATACCTCAGTGCTGCCTCTGCTATTGGCTCACAACTCACCTGGATGACTCTGGGCCAATGAGAAACACCCGACCAAAGCTTTATCGAATTACAGGCTGCTAAGCTGGGACGTCTCACAAGACAGCAGCCAATGAGTGGGTGGCATTTGACCGAGTGTACGTAGAACTATGGAGTTCATCCTGCAAGTCATTGAACCCGCGAATTTTTCCGGTCCCTAGCAATGGAGGAAGAAGCTCTGTCGTGGTAGACTACCTGCCTTGTGCAACTGCATCGGCTCAGGAGGAGGAGGAGGAGGAGGAAAGCGAGAAGAACAAAAGGTCAAAAGGAAAGCCAGTATTCACACATAAAGTTACTGAAAGATCTGTGGGGCGGAACACACGACTGCCGCAATCATCTACTAGTAGAGTTGCGCCCTGTTCCATCACACGGACTTCGGACAATCTACTTTCTTTCTCACACATATTTAATAGCTCCGATTTCAAAACTTTAAAGCATGGCAATAATATTCTATGAAAGGTTTTTTGCAGGCAAGCCTATGCTGTTAATTTTGTAATTCAATTATCTTTCATCTGATACCAATTTTTATTGGTTATCATATCGGTGAAGTTATCTAAATTGACTTACCTGTTCATACCTGCTTGCCAGATAGCTATCAACAAAAATCAGTAGGCAAGCCTACAAAGGCACAATCTGTATGTTAAAAACTATCTGTTGAGACTAAATTTGTTTGGTTATCATAAGAGTGAAGGTGATGAAAAAAAAAATTATTAAAATTAATTTAATTAAAAATAGCCATGAACAGTTTTAGATAGGCAAGCTATCATAGGTGTGTTTATAAATCAAAAATATTTCATAAAAAAATAGGTCTCATCTGGTTATCAGATGGGTAAAGGTCGATCTCACACGGGCTCTTAGACTGTACGGATGTATTTGCAGTGCGAGTAGCCAATTATTACAGATGGTAACGTCGCACGTGAAATCAGAAAGAAGACACGAGCATGAGAAAGGCTGTTTCGCCTCGTGTCCTATCTGTCCTCGGAATAAAAACGCCTCATCGTCTGTGGTCTTCGTTCCGTTTCGGTGAGACGTTACGTTTCCGACCGTCCTCGCGCCCGAGTCCTATACCTGATGTGATTCATTCAACACGGTGTGATACGCACAGTGATTCGTTTCGCGTAGCTTGTGCGAGATGCGTGAGCAAGCGTCTTGCCGACACGCCAACTGACCGACCCACCCTCCATCCATTCACTCTCATCTTCTTGCCCGGGGAAAGCGTTTCAATTGTTCGTCTCACGCCAGCACACTTTAACTGCCGTGGCCTAAAAAGAAAACGTTCCACATCATGAAGTACCTTTAACGTAATTTCATCGAAGAATAAATTTCATAATTTCCTGTGCCCCCGCGGCAGACAGAAATGTTTTTTTTTCTCTCTGTTTAGGCGCGTGTTTGAACAAAGGCAGGTTGTCGTTTTACTCGACGGCACACAATGCGGCTACGCTTCTGTGATTGGCGTAAAAAAAAAGTCACTGCTTCAGTGACTAAACAGGAGTTTACGCCAAATTCCATTTCTAGGGGGGGAGGGGGAGGGGGATATAACCCCTTTGCCCGTTGTTTGCTTTCAAATTATTTCTTTACTGTTTTTACGATTTCGGGGAGGCGGGTTAAAATATCACCCAATTCCCCCCCCCCCCTTCTTGCTTAAGCCTTTGGACCCTGCATAGTAATAAAAAAAAGTGTTTGTACATTTTTACAAACGATCCTTTGCAAATTAGTTTAGTTTTCTGTAAAATAAAATGTAGATATTTTTTACCATTTCGTTAATGATAATGTTGAATTGAAAATTCGATAATGAATATCCTTACTCATCTTCAACGAAAATCTGAACATGCACCACCACTAGTTAAGTACTAACTGTTTATATTACCGTGCTATATATCCGCAGTTCCTTTCACCTTGTTGAATTTGGATAATTCAATTGCAAGCTGGTTTTCTTCCTACATAAACCGTTTATTGTAGCCTTGCCTGCGGGATTTTTTTTTTTTTAGAAGTTATGCATGTAAAGGACAGGATGATCAGAAGGATGTAAACATCTATATCAAATCTGTATTTAAATAAAAAAATTAAATATTACATGCTCATAATTTGATCATAAAATTGTATGTATGCATATGATGGGTAAACTGTTTATTTAACAAAGCGGACATTAATTAACCATTTACAAATGCAAAATAACAATGAAACTAACTATTTCATGCTCATAAATTGATCATAAAATTGTATGTATGATGATATATGATGGGTAAACTGTTTATTTAACCAAATGGACATTAATTAACCATTTACAAATGCTGCAAAATAACAATGAACAAATACTGTTATAAACGCAAACAGTCCCCATTGAATAAGGACATTTTTTTTGGACATACACAATTGATGGGTTACACATCAGGCTATGAAATAGAGAAACATCAATAACGGATAAAAAAAACATAAAAGAATCCAAAAATGTTGTCCGTTCTTGATGTTTCTCTGTTACAGACAGTGTAAACCAGCAATGCAGTATGCCCACAAAAATTTTTTAAATCTATATTCCTCATTTCAATAATTACTCAAATAGAAACGGTACCCCATTGCCAAAAAAAATGTTTACCTAAAAGATAAAACTTATAAAACTTGACAAAAATTTATAGCCTTATAAGGTTAAGTATTTTCTGAAAAATGCTTTCAACTTAATTATTTTACTTGCCGTGTTACTGACGATCAATTACAGTCATTCGGGACTTTATACGAATGAACCACCAAATGATAAATCGACCACAGCTAGAGTGTGTTTCAATACTGCGAAAGTCCTAGGCGATGCTTAAACAACCCACAGTTTTCTAGGCTCCAGTAAACTACGCAAAACACTCACGAACCACCGACGAATGCGTACTGATGTTTTCTCTGAGCTCTGACGCCGTTTACTATACCTGGAACGTCAGACAACAAGAGGTCGTTGTGAAACTGGCGGTGACCTAGGGTGAGGTACCACAGCTTGCTCAAGATTGGCCACCGTGCTTTTTATTTATTTATTCGCAACCTATTCTCGAGCAAAGTCATCTAATGGTTACGCTTCCTTCCAATATGAATATGGTAATTTGTACATCCCCGTGGAAGGCGTAGTTTCATAATAATTGGGTACTGGTCCGTACTTTGACACACAAGCAGGAATACATTTTCAGAGATGCTTTCCACTTACTAAAATAATTGAACCTCTCACTAATAAAATTACATAAGCGCAGTCCTGGAATTTTGTGTACACGCTAAAATTCAATTTACGGGCCCCGCCTACTTGGACAGAGATTCAGAAGGAAAAAAAAAAAACACGCTATTTGAAAACTCTCCAAGATACCATACTGGAGTATGTTTACAAAAAATATTTAAGGATACTCAAGAGGGCGGATGAGCAGTTATGTTGTCCGTGTTTCGTTATAAAAACTGTATTTTTATAAAGTTTAAAACTGCTAAAACACGTGTTTCCAGAATAATATTGAGGCATGAACTATCCGAAACAGATTCCCTAAAAGCATTCGGAGGACTTGCATTACACCTTCATCATCATTTCTCCGCCATGTAATATGAGTGTTAAAACATTAGGAGTAAAAATTCGCGCAAGTGGTGGTGGTGATGATAATTACGAAGACTCGCGCGAATATCTACACACATTATGATACACTTAGTGAATACCGTTGAAAATATCATGTCACTGAAGAAAAGAATTAGAGAGTGGTATTGTGTTAATATATCTTTTTTTAGCTCTTAAATAATATAAATGATGAGGGAAAAAACCGGCGCGGCGTGTGCGTCTGGGTCTAAGTATTAAAGTAAGTTTGCCCTCCAAAATGAAAATAAAATTCTGGTTCGGGAGGGGCACCCGCCCATCCTCTTCTTTTCGGAGCCGCGCTAGGGAGGAGGCGAAAAGCCAAGCGCGGCTCAAGAAGGGGGGCGGTGGGGGCGTAAAGCCCCTCCCGCGACTAAATTTTATTGATTAGTGTATATTTATGTTTATTGAAATATTTAATTTCATATGTTAAACTTTTATCTCATCAAAAGTTGCATGGAGCTGCTAAGGTTCTGTATTTGAAATCCTGTAATTTGTAAATAATATTCCAAGGCCATTATCTGACCACTTTCATTTTTTTTTACAACTACGACCTTTCTTCGTGCGATAGCCCCTCCCGAAAAGTCATCCTGGAGCCGCCATTGCGAAAAGCACTCGCTGGACTGGGCAAAGGAGCCGTCCACTCGCCGACTCGGTGTCAGGTTAGATTGCGTCTCGGTATTTCGCTAACTGCCGACCGCCCTCTGCCGGCGACACCTCACCTGCCGCTCCCAGTGGCGTAGCCAGGATTTGTGTATGGGGGTTGTTAAGAAGCATGCCCCTCCCCCCCCCCCGTATTAAAGTGGGGGGTCCGGGGGTCCTCCCCCAGGAAAATTAGGATTTTAAGTTGTAAAATAGTGCTATTTTAGCAGTTTTCGGTACTTAAATTTAAATATTGTAATGGTAAAAATTTTATTAATTTTAATATGAAATTTGTTTGAGTGATGAATAAGAAATTAATTAAAGATTTGGGGCTAAGGGAAGGGTTTGAACCCCTAACCCCCCCCCCCTCCCTGGCTCCGCCCCTGGCCGCTCCCATCCCTTCCGGACTGTGGCCCGATGCGCCGGCTCGGGATCCACCAACTACATGTCTACCAACTTGGGGAAGTTGAATCATAAGTAGAGACCGGAAAAAATTCGCGGGTTCAATGACCTCCAGGATGGACTCCACTATCCTCTACACACTCGGGCAAAAGGTCAACTGTTCATTGGCTGTTGATTTGTGAGTCGTCTCGACTGGGCGGCCTGTGATTCGACACTTCTACGAGTGAGGGTCTCTAATTGGCCCTTCATTACTCCAGATTAACAGTGAACTAACGGCAGAAGCAGCACTCAGGTATAATTAATTGAAGTGTAGCATTTCACGAAATGAATCCGCGAATTTTTCAGGTCTCTAATTATAAGTTAATTCAATTATATATTAATTTCTTTATAAGTTTCAGGAGCCGATTGTCAGGCGGGTGGGCGCATGCACCCCTCATTATGTACCAAATCCAGAAGCAAATACCGACCCATTGCGAACCTCGTGTCCAAGCACCCAAAGAATTCATGGTAGAAACGTTTCTGCTCTGTCCAACTCTTCTCCGAGACCTCCCTTCTCTTGTCACGTACCTAACCTGCACTCCTAAATGTAGATTTAAGATGGAGGAGTTAAGTCAAGCGCGGCTCCAGAGGAAGGGCGCAGGGGGCGATAGCCCCTTCCGAGCCCAAATTTTACTTCTTATTTCTTTGTAGGGAACATTATTGTTAACTTAAATACTTTCGTTAATGTGCTAAACTCTTCTTTCAATAAAAATTTGTATACGAAAATACTAAACTTCAGTATTTGAGACCATATATTTTGTGGATATCCCAAGGGCAATGTCATGATTATTAACTGCGTCCTCCTGTGTGTGAGAGGTCTTCCTGGAGCAGCCATTGAGTTAAGTCATGGCTTCAACCGCCGCCATGGCTGTCCAATCCCCGCATCGCCCAGTGATGTGTTGTAACAACACAAGCAATGTGTTTTCATGTTGCAAATACACTAATACGAAACTCTGACACGTATCATTCTTTGAAAAAAAATAAGTTGAGTGATAATTATACGAAAATTGTGTTCAACTGCATTTCATTTCTGGACGCGAATCACGCGTAGTTCCCGCATCCGCAACTAGAATTCGCTGTCGGAACAGCTACGTCGGCTTTTCGAATTATTCGATTTGCAGAGCGAAATTTTAAACCATATAAAGTAATGGCTCCGATGAAAGTGAAAAGAAGACTTGAAAAAAAAAATTACGAAACCCTCGGACTTTTGAAACTGATACTGACCATCCTTGTTAAATATTCACTAAACTAGCTACCAGTGGCGGATCCAGGATATTGGTTTGGGAGGGGCTTGACCCAGCTGAGGCTAGGCTCTATCAAGGCAAACACTAAAACAATAGTGGACCCAGATGCTTTTGGAGGGGTGCTTAAGCCCTTTAGCCCCCTCTCTGGATCCGCTACTGCTAGCTACTACTATGAAAGTTTCCCCCCGGTGAGCTTGAGACGTCACACCTTTGAATATATATACTGTATAGAAGTCGCCAGCCCAGGTTAAAATTTCTAATACGGTTTTGAGGTAGTTGGTTAATTCACCACCGCAATCGCCACCATCTCTAGGGGCATCGACTTGTGGTGGTCCCTAGCGGACAAGTGTCGAACTCTTCATACACCCCATTCCCCCTCCCGTTGAACGACCTCGAGCTGCAGTGAATGATAGATTGGGGGGTGCGGGGGAATGACAGCGGGCGACAGTGCTGCGCTCTAACGTGTAAATAACAACCTGAGACGATACAGGGCGTTACGGCAGCGCACTGCAGCGGTGTAAGTTCCCAAGCTGCTCGCCATACGCTCCTGAAAAAAACGTAGAGTAAATCCTATCCACTCGCGACTTCTATACAGTATATATATATTCAAAGCTACTACTATAAAAGTTTCCCCCCCCCCCCCCGGGTGAGCTTGAGACGTCACACGTCGAGAACAGGGAACACAGGCGCCGACTCACCCCGCCCACCGGATGCCGGCGACCACCAGGTACACGAAGCCAGACACCAGCCCGGCCAGAGCGCTCAGCGACACGGCGCTCGAGATCAGCGTCGAGATGTTGGGCATCGTCCCGAGGGGGGCGCGCGGTCCGGCGGCTGTCACAGCAGCATCCCCGTCGACGACAACCACCAGGTCGACCAACCCGACAACTTCAAGCTGCAAGAACTCGCGCACCTGCGACGCTCGCGGGCTCCGGGTCCGCACTGGGTGGTGTCGCGGGGCGTTGGATGAGTGGGGGAAGGGGGCGGGGGAAAGTGGACCGTCGAACCCGGGAGGAGGGGGAAGAGGGAAGGTAGTGAGGCGGTGGAGGGGAGGAGAGATAAGGAGAAAGGTCGTCTCACCGCGTTCACCTGCTGGAACACCACGAGTTGGCGCGCATCTCTCTTTGGCGCCCGGCCCATTCACATTTCTCCTCTTCCTACCCCTCTCTCCCACCTCTTCTTCTCTATCAATTGCAGTGTGTCGAGATTTTTCTATGCGGGTTATTCTTATAGGACGAAAATTAGAAGTCCATTATTTTTTTTAAACAGAATTCATAAAAAACAAACGCAAACGTGAAAAATAAGTACGCACATCTCACGTTTTTAACTTCGAGGTTTGAAAAGTTGTACATCAAGCAGAATGGAGGAAGCCCAAAAACACCGGGCTCTTTGGTTTCACCCCGATGACCCTGCTCTCCCAAATTGTGGGGGAAGGGAGGAGAGGTGATAGCCCGTCCCGATTCCTTATTTTCATTTTCATTTCATTGGGTTTTCATGGATGTTCTTATGTTTTCTTGATCACATACATATTTTTTTATTTTTTTTTTGGTTCGTTTTATCGTCATCATATATTTTCGCAAGTTCAACATTATACCTATCTTGCGTTTGTTGTTCTGTCCCATAATATTTAGAACAGATGTTCACTAAGTGTAACATCATGTGTGTAAATAGAGTTAGCAATTATTATTATCATCAGTTACGCGACTTTTGCGTCCGATATATTAGTAAATGTAACATTAGGTGTGGGGGGAAAGGGCTCGTAAAAATAGCCCAATTAATTTTATACAGCTTTATTTGCTACTAATATCTACATTACTAATTAAATCACCACACAATTATGTGGTTCCGCGTTGTATGTTTCTAAGTTACGTGTTTCTAAGTTATTACAGGTCTAAGATGTGTGTTTCTAAGTTGTGATAGTTCTAAATTATGACTTTCTACGTTACGACGTTTCTAAGTTGTGTGTTTCTAAGTTACGTGCTTCTAAGTTACGTGCTTCTAAGTTACGTGTTTATAAGTTACGTGTTTCTAAGTTATGGTCGTTCTAACTTATGCCAGTTCTAAGTTACGTGGATTTTTTCGAGGTTTCTAAGTTATGACAGTTCTAAGTTGTGTGTTTCTACGTTATGTGTGGTTCCCCGCACTCCTCACCACGCACATGTCCACATACGCACAGTCTCGCGCCACTCGGTCACACACGCACGGTCCTGTCGCTCCGCGTCGCGCCGCGTCACTCTCTCACCTGATGGAACTTCCGCGGGGGCCGGCGTCGCCGCTTTTATACCCATTAGCCGTCTTTCTGGAACCGACTGGAGAGGTTGTCATCCCGGGCCGACCCGACGCTCGAAGCATCCAGAACAGCGGCGCGTTATCCACGCCACTCCACGCGGCGGCCTCTGCAAGCCCGCGGAAATCCCAGGCCGCCGAGGGTTAGATGGCAGCGCCGAGGATGGATGGCGGGGGGCGCCCTAATGCCCAAAGGTATGCGCGCGTGACGTCAGCGGCCGTGAAGGGGGCACCTGGCCACTCAGGTAAGGTACCTGGCGCGCTTCGCGGCCTTGCCTCACACGTTCGTGACAGTATTCTGAATATATTTGTGACAGGACAACATATTCGACCAAATATAGCCCTTAAATAATAATTAAACGGAGACGGAGACGCATTACGTAACCGGAGACAGATCTCCCGGAAAATTTTGACCATCGCATCTCTTGTTCCACAATGCACGGAAACGTAAAAAAATGTCAACCAATGAGATTGATTTCAAGGTTACGAAATAGTAATTCAATTCAAAAAAAATTGCTTTTGAGATGTTAGTACGGGAAGAATTCACATATTTAATTAAAATAAACAACTAAATAATTATTTAAAACTAGATGTTGTTATTAAAACAATCTTTGACGTTTTTGGGATTTAAACAAACATGGCTACCACCTCAGCCAAGTAGTCGGTTTCCATTGGTCGCACGGAGCGACGTAAACGGAAAAGCTGAGCAATGTCGGGCTGATCCGCGCGGGTCCGTCTGTCTGCCTTTTGCGTGCTGTTGTGGAACAGGCTTTATACTTGCGTCCTTAACGTACGCGTAAGCGCGCGCGAGCCAACAAACCTCCGGCTCGTGTTTTGCCGTCCTCTTTCCCTCGCTGCGTTTCGTCACGGCGTGACGTCAGGGCCGGGCTCCGACGACCTTGACCGGCGAACCTAAGGCGGAGAGGAGAAGGAGGAGGGGCAACGTGACAAAAAAATTTTTCTCCCTGATGCGCCACCGCCTCCATGGAGAACACGGCGTGAATGTTGAACGTCTTCCTTCAGCCGGTATGGCTGGGTGACGCCAACTTATAAAATTGGTGGTGGGGATGACAGGAGAATTTTGGTCGGTAAGCAATACCTCTCGGTTAAATGGGAAGTCGAAAATTCAAAAATATATTTTATATTATATATTTTAACGCGTATCTTACGCATTAAAAAAATGAGGCGTGGCTGTGTTATGAACATGGCCGTGTGTTGTACGTGAATACGTGTACGTAACAGCAACAGGTAATATTTTCTATACAAAATGTAAAATACGCAAGTTTTTATTTGAACAACATATTATATTCACTGCAACCGTTTTACACTAATGTTTTATATGTGCAATCGATAGATTTTGACGAGAGCTGACGATTGAAACTCAAACGAACGTCGTAGCTTCTCCGAGTCAAAAGTTATACTAAATGGAAATCTCGAAACGCAGGAAAATTACCTCAAAATGGCGGCGATTCCCCTTCCACCGCGCGCGATGCGTCACAGTCCTCACTTAGCGTAACGAATTATTTGATCCTTTAGCCATCCAGTGGTGTGATTAAATTTTGGATGGAGATGATATATATGTAGCTGCAACACCAAACTGTATTCCCCGATTTTGTTATCATTCGTTTTTTTGAATTGCCTCCCACTATGAAAGCAATTTAAAGACGCATTCACGTCAAAAAAAATTTTAAACAGCACAAACACAAAAAAAAATTTGAAAAAAATTCGCGGATTCATTTCGTGATATTCTAAATTTCAAATAATTTCACCTTTACGCTGCTTCTACTATTGGTTCACTACAGTAATAATATGAAGGACTCGCGGCCAGTTAAGATACCCTCAGTCAAAGAAGTATGGAATCACGAGTCATCTAGCTGAGACGCCTCACGAGTCAAGCAGCCAAATGAACAAGCGACGTTCGCCCGAGCGTGCAGATGATTTAGTCCAGTCGTTATGTACTTTCAACCTTCGATTAAATGCCGAGTTAATGAAACTTGGGGTGGTGGTTCGGTATGGTACAGTAGTGCCCCACCCAATTTATCCAACAAAAAATCCTTGATGAAACTTTTGGGGGGGCCGAAAAACCCCAATGTTTTGGCACTTTTTTCAGTTTTTCACCTATAATTTTTTTCTTTTGCCTCATACGACTTAGACTATTCTATTCGATTTTGTAGAGCGTTAAATTTCCTACAATTTTCACTACTCAAACATATTTTTTGACTTCATACTTCCCGAGATACAGGATTTCAAAAATTTGCGAAATATCCCAAATTGGCAAAATATGGCAAAAAACTTGTTTTTGCTGTACATGTTTCATATTACAACATATCCAATTTCCTACGTTAAGCAACCTCCCCCACCCTTTATTACCCACCTCCACCCCGCACCGTATTGATAATGTTGTACAGATAAAAAACGTGCCAAATTCACTCGATTTGTCTTTCGCTGAGTAACCCCTCCCCCCTCAATGTTTTTTTTTAAATTACATTTCTCTTATCTGTCTTCATGCCTCAACAATTTTATGTTGTGTGAATAATACTCAACTAATATTTACATACGAACAGCTACCTATTTATTTGGAAATAATATGTAGTAAGAGTACTGCAATAGTACCCATCAATATTTTAATGTTACAAGGTGTTAAACCACCCACGTTTGGCTCCGAAGGGAATTTGATCTTCTATGCAATTCTCTTCATGATCCTCTTGATCTTCTTCTTGTGTGGGGGTGTCTTCAATTTCATCTTGAAGGTCCGCCTCAGGGGAGTTCTCACATGCGTGGCTGCAACAGTTTTTGCAAATGGTGGAACACAGCAGTCCTACTTTTTTTGCAGCTGCAGGCTGCTGTGGTACACCCTTTTTTGCATTTGCATGAAACGATGTGGAGGATGTTGTCTGGGGCGACATTTCGAGTAGTGGTGGTGGGGGGGGGGGGACGATACCTCTTCTTGTCAGTGTCCACCCCCAAACTGATGGAAGCAACCTCGTTCCCCAGCCATGTCTGTACCTGCAGATAAGTCCGGAAAGCGTGGTGGGTGTCCGCGTCAGTTGTATGGGGCAGCCTTGCCAGCTGATATTTAGGTTTGGCCACAGATTTCGTGGAACTCAGGTACCTTAAAGTGTCCATGGTTTCTGTGCTCAAGTCCCCCCCCCCCCCCCCAAACAACTCTATGAGAAACCTCTCACCTGCCTTAGAAATTTGAGAGGCAGAGGCATCTGGCTCTTTAAATATTGCTGCTAGGGAATGTAGCGAAGTGTTTTTTTTTTTCATACAATTTGCAGATTTTTTCCTTTCCCTGTCCGAAAGGGGCTGATGTGGTGTCGCACCCACTTATTGCGTGGAGAAACAGAAGGTTTTTTGGATCGAATTTGCAGGAGGCGGGTGAATATAACAACGATGGGGCATTACATCTGCCACTTTTTTGAAAGAAGACATTTTTATGGTAAGTGGGGGCAAGTGCTGTGAGCAATACGAGGAGATCCACATCCTCACCAATTATGGTGACACTGTCATATTTAGCCGCCTTCGACAGCGCCGTGTGAACAATCATAACGTCAGCCTCTTCAGTAGCCTGTTTGACTTCAATGGCTTCTGTTGCCATTGTTGTCATTAGCATTTGTATTAGGTTTGTTTTGTTCACGTCGTTGGATAAAAATGCCTCCTGAGCCACAGTGACAGGGGTTGTGGCTGAAAAAACAAACTTAGTGGAGGTGTGCAGCAAAGCCCGGCGAACTCTTTCAGCTTCTTTGGTGCATTCATAGGAAATGTCAGTCGGATAGCCATCAAACACCACTATGACATTGCTACCAGACGGTTTTTTCACATATTTCACGTATGTCTGGCAAACTGACTCGAATGTCGGTGTAGTCATCTTACTCCATACAACTTTATGTAGAAGATACCCTCCGTCGATGACAGAAGAACGTCTGCTGCCAAGGTTTACTTTTCCTTGTATAGGGGTTAATACTGCCTCATACAGTGTTGACTTTATTCCCTTGCGCATACCATCCTCAGTGAAGAGGGATGTTGTAAATGGTGCAAACTCATATTTGAACAACTCCTTAAGGTCGTCGTCTGACTGATTATACAAATTCGTTGGAATAAAGTCAGTGGGTCGACTGTAACTTTTTTGCCTGCAATTTTCATTGAACAGGTCACAGATGCGAGACTCGCCACTTTATCCTTTCGTTTCAGCTTCAATGGTTCGAACCGTTGACCCACTTTTTTCATCATGGATGCGATGCCAATTTCCCGTGCAGAGTGACAGTCCACATCTTCATGAGCTATTTCGCCTGAGCTCAGGGAGACAAGTTCTTTTATTTCAAGGAATGGCGGGTGTTCAGCAAACCAGCCACGCAGCTTATTCATGTCAAGGTTATCCCTGGTCACACGCGAAGGCCTCATATCTACATGTTGTTCACTAGTAGCAGATAATATTTCAGTGAATATCTCTTCTTGTTCGCAAATATTTTGAAGGCACAGCATACCGCAAGTCCAACGAGAAAGCACACTATCAGTCATGCCACGGCCACGTGTTAGCCCTCCATAACTCTTCATTGCGCGCATTAGGACCTGTTCTATGCTCATGTCAGACCAAATTCCTGACCAGAATTTTTCAGTTCGACGAATACCGAAGTAACCTTGATTTGTGAACTTATCAAATTCCTGAGGATCCATTTTGTTTTGTACGTTGACCATATCCTGATAGTACATATGCGCACTTTTTGTATAGTTCAAGTGACCTGCTGCAATGCAAAAACTTAATTTCATTTAACAGGGTGGGTACTGGGGTACTGATAGCTAAGAACAGGGGGGAGGTACTCAGCCATAGACAAATCGAGTCAATTTGGCACATTTTTTATCTGTACAACATTACCATCCTGAAGGGGTAGGGCCTAAAGGTATACGTACTTCACGAGGAAGGGGGGGGGGGGGGGTTTACAAAGGGTGGGAGAGGTTGCTTAACGTAGGAAATTGGATTCAAGTATTATTATACCATTGGATATGTTGAAATATGAAATATATACAGCAAAAACCAGTTTTTTTTTGCCATATTTTGCCAATTTGGGATATTTCGCAAATTTTTGAAATCCTGTATCTCGGGAAGTATGAAGTCAAAAAATATGTTTGAGTATTGAAAATTGTAGGAAACTTAACGCTCTACAAAATCGAATAGATAGTCTAAGTCGTATAAGGCAAAAGAAAAAAAAGTAATAGGCAAAAAACTGAAAAAAAGTGCCAAAAATTGGGGATTTTCGGCCCCCCAAAAGTTTCCACACGGATTTTTTGTTGGATAAATTTTGTGGGGCCCTCATTGTACCATACCAAACCACCACCCCAAGTTTCATTAACTCGGCATTTAATCGAAGGACCCACCCTTTTTGAACCTATAACTACTGAACTAATTGTGTAGTCTTTCCCTGAGGTCATGAACTCGCTAATTGTTTTCAATCCCTGAGTATGACACTTTGAAATAAATCGAACTAACTTCGAAAATCAGGTGCGGTCAGGAGAAGAATAGTTTTTTTAAACTCCAGTTTTTTTTAGCTTAATGTGTTTTTAGGGAAGGGGAGGGTTAGAGGGGGGGGGGGATTTCCCACATCTTGTAGGACCGTCACTGCCAGAAACCCGATATTTTCGCGGATATTTACTTCACTTCAGACCAGACTCAAACTTGCCTAAACACACTCAAGTCTTTACATAGAGCCTTTATCGGTCAATAACAAGATCCACATCTTTTGGCGAATTACAGCGTGATTGGCTAACCACTTCTTCTCTTTGTGCTCAGAGTCACATCAAGAGCACGGCAGTCCTATCATTATAGACCGGAAAAATTCGCGGCCTCAGATGACCATTTTGAAGTTATACCTACTTCTAATGCGACTTCCAACAAGGTTGCGTTAAACGTTTAACGCTCCTGGGGAGGGGGGATAGAAAGAGAGAGAGCGAGAGTGAATGCTATTGTAAGGAACTAAGTAGAGAGTAAAAAACAAATAAAGAGCCTGACAGTTTGTAGTGTCGCCATATTTGTTTCAATTTTCAATACCCTTTTTGTATATTACAAATTAAATTGCAGAAAAAAATCATGTTTCATAGACACATAAATAGTGAGTGTGTGTCATTTCTCTATGTCCACGAGGTCTCGCCGCATCAATTTTCTCCTTGGGGCGAACCCGTCCGCTTAATTAAATAAACAGCTTTTATCGTTGAATGATTTCATGATTTATTTTATGAAAATCTGCTCATAAAAAAGTTAGTTTTATAGACATTCAAAAGGTCTCTCTCTCTCTCTCTCTCTCTCTCTCTCTCTCTGAAAATCAATCTATGAATCGTTACAAATTTATTTCCTTTAATTTTTTTTTAGTTTGATTTGATACAACATGATTTCACTAAAAATCAATTTCTACCTCTTCCTATTTCATTTCCACATTACGAAGTTTCACTTCTTCCGCGCGGAGGGACTCCACGCACTATTTTTGCATGCAATTATAAACTATTTTTTAATGATGCCAAAGAAGTATAACTTCTCACGCGCGTACCTAAGTAGGCCTACACGCACCCATTTATTTTTTAGTAAGATAGACTTCACAGTCCTCCGCATACACTCGGAGTAATATCACCTGTTCACTTGCTACTGAATTGTGAGACGTCTCTATTCGGAACTATATTAACTGATACTTCTTTGACTGACGGTTTCTCATTGGCCCAGAATCATTCCCATAAACTGTGAAACAATAGTAAAAAAATCTGTAGGGAGATAACTTTTTTTAAAAATTTTTATTATATTCCGAAATGAAGCCATGAATTTTCCCGGTCTCTACCAATCGTAAACGTGAAGCAGTATATGTGCGTTAGTCTACTGAGCCACGCCCCCCCCCCCTCCCCCTTTTTTCTCAAACCAAAGGTATCAATAAAATAATTGTGGCTCTAAATAAATAGGCTAACAAAGTTGATGTGGGGGTTATGAATAGGAGGAAGAGTTTGTTTACTTGAATACAATATTTATTTACTACTTGTTTGCTGCTGGGTACCACCTTTGAATATGACTGCAACAATACATGCCGAAACGTCAACGTTAGACACACAAGACACACACACACACACACCATCATTTCCAAGGACGTGATCACGATCCAGAAGCCAATAAGTAGTTTTGACCCTCCTTTACAAACGCCTGCGACCTAATATATATATATATATATATATATATATATATATATATATATATATATGCAAATGGTGAAACTGGGAATGGATTATTTGCGAAAATATCTGAACACTTATTAAACCGCAAAAGAGTAGGCCCGCATCAGAAGTTTCATCCTTGTGATTGGCGGCTGGCTGCAGGTAAAGGCATTGCTCTCGGGGCGTACTCAGGGTTGGTCATCCAAAATCCCCCCCCCCCCCCCAAAAAAAAATCATTCCCCTCTGGGGCCTATTTACGAATAGCATTTAAGAGTTCGCTGAGGGCCGAAAAGTACTTTTAATTTTGGATTAAGTTTTTAAACTGTATTTTTATAAGCGTTAAAATGCCTAAAACGCGTGTTTTCAGAGTAATTTTTAGGCATAAAATAATCAGTACAGATTCTTGAAAGCACTTAAGGGGCTTGCATAACACCTTTATCTTCATTTCTCCGCCATATAATGTTACGGTCACCGCTCAAATTTCACAGTTATCCTGTGACGACGAGACGAATGCGCGCCAGTTCAGAGACTTGCGCTTAGAGGCTATACCGCGCTGGAAGCACCAGCGAGCGTCGCGCTTATCATCCCGCCTCACTAACACACATACACCCCTGACGAGGCGGGCCCCTTAACCACACAGCTAGTCTCGAGTTCTTATCGCGAAACATGCACGGCCTTCCTTTGCGCTGGTGGGACGAAGAGCGTGACAATGACCGCCTGTCACCTTGGATTTCGGTGTCACATTTTCAAGTTTCTTTTTCTCTCTCTCAAAAATGACTCAACATTCATCATACAACATAAAAACTTCCCTATTTTAAGCGGAAAGTTCTGGATTTGAAGGAAAATTCTCCCGTTCGATCCCACAAAAAAAAAATTTCGTCCGTGGCTTGAAATATCCACAGAGAGGCTTAAAATCCAAAAATTAAATGGTGCTTCCAAAATGTGCTTCCTTCTTTTGTTGATGGTGCTTCCAAATGTGCTTCCTTCTTTTGTTGATGGTGCTTCCAAATGTGCTGCCTTTTTTGATTGTGCTTCCCAAATGTGCTGCCTTTTTATGGTGCTTCCAAAATGTGCTTCCTTTTTGTTGATGGTGTTTCCAAATGTGCTGCCTTTTTGATGGTGCTTCCAAAATGTGCTTTCTTTTTTGATGGTGCTTCCAAAATGTGCTACCTTTTTTGATCATGCTTCCAAAATGTGCTTCCTTTTTGTTGATGGTGTTTCCAAATGTGCTGCCTTTTTTGATTGTACTGCCTTTTCGTTGATGGTGCTTCCTTTTTGTTGATTGCTCGTAGTAAAATATGTAGTGACTGAATATTTACTAGTTCAAAACCTCTTGGTGTTACTAAAATATTTTTCAAGGTCACTTGGTCCTTTAGTATGTATAAAAATTTCATGATGGTCTAAATGACTGTTATTATCTAAAGACGAAGAAGGTCCTGCGGTCCTGAAATGACTAGCCTATACGTCTGATATTGTCATGACTCGGTCTCATGGTCCATAGACAATTGTCCTGTATGTGTGGCTTTGTACATGAACGATTTATAGGTTATTCAGATTATCGAATAATTATACTTTCATGTAAGGCATAGCGGTACTGTATTTAATTCGTTGGTCAGGTTTATTGTCTTGAGTTGTTTTTCGTAGAGTGAATGATTAATAAATTCCACGAAAGGTAATGGAAAATAAAATATTAAATATATTTAATATTTAGTTACACCGGTCACTGGTCAAGCAGTGCGTTCATTACTTCTGGAACTATTAAGCGAAGTATAATGTTATTTATATCAATTTTCTCTTTATTATGTATTTCAGAGTATATTATACTCTATGTAACTTGGATGTCCAGGTCCGATCTCAAGACACAATGCTAGCATGCTTAGGGCTTGGATGGTTGATCACCGTGTTGGAATGTTGGAGGCCGCCAGCAAGGCGGGGGACAACAACGGAAGCAACGGTACATGTGACTGGACTGGAGGGTGGTCCTAGCGGAATAAATTGAGGTCAACACCCTAGACACAGCAGTCAACACATAGTCGTGTGGGTATAGAGCTGCTGCTACAAATTCAAGCAAATGCTGTTCATTCCAACTGCAAAGTACGCGGAAGTAACGCCCGGATTCCGCCGTGTGCACTACGTCACCGAGGATGGTTACTTCCAACTAGAGGTCTGCAACTTCGGTCATCACTGGACCAGTGATTGTGACGAGGAGGCTCCGGACATAATCGAGACATCCTGCAAAAAGGTAGATTGTGTCGTCTATTATCTAAGACCTGACAGTACATTACCGGCTTAGTCTCGTCTCGACCACCATGACGAAATGTGTTAACCTCCAAGGCTTCTCTAGTCAGTATGGATTTATTATCAAGGAACTTAGCATTGCAGATGAAGAAGGAAATGTAATAACACAGTAATTATTTTTAGCCGAAGTGATAATTTAATAAAACACGTAAAAATTAACTTTAAGGTTTTTTTTTCTAATGTGTCAACAAATCAATGATAGGATGGATTTGTATGTAGAGCTAGAAGTATACCACATCTCTTGAAGAACACTGCATGGTATATATTGAAAGACTCTTGGGCTCAAGAAACTATACTATAGGTGGAAAGGATGATGCGGTTCCTAAGATTAAATGAAAGGAACTTTGTTGATTTTTTTTTCTGTATACTACGATGATTTAATTGTGTTTGGGATGATGGGTTGAAGGATTAAATAATAAAACTGGACACACAGGCTTTTAAAGAAAACGAGAATGGAACTAACCATGTCTACAAAACAATAGAGAATAATGTGAAGCTCACAAGATCATAGATTGTGGTAAATCTCTGACAACTGAAATGCGGAAACAATATCATAAAATGAGTGATATTGATGCAGCTCATGATAATATTGATGACAGCTACGATGATGAAGATGATAACTTTGCGTCTGTGATAGTGACACGGATGCGTGGATTTTAAGACTAATAATAACAAATATGTAAAGAAGATGGAAGCCGTAGCACATGAGACCAATTGTTCATCGAGAGACAATCCAAATGATTGAAGAACAGGCTAAAACTTCTACTTGGTTCGCGAAATGCTGAAAATTTATACGTCCTCAAAGAAACATGAACTAAGAAATGCGAGGTTTATATAATAAAACCTACTTTTTTTTGATCTGATGTGTATTAATGGGAATAAATATACAATTTAATATGAGTTTTATTAAATATCTTTTTTACATATGTACTTTCAAGCTCTTGGCGTCTACAGTGTACATAAAGTATATAAAATATTTACGTACCTGGTTCTTCGTTTACCATGTATATTTTGCATTTTAAAATATGAATTTATTAAAGAAAAATGACTGATTTGTTGTGTGTTAGAAACCATAAGTCCGTCTATAACTGGTGCGATTTATAATACTGTGAAATTTTGAGGATAGTATGACCAATAGGATGTTAATATGATGATGTGACATTGGCTTGCTACTTCGCTTGAATGAAATTTAAATGTTAACTTTGTGATGAAATCTGCAAGTGCGTGCATTGCGTGTCCATTTAATATGTCGAATTTGCTTCCAAATGTGCTGCCTTTTTCGTTGAGTGGGCTTCTATTTTTAAAGTAGTTTTGACTCGAGTATTATAGTAATTGGTTCTTGATTTGACTAGCGTATTATTCCATCCTGTGCATGTATATAAGCGAGTCCTATACAGCAGGTCGCTCAGTTTGTTACTGACGTTATCGGTGTAAGGATCACCTAGTTTGTTTCTTCTGGTGCATAAGTCGCGTAATTACCTGTTCTTGTGAACTCGATGGCATCTTTACCGTCTAAAACGATGAACTTGATGGATGTTGTACCATCGTCTACAGGAACTCTAACGTCAGCGCCGACGATGTTGGAGCAGATCCCTACGGCAACGCCTCTGACAACACTGGAGGAGACTTCAACAGTCGTGGTACCACCAGCAGAAGAGAATTTAATGCCGGTGGTGCTGGCTTCACAGGAAAACATGACGAACTTCGTTTCAGCCTCGATGGAGACTTCAATGGCTGGTGATTCAACAACTAACGGACATCGGTGTTGTTACTGTGACAAGATTTTCACAAACAACAGCAATGCTCGACGACACGAAAAGAGAGAATGTGTCAAGAACCTTTATTGTAAAATGATTGTTTGTGAGAAATGCCATAAGCAGTTTGCCAGAAAAGATAATATGAAAACGCACATGAAGACATGCAAAGGTCCTGCTGTTCGGTAGAAAGTAAAGGTTTCTATTCAACAACAATGCATTGATGTTCATAAGAGTATGCCTGGAGATGGCGCAACTGCGACAACGTCAGTATCTGGATCGGGTCTGAAAGGCTTGTCTTCATCAGCAAGGTATCCTTGCAGCTACTGCGATATGTCGTTCACTTTTTCTCATGTAGCACGAAGACATGAGAGGAGTAAATGCAAGAAGAATCCATCTCGCATAAAGTTCCGCTGTGATGAGTGTCATGAATGGTTTACACGTATTGATAGTTTGCGACGGCATGTGAAAAAATGCAACGGTAAAGTCCGTGTGTCTACTGAAGAACTACCTGTAGAAATTTCGACTCCTCGCTTTAGATTGGAGACTCGTAAGCGTACAAGCAAGAAAACCAATGTGCAGCAACCGATTGCTACAACGTCTGGACATGAAAATAAACCTAATACTGTGCTCGGTGCATTACAAGTGAATGATAATGGGTTCTACTTGGCGCAGTCTGCATTTCGTGGAAAATTGAAAGATTACTATTATCTAAATACGTTAGGTGAGTCAAAAGACATTTGTAATTTTCTTTATGATATCAGAGAGGACATAATCAATCAGCTTACTGATGATGTAGCAACAAACGGTCCATAAAAATAGAACTTGTGGTTGGACTGTATATATGGAAAGCCGTATCCATTCGAAGACGAAGTGAGGAAGTGTGCATTCAAGACATCGGCTGCAGTAATTTACAGTTCTGACGATGTGAAGCAAACTGTTAAAAACGGTATCCAGAAACTCTGTCAAGAAGAGGAGGACTATGTCTGTAAAGGTTCTGGTTGGTCTCTGTCTAGTATAAACCGATTGGAGCTAAGAATTAGTCATTTCACGCCTATGCAGGGCTTTCGCAAGTGATCCTGTAGTAAAATATAGATTTTGTAATAAAATTTATTTTGTAAAAGAATTTGCGATGTTTTATTTACGAACCTGTCACTATTATGTTAAATTGTTGTTATATTTATTTTTTCTTCAGCATCCAGAATCGTACCAAGGACCTAAGTCGATCTAATTAATCATTTTATTGGTTGCAAAATTTATTTAATGAATTTTGAACTTTTTCCTGAATTTCTAGCATTGAAATTATGAATTTCCAAGATGGCGGACATGATGGCTTATAGGATGATGGTAGTAGAGGATTTTAAGCCTCATAAGAATTTTTGAACATGGTTTATTGAAATTATTATTTTTTACATAAAATTAAACATTATTGCATCGATCGAGTATCGAACCAAGGACAGGAACTGATCGAATCAATATGTAAATTAATGAGTGATTTATTTAATGAATTATAGATTTTTTCCCGAATTTCTAGCTAAATAATTACACGATTCCAAGATGGCTGCCATAACGAAACATGCAACAGTAATAGGATTAGGTTAGGTTATGTTAGGTTAGGTTAGCATAGATTTTCATATGGATTAGGTTAGGTTAGGTTAGTTTAGGTTAGGTTAGGTTATGATAGGTTAGGTTAGCATAGATTAGCATATGGATTAGGTTAGGTTAGGTTAGGTTAGGTTAGGTTAGCATATGGATTAGGTTAGGTTAGGTTAGGTTAGGTTAGCATAGATTAGCATATGTATTAGGTTAGGTTAGGTTAGGTTAGGTTAGGTTAGCATAGATTAGCATATGGATTAGGTTAGGTTAGGTTAGCATAGATTAGCATATGGATTAGGTTAGGTTAGGTTAGGTTAGCATAGATTAGCATATGGATTATGTTAGGTTAGGTTAGGTTAGCATAGATTAGCATATGGATTAGGTTAGGTTAGCATAGATTAGCATATGGATTAGGTTAGGTTAGGTTAGGCTAGGTTAGGTTAGGTTAGGTTAGCATAGATTAGCATATGGATTAGGTTAGGTTAGGTTAGGTTAGTTTAGCATAGATTAGCATATGGATTAGGTTAGGTTAGGTTAGGTTAGCATATGGATTAGCATACGGATTAGATGAAGTCATCAGGTTGGCAACATCGAGGGTCGCAAGGCTAAAGGTCAGGGTCGAATTTCAATGTCAGGGTCAAATTTCAAGGTCAAGGTTAAATTTCAAGGTCAAGGTCAAAGTTAAAGGTCAAGGTCAAAGGTCAAGGACTCGGTTCAAGGTCTAGTTCAAAGTTCAGGGTTCAAGGTCAAAGTCAAAGGTCAAGGTCGGATCCTGGATCCTGCGCCTGTCCCAGAAACGGCTATATCCTACTACTGTATCGGGACATTTTTTCGTGCGTACATGGCTGATAAACGTAACGGGACACTTTTTCGTGTGTGCATGGTCTAAGGAAGAGATTAATCCTCCTCCGTCCTCTGGTGTCCTCATACATACTTTATATACCTACTGATGATTTTTGCAATCTTTCCCGAATTTGTAGCTAAAAAAAATAATGATTTTCAAGATGACAGCCAAGATGGCTGATGCCCCGACGGTCTAGCGAGTAAAAATTAATATTATATGGAGGCAGCACCCTCTAGTAGATGAAAACAAGATAGCGGATCTAAGATTGCTGTCATGACATCATACTGGATGACGCAATATTTGCCATGGGATTATTGTTTTGAGGTCAGTCTGCCGGTGGCTTCCATGGAAGTAGGAGCCATCGCCATTTTTTTGCCTTCACCTGATTATAACCGAGGTCACTAAGATTTTAGTGGATTTTTTATTTAAAATTTATTAAATCGTATTTAAATAATTTTTTTATAAATTAAAAAAATCCCGATTTTATTGATTAAAAATTACGGATTTTAAAAATGGCTACATAAATAAAAGTGAAACTTTTCTAGAATCCAAGAAGGCGACCGTAATGCAAAGTGCAACATTAGGGAGTGGGGCACTCGTTGCCAAAATGGGTGAAATCAAGATAGCAGAATACAAGATGACCCAGGTGTCAAAGTCAAAGTCAAAGTCAAAGTCAAAGTCAAAAATAAGATGTTAAATATCAAAAGTAAAGGTCCAATGTTAAGGTCAACGTCGTCCAAGATGGCGGCCTGTCATTGACCTGCTGCCTGCTCCCCAGCCTGAATCCTGCACCAGACATCCCATTATCCTACTACTTTTAATTTTTACAAATATCTGTAATTTTACATGAATATTTCTGTTCAATTTACAAAAAAAAATTACAGTCTACAGCTTTTACGTTGCACATAATCAGCGTATTCAGGAAATGGCGGAACATTTCACAGGATAAGCATAGAATCTAAGTGGACGTTCACCACTGCTAAACTTGTGCCGATAAAAAAAAAGTGATGGCACAACCGACTGAAATAACACAGGATATAACGGCGTAACATCAATCCTTTCAGACAAACATCGACAATGGCCCAAACTTTGAGCCTTTGTCGTGAGTGTACGTGAGTTATAATATTTGGTAACCGATCAGAAGAGTCGCCAAGAGGCTCTGGTTTATTGCCACGACGGACAGAACGGTTGTTTAGGGCACGGACAGCTAGAGACAAATGGAAGATTTCATTCGTTACAAAAGTTCAGCGGCATCAATATGCTGTTATCTTTGAAAGATTTGTGCAATGGGAGTGCATGACTTGATGTAAGCTTTTGGACATACGCCATTGTTAAGCACTTTTTCTGTAAAAGAAAACTAAAAAATACCCAAAAGACAAAAAACACAGATTAAGCAAAAAAATTGCTGTTGTCAACAGGATATAAACACCACATAATATTCCATAACAGGAATATGGTCAACAAACAAAGAAAAACAAAGAAAAATAGACTAATAGAACGAAAAAACCCCTCACAAATGATTACAGCACAAAAATATTGAACAAAAAAAATTCAGCACAACAGTTGAAACGAGACAAAAACACGACAAAACGAAAAGACAAAACAAACACAATAGTTTTCCAAAACAGAAGAGAACGAAAATACCCCCACGAATGATGACAGCACAAAAATATTGAAACAAAAAAAATTCAGCAGAACAGTTGAAACGAGACAAAAACACGACAAAACGAAACGACGAAACAAACACAATAGTTTTTTCCAAAACAGAAACAAGTGACGTTTCGGGAACTGCTACCTGCTCCCGTCCTCAGGCAGAGACGCACATGGTACGAAAACACAGGTGCGACTCCTCTTAGTCCATTTTTCTTTGTTTTTCTTTGTTTTTTGACCATATTCATGTTATGGAATATTATGTGGTGTTTATATCCTGTTGGCAACCGCAATTTTTTGCTTGATTTGTGTTTTTTTGTCTTTTGGGTATTTTTTAGTTTTCTTCTACAGAAAAAGTGATTAGCAATGGCGTATGTCCAAAAGCTTACATCAAGTCATCAATCTGCTGATCTAGTCTGTGAACAGTATCTCTCCCTTCTCCCCTCCCGAGGCAGTAAAAAAATGTAGTAATAAATTAACTTAGCAAGTTATTTACTTAATCAACTAACTTGCCAAGTTAGCATCGTAATCTTTAATACGGACTATGAATAGTGGAAGTTACCCCATTAAATACTTTTGCCGTGTAAGTCGTGCAAAAAAAAATTTTGTTCTCCTTAAGTACGCTACTTTTGATTTGATTTTGAATTCTTATCAATGACAGGGTTATTCACGATTGGATAACAACAATTTGTAGTCATAGTGTCTAATAATTTGGTGCAGTTTTGGGATTTTGAAACGGAAAAAAAAATGCCTATAGTTCAAAAACCATAACACCTTTTATTCCACATTCAGAACCGTAATTAGTTGGCCTATCAACTATTTTCGTGTGTGTGTATATATATATATATATATATATATATATATATATATGATGTTTTGAAAGATTTAGACCCTTTCCAAAGGGCAAAAATCTCAATGAAAGACATTTTGAATTCTTAATTTTCTTGCAGTTAAGATAACTTCTGATGTAAATAATGTATTATTGTTATTTCATTGATAAGAATTAATTTAAAATTGACAAATTTAGCTATTATAATCTTTTAAGTGTCTTTTGTCATGTGTTTATGTTTGTGTTGTACCATTTTTATTTTTGTGTTTATTATTGTGTTTTGTGTATGTTATTGTTATTTCTTTATGTAATATTTGTTAAGTGCCCACCTGTTAAAGGCTTTGACTGTTGTTAGGCACTCAAATAATAATTAATAAATAAATAAATATATAAAATAGGAAATCAATAGTATCTTGAATAATACTTTAGTATTAATTAAACGTGTCCTGAAGCGCTGCAAAGTACGACACCTTCCCATAAACACAGCTGTTTTAGCATCTGAAGGCACCGCTGGTCGTTCGACTGTCTCGACGAAAACACAAGCGCCCATTGTGACTTGACCTTCGACCCGTAAACTCTCGCAACTGGGACGCACGCACCTGTCATTTCTCGGAACAGCTTGCGTGGAAATTATCTTCATTCGCAACGCCCCTCTATTTAACTGTTTGCTCGCTTCATTATCATGTCCAACCGACAATTTTTCATTTGCATGACAAACATGATTGTTAAAAATTCAGTAGTCATAAGTTCCGGAAAAAAAAAATTAAAAGAGCCATTTTGTGACGTCATAAAATTAATGCACAGATCCTGTATTCATAAGTCATTTGGTGCTTGATGTTTGAGTTTCACAGCATGCACGAACCTCTAGAGTATTAAAACATGAATTTAGTTGAACAAGTAGTTACGTTAAAATGTACCGGTAGTTTGATCTCAGTACTGAAAAAAAAATTACTAAGAGCCTACACTAAAGTTATCAGTGGAGTAACGCTAAATACACGATAAATTCAAAATTTCGCGCAAATATTAGCGACAGTAATTTTGCAGGAATGCGTTTTCGTACATAGTATGTTCCTACTTGAAAAAAATAATATTGTTTTTGACATTTCCAGCCACCCATTAAATTTATGCCTCGCAATTTTAGAAAATCATAATTTTATTATTCAAATTACTTCATTACAGGTAAAATAATAAAAATTTATAGAAGCTAATTTAGGAATATACACTTTAATTGGTTGAAATGTTTAAGTTTGTTTACCAACAGTTTTCGGACAAGAGATTTTTTTTATGAGTGACTGTGAAAGTTATGTGTGTCCTCAATGGTAAAGGGGTCAGGGAATCAGAAGTCTAGAGCAAGTATCTAAGTCCAAGTACATCCTCGGAATTTGGTTTCTTTAGAATTAGTATGCAAGTCATCCCCAAATGGCAGGTATTTAATATAATATACGAGGGCTTTTTTTCTTTCAAAACTCCGGTGGGCTATAAAAAAAGACAAATTTACATAACACAATAATGTCATCACAAAAGTACTGACGGTCTTACTTATTTTTCTACATAAACTCGAAAACTATCGAGGCATTTGTCATATCGTAACACAGGCTTCTCGCTGCCTTCTTCGAAGCAGTTAGCGGCCAGTGAATAGAGATACAGGCCCAGCGCCTGGACTCCCTCTCCCTCAAGACGCCGCTGTGAGGCGGGTGGACTAATCGCGCGGCGCTTTCTGCCCCTTACTATTTGCCAATCTTTCGATAAGTCTTGACGCGGGGGCCAGTGCGCCTCGCGGTTAGTCCACCCGCCTCACAGCGGCGTGATGAGGGAGAGGGAGATCCAGGCGCTGGGCCTGTACCTCTATTCACTGGTCGCTAACTGCTTCGAAGAAGGCATCGAGAAGCTTGTGTTACGATATGACAGATGCCTCGATCGTTTTAGCGATTATTTAGAAAAAATAAGTATAACCTTGCTGAACGTTTGGGGGTGAAATTATAATGTTATGTTAAGTCGTCCTTTTTTATATATAGTACATCGGATGTTGAAAATAAAAAAACAGCCCACATATAAATCTAAAAAGTATTAAAAATAAATAAATTTTTACTTGATATTTTTTTCTTTTATAGCGCGAGTCTGAACTAATCAGACTAACTTCATACGCAGGTTCATTACGAATAATAAAGTTTAAAAATATAATTACGTTTTAGGATAGCTTAAAGTGCTTCTCGCGGTGGGCATACGCATTTTAAGTTGAACCTGAACAACTGGTTGATTACTACTAGAAAAAATAATTTAAAAAAATAATTTCACAGTTAATCAAAAGTAGTACCCGTGGTAGTAATCTAGTAAATATTACTTGCTAAGCATCTCGTGATGTTTGTGTATGAACACATGCAACCACGTGAACAGAACAACAGTAGCAGAAGGATGGGTACACCATCGGCACTACTTTCAAGAGCGTACGCATCAGAGGGAGGGGCGATGAGGAATATGTACTCCCCCCCCCCTTCCACATACAATTCCCACTATGCCATTTATCATAAATTTTCGGGCACAAGTTTTGAATTTTAAATTTAATTTTTAATTTTCAAAGAAGGAAACAAAAAAAATTATAGTTGCATATTATTTTCATTTAATTTTGTTTCCATTACTGTACTCTCCGACGTAATTTTGTGCAACCCAGTGCACCTGCGCTTGTTTTTTTTACTCATTCATGTTTTTGAGTGTTTACCTGCAGCCCAGAGTACGTTACACCGCCAACATAATGAAAGAATTTAAAAGCGAGGGGAAGAGTTGCTTCCCCCCCCCCCCATACAGGGGCGCAACAACAGGGGGGGCAAGGGTATTTTGCCCCCCCCCCCCCCCCCCTGAAACCTTGAAGTTGTGGCAAACGGGGGCAAAGAAAGTGCTGTGTAATCAATTTTTAGATAATAAAACTGCTTAAATAGCACCATTTTCCACCTTGAAATACAAATTTTCCCGGGGGAGTACCCCCGGACCACCCGCTTCAATAGGGGGGGATCGATGATTCTTTATAAAAAGGTATATTGCCCCCCATACCCTATGAAAATGACATTCTTCTCACGCCACCGAGTACTTTCTAGAACTGTCCAGTGTTCGAGAAGAGTGACGTGTGTCACAGACTGGAACGCGCGTCTTCCTGCGCGTGACGTAACGTCGCTCATGGGACCGACAGCGCCACGCGGCCTTGCGGCCTCGACTGGAACCTTGATCGGCCGTGGGAAGGCTGGTCCCACTCCCACGGGGGGCGCAGGATGTGCGCCCCAGGTGACTTCAAGGACACGCAAGGATGAAGCTCGGCGGCGCGTTAAACATGCCCGCCTAATCACTGGCGTTATCTGTGTCAGTGAGACCGTCAAACTAACCTTGCATAGACAAGTTTAATCAATCTTTGATTAAATCTAGGAGGAGGACTCCAAAATGAAAAAAATACATATATATATATATATATATACACACATACATATATATACACACATATACATATATATATACACACACACATATATATATCCGTAAATTTACGAAAATCCTTGGATAATTTGTTACCTGGCATACATTATTCACACTGGTAACACGTCTCTGAGGCACTTCAAGAGGTGATCCTATTGGAGGAACATTGAAACCAAAAAACTCACTGCACGTCACTACACTACTTAAAAAGACTGTTTTTTGAATTTTTTTTATACATAATAACGTCCGTGAAAAATCCAGTTTTAGCGGTTTTTTTTTCACTGTTATTTTCATTGCATCGCCTTTATTTTTTACTATTTTTTTGGCACAGGGAATCAAGCTAAAACGGGATATTCCACGGACGTTACTACGTATAAAAAATTCAAAAAAAACAGTAATTTTAGTGGTTTAGGGACGGGCAGTAAGTTTTTGTTTTTAATGTTCCTCCATAGGATCACCTCTTGAAGTGCCACAGAGACGTGTTACCAGTGTGAATAATGTATGCCAGGTAGCAAAAAATTATCCAAGGATTTTCGTAAATTTACGGATAAGTTTTTTGACGTGACAACGTCTGATAAATCGATGAACGCCGGCTGCACGCACGAAAAAGAATGACTCATTGTCCCGTTACGCGCATTGTCCCGTTACGCGCATTGTCCCGTTACGCGCATTGTACGCTTGCGCCAAAATCTATCTCTCTTCCACTCGATTGGAACAAGCATCGATTTGACGTTTTCGAGATACATTAAACTTGAAACACTCCCATTCGTTTCCTACTTTTCCTATCATCGTCCTATCCTTAACAGAATAACACAGATTGGAAGATGTCAAATCGCAAACATGTATAAAAGTTTTAGTTAAAATCATCTCTTCGTTAAAGTAATAAACATATTTGCAAATAAAAGTAAATTTATTAATAAAATTGTAGACATCATTTCACTCCTTCTTTGTATCCATACAAAATAGTGATAATTCAATAAAAACGATACAATTTTATTCATAAAACTATGCAATCATTTCATCAATGTTTTGTTATGACGTTGTCACGTTAAACTATCGTCCGTAAACCGACTTTACAGACAACCTATTTTTTCTCTTTTCAATTTGGAGTACTACTCTATATTCTCCCTCTTACGCACAAATATCTTCTGGATCTCAAATATACAAAATAAATGAAATACATTGTGTGAGATAATCTTCAAAATACAAACCGACGAATACGTATTACACTCCGTGCGGGTCGGTCTCCGTCTGGGAGTTGTTGTAGGAACTATGTTACGTTAGATCCGCCTCCGTTTACGTGTCACTAAAGAACACGCCTAGTCAGAAGTTTGTTGTGAGTCAGAGAGACGGGACGACAAGTGTGACGTAGTGCTAGAAGTCTCGTCATGCATAGAACAACTGCGGCATCTGGGTGGTAACAATAGCATTATATCGCGAAGAAAAGAAAACAGAGGTGCAATGAAAGTCCCTTGGGTGCATTCAAAAAACCTCTACAGGATGGTTCCATGCCTAAAAATTATTCAAAAAACACGTGTTTGGACATCATCTTTCTTCTAAAAATTGGTTGTCTGTAAAGTCGGTTTACGGACGATAGTTTAACGTGGCAACGTCATAACAAAACATTAATGAAATTATTGCATACTTTTATGAATAAAATTGTATCATTTTTATTTTAATAATAAAAGAATAAATACTTGAAATTATACTAGTAATCAGATTTTTAAAATGCAAGAATAATTAACATTTATAGCCGAAATTGTTGTTCTAATAAGCAATGAAAACCACATTAACTTTTCATTTCACTTTATAAACAGCCGAAGAAACAGTTCACGTGTAGATGACTTGTAATTAATTTTAAAAACTGGCGTTTAGCTATAAAGTTTAAATATAATTATGAACAAGTTTTCATATAAATAAACTGTAATCAAATATCTATCATCAATTATATGAATCACCATAATTTTTTAGTCAATTTATTAGCGTAACGGAACAATGTGCGTAACGGGACACTTTTTCGTGCGTGCAGCTGGCGTTCATCGATTTATTAGACGTTGTCACGTCAAAAATACATCTCGGGGAATGAAATATGGAAAGAGAACTACATATTCATCCGTCATCGGCGTATTCTTAAACGTCTTAGACGCCACTCGGATATCTTGAGCAGTTTTCTAATGGCGTTTCATCCACCCCCCCCCCCCCTTCCCCCGGGCGAATCTCTGCACACCATACGTGTGTGCCTGGGTAGGCGGGGGGTTAGTGATGAGCTCAGTAGTTGCTGCGCGGTGAGCGGAAAAAGAGGAGGGGTCCGCGCAGACGTTTGTGACGTCAGTCGAGGTGTTGCGTTGTTAGTTCTGGCCTTACCCCCATCATCCCCTCCCCACCAGGTCTGTTTGTTTCAGTGTCGAGCCGCGTGATTGCGCCATTGTAGCCGCGACGTTGCAACACCGACCAGCCTCGCACCGCGCCGAAACAAAACAAAAAAAAAATACTAGGTGCGTCAACAGCTCGCGTCCCGTGCAAGGTCACGTGACAAAAAAAAAATATGAGATGTGCATCTAACCTCGGTAACGAGTAAATTCATGTGTTCTCATGTTGGAAATACACTTGTAATAACGAAACTAGGACACAAATCTAACGCAAAAATTCTTTAAAATAATGCCGAGCGTGATAAATATAGATACGCCAATTGTGTTTTCAACTTCACTTCTCGACGCGAATCGCACGTAGTTTCCGCACCCGCCGCTAGAATTCGCTGCCGGAGCAGCTACGTCGACTGTCGAATCATTTTTTTTTGTTCCGTGGTCTGTTTACTACATAATATAAGCATAAGTATGTGGTCACACCACGACTGCAGTGACGCCGGCAGCGGGCCAGGAGGAGAGCGCTGCTTGGCTCCGCCGCCAGACTTACCTCGGCCCTGCACGGGGCTACACTCGGGTTGAGAAGGTGCGGGAAGCCTTCTTTTCACAGACGAGAGAACCAAACGCCCGATCGTGCATCTTCGGGGGTTTCTTTTTTGTTCATTGTAAAAGGTTAGGTCAGCTACATTATAAATACTTTAGAACATTGCGGACGGTTGATTTGGTTAGGATAGCTACACTGAAGATAACTGTGAAATCATGTAAACGGTTTCCTAGCCCTGGATAGCTACATATTAAAAAGTTATTTGCTAAGCAGCCATAAAATGATGATTTCACAGTTTTTTTTTAATGTAGCTATACTTACCTAATATAACCAACCATCCACAATGTTTTTAAAGTATTTATAATGTAGCTAACCTATCCTAATCGACCGCAAAATTTAATGACACGCCGGTTTATACAATGAGATATAACGGAGAAAAAAAAGCGAGCGTGAACTTCGGGTGTGGCTCTCTCGTCTGTGAAATGAAGGCTTCGCAGAAGGAGCGCAGCTGTCAGCACTGTCGTCTACAGCTGATGCTACGTTAAACAAGTGTACGTATAGCAGGAATAACACACAATATAGTAGTATCTTCTCACCTGCTGTACGCACTCCCGCGCCGAAACGCCAAGTCTCTGGCGATCACCGCTAGGATGCGCTGGCGTTCACCTTCCGTCAGCGCTGCCAGCGCGGTCCTCACTGGAATCAGCACCACCGCGGCACGTCACTTCATTGCCAGTTTCGCAGCGTCGAGAGAATGAACATTAGGCTACTTATTACCTGGTACCGACAAAACGGGTCTTGTAACTGGTTAGCTCGTCAGTGTAATCAACTGTAATAACTTCCCCCTTTCCCTGCCTTTTAAATGTTCGGCGAGTAAGTGTGTTTGGTGTGTGTGTGTGTTTGTGTGTTTGTGTGTGTGTGCCGAACCCAGTTAAATATTTGTAACATGTGTCATTCTTGTACTTGAAAAATTCTGTATCATAAACAGAATAAACGATTACGATAGAAACAATAGAATGGTAAATTTCGGGCTAGCAAAATCGATCTACCAATTTTAAATTAATAGAAAAGTTCCTTTTTTTTTTTTTTGAAGTGACAACGTCTAATAAATCGATGAACGCCGGCTGCACGCACGAACAAGGGTCCCGTAACGCACATTGTCCCAATACGCTGTGGTGTCCCATTACGCTCATTATACGCTTGCGCCGCATCTATCTCTCATCCACTCAACTGGAACAACCATCGATTTGACTTTTTCGAGGCACATTAAACTTGAAACACTCCCATTCGTTTCCTACTTTTCCTATCATCGTCCTATCCTTAACAGAATAACACAGATCAGAAGAAGTTAAATAGCAAACATGTATAAAAGTTATAGTTAAAATAATCTCTTCGTTAAAGTAATAAACATATTTGAATTAATGAGTGCAAATAGAAGTAAATTTATCAATTAAATTGTAGATTTCATTTCACTCCTTCTTTGTATTTATACAAAATAGTGATAATTCAATAAAAGTGATTCAAAATTATTCATAAAAGTATGCAATCATTTAATCAATGTTTTGTTATGACGTTGTCACGTTAAACTATCGTCCGTAAACCGACTTTACAGACAACCAATTTTTTTTTGTTCATCTTTTCGGTCAACAATGTCGAATTTTAGATTATAAATAACGTGTAATTAATGGTTTTATATAGAATCCTACCGTCAAAAATATTCTGTGCCATTCCTACATCAAGGATTATTTCGCGGGTCATGTCATCCGAGTCCGGGCTCAAGTTGCCTGTACACAATCAAGCGTTTTCAAAGTGTTGATTGGTCGATAACTAGGTCATGTCCTTCAGTAACACGTGACTGTGAAACCACTCCTTCTCCTTGTTTACAACTGGCTCACGGTCTTCAAGGGCGTGACAAGAGCAATGTGGTCCAGTCATTGACGTGAGGCCAGATGTGTATGTGCTTCAAGTACACGTTGCTGCCCGACGAGTCAATGAAATAATCGTGGCTCTACATAGGTATAATGTCTTGGGAAGTCTCGCATACAACAGTGAAATAATAAAGAGTCGCGCCCTTTCGAGACGAAGGTAGCGTGTCGGTACTACCACGTGGCCAGATTGTTTGAGGCATACAATACAATTCTCCTCTCCTACAAGCTACAATCAAACTCCGGTGATGGTATTGATACGAGCGCGAGACACCAGGCCGCGATGCCAGGTTCGGAGCTGGCTGGAGCCCCCGCACGGCCACTGACGTCACGCGCCGTCCATTCACGTAAGGCGTGCCACGCGTGCCTGGCTGGATTGCAAGGGTCCTCGATCCCCCCCCCTTTCCCCTCCCCCCTCCGCTCCCGTGCATCGTCCCACATCGAGCTGATATCACCTGTAGCGGGCTAGGAAATTTCGGGCTTACAGAGGCCGCCGCGTGGAGTGGCGTGAATAAGCGTCGATATTCTTGATGTTTCGGGCGTCGGGTTTGGCCAAGGGCGACGCAACACGTCACAGCCGCTCTCGTCGGTTCGAGAAGGGCGCCACAGGTACTTAAGCAGCGACGCCGGCCTCCGCGTGAGTTCCGAGCGAGTTCGGAGAGTTCCGCGAGTGAAGGGAAGTGCCACATCGGCGAAGAGGGTGAGAGACCCCCTCGAGAGTGGCGCGACGGCACCGAGAGAGTATGCGACTGAGTGGCGCGAGGCTGTGTGTGTGGACAGGCGCGAGGTAAGGGGTGAACCACTGTCGAGCCTAGCTCTAGTGAGGAGTGCGAACTGTGGAACTTGACAGACATTGAGTGACTTGCGCTCTAAAATTTTTAATGCTCACATTAATAAGCACAATAAAAAAAAAGTACAATTACTGAATATTCGATTATAATTTTCCATGGTTTAAAAAAATATGTATGCTTGAATGAAACATCAATTAAAATATAAAATAATTCATGCCAATTTTCGTAAGAAATACTCAGGATTATATCGAAGGAAAAAAAAAGTTTTTCATATATGCAAAAATAGCCATAGCCATGTGTTGTTCAAAGTTACAAAATAGTTTGTATTATTACAAACTTTTTCTTGGGAACTGGTTTCGAGAGGAATGTTTTTGTAAAGTACCGGAAAAAATAATATTTTTGTGCGTAGCGTTAAACTAGTATAAAACCAAACTTTTTTTTTTGTTATACAGATAGGAAAGTAGGGCGAGGGGATGTTCTCTTGACTTGAAGTAATAACATGGCAAAGATTGTATGACACTAACTCCCTAAATTCTTACCTCAATTACATAAAAAAAATTGTTTAATTAAAACAGGTGGCCGGTGGAAAAAATAATTAAAGAGGCGTCACCATCGAGCTCTAATAATTCTGAGCAGGAGAGCGCCACCAATTATCCTCGCCACACGCAAAAACTTTCCGGCCGGGAGAAAGCGGCGGAGGCGCATTCCGATACGGTTCCGTCTCGCCGTGGTTTCCTAATGGCCGCGACCAAATTACTCTTACTTACGCTCGATAACGTACGAGCGCGCATTCCTCAAGCGCCACTTCATCCGAGCCTCCAACACTTAGCTCCTACACTGTTAACAATTCTAAGCCTTTTTGAAGTGAAAACTTCTACAGGAAGGTTTGGATGGGAAGCCTAAGATGTGCATCAAGTTCTGTCCTTGCCCGAACACGCCCGAATATTCACCTTCGGCCAACTTCGAGTTTATTTATATATATTTATATTTCTCTGTTTATTTTAATATAGCTATAGGTACTAACCTAACTAACCGTTCATAGTGTTTTAAAGTGTTTTAATGTAGCTAACCTAACCGACCACTTTTAATATTTGAATTCATTTTTCCTGCGCAAAGAAAAAAAAAACAAATACCGAGGTTGGCCGAAGGTGAATATTCGGGCGTGTTCGGGCAGGGACAGAACTTTATATACATCTTAGGCTTCTCGGTTTTGGATAGGGAGCATAGAAAAGAGAGGGAGTAAATTCATGTAAGTCGTCATCGACATGGTCACGTGAAGTTTTAATTATATTTTTATATTTCAAGGATAAAACTTAATTTATTCTATTTTTAAAGATACAAGTTTTTAATTTTATCTTTATTTTCCAAGGAAATTTTAACGTTATTGTGTGGTACATATTGCAAGTATAGGATATTTTTTTAGTAGGTAGTTAAGTTGAGGTTATGTTTTTTCTTTTGTTTATTTATTTACAATGTGAATTTCTTCAAATGTCAGGTTATTGATTTACTAGAGATAATGTTGGTTATTTGTAGATTTAAGTTAATAATTTTTTATTATTTCAATGAAAAAAACTTCATTTCTTCTAGTTTTAAAGTTATTATTGGTAGGGGCAAAACTTATGGGTTCGCGTCACCAACATGTTAGTGATAAATTACCAAAATAATTTTTTGCATACATTTTACGTAGAAATGATTTCATATTACACATTTAAAAACAAAATTTTCAGTTTTCACTTCTGTCGACTGTCCCCATGGCTGACTTTTATTTTATTATTTTTGCAGAACGCTTATTGCAAATCATCCAGGGATCTTCGTTAACTCGATGCCATCTCCGTAAATTTTACCGGTGATAAGTTCCGAGTTCGCTTACTTTGAACTTGAATGCATGAATGCCCAAAAATTTCGTGGATTCATTCCTATGTATGTGTTGAACCCTCGTGTGCTTCCCTATCGGCTGATTTATTGTGTAGAGACGCTCTCTTCTTACGTGTGGGCCCATGTGACTCGATCTCCTCTGCATTAGCCGACTGGCCCACGGTAGGCTGCGAAGTTGCACGAGCTAGTTTTACGACTTCGGCATGGTCCCAACAAGGGTGGGGCTGGGTGGACCCTTGGGTCCAGGGCCCAGTCCCGTTTATTTTTGACGTGACAACGTCTAATAAATCGATGAACGCCGGCTGCACGCACGAAAAAGTATCCCGTTACACACATTGTCCCGTTACGCTCATTGTACGCTTGCGCCGCATCTATCTCTCTTCCACTCGATTGGAAGAACCATCGATTCGACTTTTTCGAGGCACATTAAACTTGAAACACTCCAATTCGTTTCCTACTTTTCCTATCATCACCCTATCCTTAACAGAGTAACACAGATTGGAAGAAGTTAAATAGCAAACATGTATAAAAGTTATAGTTAAAATAATCTCTTCGTTAAAGTAATAAGCATATTTGAAATAATGAGTGCAAATAAAAGTAAATTTATATATTAAATTGTAGATTTCATTTTACTCCTTCTTTGTATCCATACAAAATAGTAATAATTCAATAAAAATGATTCAATTTTATTCTTAAAAGTATGCAATCATTTCATCAATGTTTTGTTATGACGTTGTCACGTTAAACTATCGTCCGTAAACCGACCTTACAGACAACCAATTTTTTTTTTTATCTCAGTGTGTGAAATAAATATACGTACTCGCTGCGGCTATTTTAAAGTAAAATAATTAGTATAAATAAAGGTTAGTTTAGACTTATGAAATAGTAACCATAATTATTATACCCTGTATTTTCAGGTTAAATAACGTTCTAAAAAAGAGTGTAGGTAAAAGAGTTAACCATGCAATTATAATGTAGCACGTGACTGTAAACTTGTGGTGGAGGGGGGGGGGGGGGGCATCTCCGATCCTGGTTACAGGGCCCGTGATCGAATGTGGGGGCCGTGGACTTGGGTCATGTTTCGGGGACCGGTCGTGGGTCGATGCATTCACCCCAGGAGTCCCTCAGCCATGGAAGCGCAGGGGGGGGGGGGGGGGGGGAAACAAACTGCGCGCGCGTTCGCCGTGAAACACGTGATGTGTGCGCGCCCCCCCCCCCCCCCCACCCCTTCCCCGCCAACCACCAACCGGCGCTTCTCTCGGGTTTCAAAAGCGGCTCCGTTTACGTCGCGGACGCGTCACGCGTCCAGGGTGTGTGCAACCCGCGCTCCAGAACCTTCCCATAGCTCGCCGCCGCGGAACAGCGGAACATTTCCAGTTCCGTCCTGGCCGGACGAAGCCCCCACGCCTACCCCGGCACAGGGGGAAAAAAAATCGGTTGTCTGTAAAGTCGGTTCACGGACGATAGTTTAATGTCACAACGTCATAACAAAACACTGATGAAATGATTGCAGAATTTTATGAATAAAATTTAATCATTTTTATTTTAATAATAAAAGAATAAATACTTGAAATTATACTAGTAATCAGATTTTTAAATTGCAAGAATAATTAACCTTTATTGCCAAAATTGTTGTTGTAATAAGCAATGAAAACCACATTAACTTTTCACTTCACTTCATAAACAGTCGACGAAACAGTTCACGTGTAGATGACTTGTAATTAATTTTAAAAACTGGCGTTTAGCTATAAAGTTTAAATATAATTATGAACAAGTTTTCATATAAATAAACTGTAATCAAATATCTATCATCAATTATATGAATCACCATAATTTTTTAGTCAATTGTAACATAACCTATTATTACTCCACTCGCCGACAGCGTAACGGAACACAGCGTAACGGAACAAAAACGTAACGGAACACAGCGTAACGGAACAATGAGCGTAACGGGACACAGCGTAACGGAACAATGTGCGTAACGGGACACTTTTTCGTGCGTGCAGCCGGCGTTCATCGATTTATTAGACGTTGTCACGTCAAAAATATATATGTATCTCATGTGTGGTAGCCAACTTGGCGCAGGTAGGAGTAGGTACAGGGCCTATCTGAGGCAACGCGCCGGTGACATCTGTCGGGACAGCTGCACGCTACGCGGTAAGGCGAGATGCACGTTCCACGGCCTAGCAGCTGCGTCAACACGTGACTCAACGGCCGGCACGTACCAACCGCTCAAGGAAAACATAAAGTTTTATTTATTTATTTATTTTATTTTTTGCCTGCGATTCTCTCCCGCTAACTTGAGCTCTTCTCTTCATATTGACTTTTTTCCTTGTTTATCTTATTGTTATCCTTTAACGGGTGTAAACAATTTCTCCGTAAGACTAGCTTTTGTATATTAAATATTAATGTGTGACGTAGAGGTAAAAAAAATGTATCACACGTTCCGTTTTATTTTCTTTCGTTATTCTGAAACCTTTTGGGAGGTCAAAGCTGTACACATTAATAAAATAAAATATTGTCACGATAGTAAAAAAAAAAACATCGCGTATTAACAATTAAATATTAATGTTTACATTTTGTCTCTCATGTGAAGGAGAAATTTAAACTCCCCCGCCTGTTATTGTGCTCCGGCAACACTGTATAAATTACGACTTCCCCCTACCACCCCGGGCAGCCTTCGTTTCACAGACGAGAGAGCCAAACTCCCGATCGTGCATCTTCGGTTTTTTTTTTGTTCATTGTAAATAAATATGGCGGTGTTGATAAAAAGGATACTAATGGTCAATTAGGTTAGGTCAGCTACATTATAAATACTTTAAAACACTGTGGACGGTTGATTTGGTTAGGATAGCTACACTAAAGATACGGGGAAAAAACCTGAACTTCGGGTTTTGGCTCTCTCGTCTGTGAAAAGTAGGCTGCCCTACCTCCCCCCCCCCTTCTCGCGGAAAACCATTTATCAGCTGCGACGCGAGTCGACACGGTCGACAGGGTCGAACGCCCCGACAAGTGACACACTTCGCGAGGTGCTATCTCTCGCTTCCCTTCCGGCCTTCCCGCGGGGTTGTCTCTTGTCCCGACAACTGTTGCCGATACTCGCGAGGTCGCGACAAGTCGCGTGCCCGCCTGCTTGGTGGTAGCCTCGCGTTTCACTGACCTCCGATCAGTTCTCCCTCTTCCCCCCCCCCCCCGGCCCTCACCACACAGAGCGACAACTTCGTGCAGGGGTGCTGTCATAACTTAGAAACACACAACTTAGAAAAACACAACTTAGAAACACATAACTTAGAATTTTCTAAGTTATGACAGTTCTAAGTTATGACTTTCTACGTTATGACGTTTCTAAGTTGTGTGGTTCCTCGTTGCGTGTTTCTCAGTTACGTGTTTCTAAGTTATGATCGTTCTAAGTTGTGTGTTTCTAACTTGTGATAGTTCTAAGTAATGACTTTCTACGTTACGACGTTTCTAAGTTGTGTGGTTCTGCGTTGCGTGTTTCTAAGTTACGTGTTTCTAAGTTACGTGTTTCTAAGTCATGACAGTTCTAAGTTGTGTGTTTCTAACTTGTGATATTTCTAAGTTATCACTTTCTACGTTACGACGTTTCTATGTTGCGTGGTTCTGCGTTGCATGTTTCTAAGTTACGTGTTTCTAAGTTACGTGTTTCTAAGTTACGTGTTTCTAAGTTATGACAGTTATAAGTTGTGTGTTTCTAAGTTGCGATAGTTCTAAGTCGTGACTTTCTGCGTTACGACGTTTCTAAGTTGTGTGATTCTGCGTTGCGTGTTTCTATGTTACGTGTTTCTATGTTACGTGTTTCTAAGTTGTGTGGTTCTGCGTTGTGTGGTTCTGCGTTGTGTGGTTCTGCGTTGTGTGGTTCTGCGTTGTGTGGTTCTGCGTTGTGTGGTTCTGCGTTGTGTGGTTCTGCGTTGTGTGGTTCTAAGTTATGATCTTTCTAAGTTGTGTGTTTCTAAGTTACGTGGATTTTTCCAAGTTTTCTAAGTTATGACAGTTTTAAGTTGTGACTTTCTAAGTTATGTGTGGTTCCCCTTCGTGCACACAGAATCAGACAAGACGCGAAACCTATCACCGAATTTCCGTTACGTTATTGTTTTTTTCCCCAATTTTTTTTATTTTTAAATCAATTTGTTGTCGTGATACTCTTTCAAATATGTATTATACAAAATAGCTCTTTCCTTTACTGTAAATCCTAATCGATCTCCACCCAAGTCCCCGATGAGAAAAATCTGTTAAAATACCTAAGAAGAATATTTGCTCAAATTAAAGTAACAATGAAAAATAGATTTTAAAAAAGTCAGCTATAAACATACTAAGGCATACGTTTCTTGACAATTTTTTTTTAAGTGAAACTTCTTTGGGCGCTAGGGGAGTAAAATTTCAAGGCCGAATTTTAATGGAACATTTTGTTGTGAAACGACTTCTGGCGCTAGTAGGTTGCGGACGGAGCAGAAAATTGTCGGACCTCGTTCCCTGGGGCGGGCTCCACGTGGCGGCGAGTGGCTCAGGTTGAACCCCGCCATGCTGCAGGGATAGGCGGGTCGCGGCGGTAGGGACCCGCCTGCGCCTGACGCTACGCCAATTGCTGGCATATATTAAGGGAGTACTAGGGCAGAGGGCAGCACAACGGGGTTTGAACTTGTTTTGGAGTGAGTAATAACTTTGTTAATTCATGTTTATTTATAAAATTGTCTTATTCTCTCTCTTCCTCTCTGCAGTTAAACCCCTTAAGATGCACTTAGGAGTCGAGGTTTGAATTGCCAAAGAAGTTTCACTTTTATCACGTGTACTGAGTTACATGCGCTATATTTTTTTCCCCTCTTTTTTTAAATACTCGCGCATGCGTAGAACCTTTGAATATATATACTGTATAGAAGTCGCGAGTGGATAGGATTTACTCTACGTTTTTCAGGAGCGTATGATGAGCAGCTTGGGAACTTCACCGCTGCAGTGCGCTGCCGTAACGCCCTGTATCGTCTTAGGTTGTTATTTGCACGTTAGAGGGCAGCTCTGTCGCCCGCTGTCATTCCCCCGCACCCCTCCTCCATCATTCACTGCAGCTCAAGATCGTTCAACGGGAGGGGGAAGGGGTGTTTGAAGAGTTCGACACTTGTCCGCTAGGGACCGCCGCAAGTCGATGCCCTAGAGATGGTGGCGATTGCGGCGGTGAATTAACCAACTACCTCAAAACCGTATTAGAAATTTTAACCTGGGCTGGCGACTTCTATACAGTGTGTATATATATATATATATATATATATATATATATATATATATATATTCAAAGGTAGAACGCTGCAGCCACCAGACAGTCTGCTCGCGACGAAGTTGGAGCAGTCAAGTCATCCGACGTTGTCGCCTCGTGTTCCGATCGCGGCAGTTCTGCGGCGTCGCGTCCGTGCCGCGTTTGATTCCGTCTGCATCGCTCGTATGTGAACACGCGGAAGTCAGCTACTGTCGCGTGTACCCGGCCCAAACGTCACCGCCCCACAGTTGCAAACACACACACCGATATGGTCCGCAGATAACGACGAGTGGCGTGCTGTTTGCTGGGCAGTGCCGTTGATATGGCACGGCAGCGGCGATTACGTTATAAAATAACCAATACAAACTCGAAAGCTTGCATCTCCATTCGCCTGTAATCTGCATACGACGACAGTTCCACTCTTAAGTACAATTATAGTAACTTAAGATATGTGCCATAAGATACTAGCGTTAAAAAAAATGCCCTCATTACTTAGTTGTAGTTCTAATTTTAAAAAAAATTAAATACAATAATAATAAGTTTTAACGCATAATCCCATTTAAAAATAATCTGCAGGGCAAACTACTCACTATGGCCTAGTTTGTAGATTGTTGTGTTACCTTTCTTCTTCAGTTTTAGGAGAACTGCCGGAAGCCGGATAGGTAGCGAGTGCAGCCACCCACCGCCAGGGGCGCTCGCGTCTCTGGTCACCACAATCCTCATGCGACTGAGATATGAAAGTGGACCTCTCGCCCAATTGCCCCCATAACACCGCATGGCAGACTCTTTTCTGCTCCAACCAAGTATTCATCCAGACCATCCTCAGTCGCCTCATGTTTATTTTTTTCGTTTTTTTTGTCGTTACACGTTTATTTAACGGCTAGTTATAAAATTTCTAACTCGATACCTCCCTTGAATCTGTAGTTCTGCCACACATATTTCCAGCTGATATTCACTTTTGTACCTAATACGTAGACATCATCACTTGCGCGACTTCTACACGCGTGGTATTACAGTTGGAAATATTTGTGGTAGAACAATAAATGCAAAAGGATGTTTTCGGAGTTAAAAGTTTAGAAATGTCTCTTAATAAAATGTAATGACGAAAATATCGAAAAACAAAATCAACATGTCGCGTGAGGCTGAGTTTTAATGCATGATAACTATATCCCGCATGTGTCTATGTTCCCCTGTGTGTGTAGGTTTTACCTGGGCCAAAATTAACATAGTTTTAATATAGATTTAAGATTGTAGAGTTAGTCATGCTGGAAAATCCTTGCACAGACCACACGATGCAATGCTAATCCCAGCACGACCATGCGTATAGGCTTCGGCCTGAGACGCACCTGAGTGTCTCCCTAACCCGGACCCCACCTACAAATACACTTAGTTTTAGTTAGGTTAGGAAAAAAAAATCACTGACCTCACCCAAGACATAATTTTAGTTACGACCAGGGGCGTAGCCAAAGGGAGGGGGGTAGGGGTTCAAAACCACCCCCCACCCCCCAGCGCCAAATCTTTAATTAATTTCTTATTCATCACTCAAACAAATTTCATATTAAAATTAATAAAATTTTTACCATTACAATATTTAAATTTAAGTATCGAAAACTGCTAAAATAGCACTATTTTACCCTTAAAATCCAAATTTTCCCGGGGGAGGACCCCCGGACCCCCCGCTTTAATACGGGGGGGGCCATGCTTCTTGACACCACCCATACACAAATCCTGGCTACGCT
Organism: Bacillus rossius redtenbacheri; assembly: GCF_032445375.1. Taxonomy (NCBI): domain Eukaryota; kingdom Metazoa; phylum Arthropoda; class Insecta; order Phasmatodea; family Bacillidae; genus Bacillus; species Bacillus rossius. Next base: position 23,222,494 of record NC_086343.1, on the reverse strand, counting down.
ACTGGTTACTGCCACTTAGAAAAATGAACAACCGCGCTTCTGTAGAAATAAAAAAAACTTTTTTTTTTTTTGCTATAGTAAACTTCAACAAAGACTTTACGTATCATCATGTTACAGAACTAGCCGAACCAAAATTTCGTTTTAGCTACGACGTGTGCAAAACCTACTTTCTCAGGAAAAAAAGACCAATTTTTGCAAGAAACTAACCCCACATCTATTTTATGTGTAACAACTCAGCTCTCAGTATACAGCATTTGGTAGGAGTAATTTCGTGAATGGAGAGGAAGTCTTATAGAACGGAAATGTGTAACCACGGTGCGGCCATCTGTGGCATATGACGCGAACCATATCAGCATTTGTGGCTTGGCAAACTAGAACGAATTTAAAGTGAGACAGTCGAACAAAGTACGTGTTGATTGAACTCCACGTTTATGATAGCTTCAAGGTAATAAAAAAACAGTATCGTAAGAGAGTTAATTTGAGGGAAGGGAAGACAAGAGCTCTTAAACTTTAATAATGTTGCACGCCTAGAAATTTTGGGAATTGAATGATAAAAAAGTTTTTTTTTCTTCTGTGTGGACTTGACAGTGATGAGTTTCCTTATAAGTGCTAGTCATTTGTTTGCTGGCTACTGTTCTCGAGAGAATACATTTTAGGGTGGGTTTACAATCAGAAAATATAAGCGAGTGCATAGCAGACCCAGCTGTGCGAAATCTGTTCACAATTATTGAATTCTTGTGAGCTCATTTTAGCCAATTAAACTTCGACAAGATAGTGACCTCTGTCGGTAGTCTAGTAAATAAACATTGTAGGCTACGTATGTTTTTCCCCGTGACAGATATCCAGCAGCATGAAAACACTACTTTTCAACTCAAAAGTTTTATTAGGTTACGTATGATATAGGAAAGCACCATTTTTAGTAACCCTCATTTTTATGAGCCTAAATACTTTTTTTTTATTATGTTTTTACTGACTCATCACGAGTCACCTAAATAATTATGATGAATATTTCTAAAGGAAGATTCACCTCAGCAAATTCCTTCTCTCCACAATTTATTTTCTACCACCTTGTAATAAACAAACATAAACAGTTCAGATGCCCAGAAAAAAAAAGCCTTGGGGAAAAATAAACTAAACCCCGACTTCAGACATGATTTTCGAAAATTAATTTTTAATAAAAACGCTGATCATTTTGTTAAAAATTCATTAAACAGTTGATACTACAAAATTCCTACGGTTGTCTTACGTGAACTTTGGTTCGCGCCATCCGCCACGTGATGGCAGCACTGCGCGGTTCAAACATTTTCCGTTACACTCGCGGAATTGCTCGTTATGGAACGCCGCACGCCGAGAGCTGAGATGTCGCACGTCAGTGAGGAGTGAGGAGCCGGGAACGATGTGAAGAGAGGGGGGGGAAGCCTACAACTCACGCAGATTCGGTTCCCTGCAAGAATTTCCGAAGATTTCCGAAGTTTTGCGTTTTGGTATTAACGCCTCTTCAGCCGCTAAATCAGAAGTTTCCAATGAAAACAAGCATGTTGTGACTGACCTAACCTAACCTAACCTAACCTAACCTAACCCAACCCTTCGATTTTTTTTTTAATTTCAATTTTTGAGAGAAATCCGAAGTTGCACGAACGTGGCAGGTAACCGAAACTACATGAGTCGTAGGCTACCGGTATAGAGGGCTTGCTTACCCTGGGCGGAGCGTTCCGGTCCGGATGTGCCGTCTCTCCTCATGGCTTAACGTCGACTGGCGGGTCGCACGAACTGACGTGCATGGTGTCGGAGTGGATAAGTGGTAGGGTGTAGAGGGGGAGGGGTAGATAGGCTCAAGTTGTGCCAGCTGTCGCCAACCTGCTTCCCTTTTACTGCCTTCCCCCCCCTCCTCCCTCACCAAGGTAACAATTTTCACGTTCAAAATACGAAGAACGCTGGTCACAAACGATTTTCGGCCATCGTGGTGAATTCACACGACACCGAGTTCACTTACGTTGAACAGGAGTACAAAAAATAATATATTAATGAAACTTTCGAAAACTGGTCAAGTCTGCAGTAAAAAAAAAAAAAAATCTTATTTTGTCCAAGCGTGTGTCAACCTTTGTTCAGAACGAAACGTACAACTCGGATGTCGAAATACGCCGTAGTTTCTACGAAGATTCAGTTATTTGAAATTAAGAACACTTTGTTTATTTGAATTAAATTCTTCGTTGACAAGTCCGCACATTTAGTGTAATTTCTAACGGTGTAAAAATTAACAGAGACTGAAGTCAAACATTAAAGGGCGTATGATTTGCTTATTGGTAATAAATAATTACCAAAAAGCCAATCATATACTTATAATTTAATAAACAAGGACGTGTGGAACTCGTAATAAACGCGTTTATAACCCCACAGGTTGCACTAGCGTTTAGTAGACTGAGAAATGATATTTTTTCTTTGTAATGCTTGGTTAGGAAGCTTTATGGTGAACAAAATTTTTCTTCATTGTATTATGATGGAATATTTGTGTGAGCTATCATTTGAAAACATGTGTAGATTTGCAAGGGGCTTAGTTTCATTTTTTTTTGTTATAAATATATTTTTGAACTATTTATCCCCATTTTTGGCATGTCAAGGCATAAATTGTATCTCCCAACCCTCTTTACCTTGCTGAAACCACATATTTACTAACATACTGTAGTCTGTAAGCACAGCGAAATAAATTATTATTTCGCGCAGGCGACTACAACTGTATGATAATCACACTAGTTCACAAATTTCGACTTCAGCAAGTGGGTAAGTCCTGTGCCATGTAAAACCAAAAAATTTAGATCTTGGCACAGAAATTTTATAGCAAATAGTATCAGAATACTTGAATATGCCAGATGGGGAGGCCTAATCCCCTTAAATACCAAGATGGGAACATGTAATATCTACCACAAATATCTGAATCACGTAAATATCAAATCGTATTCCTCCAACATCTATATCTTTCATACCAAAACTAATTTTTGCTGTCTTCGCGTATTGTATCTAGTAAAATGTGAACTTGTGTCAGTGATCGCTCGCTTGTGCGTATAGCGTGGTATCGTCATTGAACAGTTTTTTTTATCGTGCATGGATCAAATGTTGTGAAATCACACGTTTCAGCCATTTTAACTGCCCTGAAAAAAAAAAAAGTTTAAAAACGAAGCGCTTCAGTCCGGATGCTTCAAAACTATCCGATAGTTCTGGAAATAAATATCATCAAATGATGAGCGAGCTTCGAAACGTCAAACAATCAACACTCCTTAACTGTTTGATTTTTTTTTTTGAGTGGAACAAAAATATTCATTTAAAATCACAGATATTTGTAAATTTTTACACTTATAAGAAAACAGCCGTATCTCTACAAAATAGTGTTCGCATTAATAATACTGGGTTTGGATTCTTACCCGGGAATTTATGCTCTGTGTTGTCCCAGTACCCCCAATAGTTAAAGTTACTTGTAACTTGTAAGTAGTATGTAAATGGGGCTCCGGGCACAGGCACCAGGCGGTGGTACCGTGGTGCCGACCGCCATCTTGGATTGTGACATCACGGCGGCCATCTTGGATGACCTTGACGTTCAAAAGTTTCCAAAATTCGCCAAAATACCTAGTTTTTTTTGGGAAAAAACTCCTCCAAAAAATTTTGATAATTTAAAAATTAGGAATTCGAAAAACCTCAAAAGACTTTTTGTCATACAAAGAACACATAATCCTTATTGAAGCTTAAGCATCCATGTCTACAACCTGCGATAAGCCTCTGACATCATCTAGTATCATGACGTCACAGTTGCAATTTCAGTTACGGCCGCCATCTTGAAAATCCGTAATTTTGTTATAAAATCGGGAAAAAAATTAAAATTCATAAAAAATTAATGGATGAAATTTAATAAAAAAATTATTAAAAGCTTTTATATAAAATAAGTACACTTACACAATGCAGCAGGGAGTCCTCGGTTCAAACCCGGCAAGGGCAAAAAAATAAAAAAATGGTGACCGATCCTTCCTCCATGGAAGCTGTCGGCAGACTGGCCTCCCACCACTTATGTCGAGGTATATATATCGTCAGCTAGTATGATGTCACGTCCGCCATCTTGAAAATCCGTAATTTTAATGCTATAAATTCGGGGAAAATTTTAAACTTTATAATTAATAAATAAATTTTAATTAAAAATCTTTAAAAAATTTCAAATATCGTTACAGCCACCATCTTGGAATAATAAATTTTGCATGTTTCATTACACCTGCCATCTTGGATGAGTATGACATCATTACATTTTTCGTTACAGCTGTCATATTGGATTTTAGATCGTTGTACTTTTTGTTACGGCCGCCATCTTGAAAAACCGTAATTTTTATAATAAAAATTTGGAATTTTTTTTAAGAATTATAATAAATTTTTTTAATAAAATTTTAATAAAATACTATTTAAAAAAGCACTTACATCTGGAAGTCCTCGGTTCGAAATCGGTAAGAGCAAAAGTAAAAAAAAATGTTGAAGGTATATAGGTATATCACGTCATGTCCGCCATCTTGTTTTCTTCTGCTGGAGGCCACCATCTTGTTTTCGGCTCCTAGTGTGTACCACCATCATGATAGTTTAATTTTTACCCGCTAGAGTGCAGCAATCATTTATTAATACTGTGACACCCACCATCTTGACATTTGGGTGCCATGTTGGAATTGTGTAATTATTTAGCTAGAAATTCGGGCAAAATTCCAAAATTCATTAAATAAATTTGTAATCAATATAGGCCTACTGATTGATCCGATCAGTTCCTGTCTTTGGTTTGATACCTGATCGAAGCAATACTTTTTAATTTTATGTAAAAAATATCAATTTCAATAAATAAGGTGGTAAGTCATAAAATATGCATAGTTTCTAAGCCAACCATCATCCTATAAGCCATTATGACCACCATCTTGGAAATTTGTCATATTTAACCAAAAAATTCGGGAAAAAGTTCAAAATTCATTAAATAAATCACTTATTAAAATAATGATTGAATCGTTACTTGGTTCGATACTTGGTTAAGGTAAAAAAAAGGTAATTAAATTTTAAATACTACAAAAGTGGCAGGTACAAGAAATAAAACACAAGTTATTTTACAAAATAAATTACATAATTTCTATTCTACCACAGGAACTCTTGCATAAGTTAACAATCTTATAATCACTTAGTCCTGCATCAACATGAAATGACTAATTCTGGGCTACAATCGGTTTGTACTAGACAGAGACCAACCAGAACCTTTACTGGCATAGTCTTCCTCCTCTTGACAGAGTTTCTGGACACCATGTTTATCAGTTTGCTTCACATTGTCAGAACTATAGATTACTGCAACTGATGTTTTGAATGCACACTTCATCACTTGGCAGGGACGTCGGGACAGGAGGGGGGGGGGGGGGGCAGCAGGGACGAGTCGCCCCCGTGCTGTTATGCATGGGGGGGGGGGGGGGGGAGAGTAGCATTTTGCCCCTCTCCTTTTCCCAGAATAAATGTTTGGTCCTAGTAGTATTTTTCTCAACCAGTAGTTAAACACGTTGATTTGGTGATCACATTGATTAGAAAATCAAATTTATGATTGTCAGTATACTGTAAAATGATTGCCAATTCCTAGATGGTATTTTATTTAAATTGTACTACTCTACATCTACTGTCAGAGTAGTATTTAATACATACTACGTCATCAAATTCTTGGAATGGTATATTTAATATTTTGGTTCGGAAACTCATTAAATAGCACAATTTTGCATCTAAAATTCCAAATTTTTCCCGGACCCCCTGCTCTAGGACTGAGGTAAGTGTGATACATCTTTTTGCCCCCCCACTCATGAAAATGTTCCAACGTCCCTGTCACTTGGTCATCGAAAAGATATGACTTTCCATATATAGAGTCCAGCCACATGTTATATTTTAAAGGAGCGTTTGTTGCTACGTCATCAGTAAGCTGATGAGCTTTGGAGGGGCGGCTCCGCTCCGACGGGAGCCTCGAGGGCCGCGGAGGCGCTGCTGTTCCAGTTCGCTGCGGCTACGCGGCCGCCTAGTTCTCGACTGTTGCATGGGCATAGCTCGCTTCTTTGTCCAACAATGCTAGGAGGGCTTCCCGCCTCTTTACTTACCCTCTGGTAGCAACAGGAGGGAGAAGGGGTGATGTGGGAGGTAGCTGCGGCTGCCGAGGTCAGGCTGACCAGGCGCAGTGCTGTGTGTGTTTCTCTCTAATTATAACCTCAAATACTAATAAAGTAGGTAAAATCCCAGCTGAGTTTGTTTAAATGAGTAAGTGTGCTTTGTGGCTCTCGGGGGCGCCACAACGTATTGGAAAGGGCGTCAGAGTGTTTTTTGTAACACTATATTTTATGGACACCATGTAAAATGTGGTTTTTAATTTTGTATTTCATGTAAATTTCTCTAAAAATAAAATATTTACTTTCGTATTACACCTACTGTTTCTATATGTTTATTAATTTTCCTCTTCCTTTCTACCCACCCCATACTATTAATTTACTAAATATATTGATTGTTAAATATTGCCTAAGTTAAAATTTAACTATAAATTAAAATTTCATAAAAAAAATAACAATTCTATTTAGATATTACAGTTTTTGGGTTTGGGCTATTACAAAATAAAGGATGAACCTCATATTGCTTTGTATTGGGGCTGCTAGTGTAGTGTAGTCAGCCTAGTTACAGTATTTGTTTTATTTATGTAAGTATTCATATAATTTATAATTGTTATACATAAATTATTTTGATTTATCTAAGAAAATGATGCTAAGAAACGCAGCATCACATCAAGCCAGGCCTATCATTCTGAATGGTATTTTAATTAATGTTTTCTTCTTTTTAATTCTTTAATTCATTATAATTTCTGACATTTCCTTTAATTTTTTGCATATGCATTTTTCACTCTTAACACAGCTATGTGTTATAGGATAGATAAGGTTATCCTCTATGCTGCTTACTCGTTGTGTGGAAGAATTTAAACTTAGTCTTAGCAATAGTATGGGGATGTTGGCCCTGTATAAATAACATATAAATTATATAATTATATTGGTATTTTGAAGAGAAAGATGTTAATGTGCAAAAAAAAAACTGAGGAAAATAGAAGAATAGTAAAGGAAGTTTCAATTGGTCAGGGAAAGTCAGGGAATTCGGTAGTATAATCTTAACCAGTGAAAGTAATTTGAGGAGAATCATGCTCCAGTCTGCCACGACCCAGGCTGTGAAAGGATGTTTTTTTTTTCCTAGGTGATGTTTTGGTACATAGTCATAAACACTATAAAAGGGTGGTTTTCTTTATTTCTTTGATTGTAAAAAAGGTGATGTTTTGGTACATAGTCATAAACACTATAAAAGGGTGGTTTTCTTTATTTCTTTCACAAAATTGTAAAACAGGTAAATATTTAAAAAATAAAATAGTCAACAAAAGTTAAAATTTTATTTTATTTTTGTGTGTACACCCAGCAAACCATATTTTTACTTCACCTGGAAGCACGCCGCCGTGAGCAGCAACAGCACGGCGGTGACGGCGGTGTGCACGGCCTCGTAGAGCAGCTTGGGCGAGAACACCGTCCACACGAACAGGTGGTGGCGCTGCCAGGTCGTGAGGGCGGCGTACACGGCCAGGGGCAGCACGCGAGCGCACGCCACCGCGCGGCACGCTTCTCCCCATGCTGCGCCTCCCTCCCTGCGAAACAGCGCAGTGTTCTTCCTCCGCATTCACGCCCGACGCTCCGACGTGTTTCGTCACAGCCACCGTCGCGGGTAAGGCTTAGTAACCCTGTCTCTATGGGCGTGTTCGAGGCTTGCCGGGAGTTGAAACACTGTAGCGTCGTCCGTGTTTTCGTGATTGGCCGAATCCATTCCAGGTGCATGACTACTGTCAGCCAGGGGCGTAGGAACCGGGGGGGACAGGGGGGCCATGTCCCCCTGAACTTTTTGGGTGGAGGGGACTGTCCCCCCCCCCCCCCCCCCCCAACTTTCTAGACCGTGATATTTTTATTTTATAATATTATTCTGCCCAACTTTATTTGTAATTTCTTCACTCATCAAATTTTTATCTTAAGGAAACAATAATAATTTTAACATCGATGTATCCAATGGTTAGATACAAAAACTGCTTAAAAAGCGCTATTTTGCACTTTTAAAATCAAAATTTTCCGGTGGAGGACCCCCGGTAAGAGGGGAATGGGTTTACATGACATCAAAATCATTATATGTCCCCCCCTTCCCCCCCCCCCCCACCAACTTTATGAACACAGCTACACCAATGCTGTCAGCACATAAATCAAAGTAATTCACCGGGAAAGCAAACACGTCCTGAATGGCCCGACAAATAGGGCATTGGCTTCTCTTGCAGACGACAACCAATTTCAAGGCTAGAAATCACAGGTCGTGGGCAAACCATATTGCAGTCTAAAGGTTCAGATTTTTTCTTGAAACATGCCTACCCGTGCATATCTCTGTAACCGTTTTCAACTAGAAGTTTGCCTCGAACTGAGACGTAGGGATGTTCTGATTTTAATGTAGGTAGGTACTGACCAAAGTTAGTACTTTACTTAGGTATTTATAATCAGAACAAACCCAGTTTGTGTTGAAGTAAAATACTATTAACCTAACAACTAATATTTTAAAACTAACTCAATAAATATTTCCAAAGAAAACTATAAATGTAGATATGTTGATAAAAGTCCTTACAAAGTTACATAATAATAAAAAAACAAACCAAGAAAATAGTTTGAATTACAATAATAACACCGACCTCAAAAATTATATTTGCAATGTAATCAACAACCTAACAACTATTAATATGAAAAATAGATAATTGTGCATATTTTTTAAAAGTTAAAAAAATGAACAGTTCTTTTTACAGAAGTAGTAAATATAATTCTGTTACATTTTGTAACCAGTACAACTGTTTACAGTTATATAATTATTATTTTTATTATTATTGTAATATTAATTGTATATTCCATGAGCGAATATTATGTATTTAACTATTTTATTGTAAAGAGGACAACCAAGGTATAACAGATATAACATCTTATTGCCATAGACAACACACTTTCAACTTCAGGGTCTTCTAAGAATTATTCTTTGGAAACTTTATTCATTTGGTCTTAGTTCGATACTCTTACACTCTAACATCCAAGTTTTTATTTCACTATGCAGGTTATTCTGTTTGCTGATATTGATAGCTCCTTAGTTGCTAGGGACTGAAAGTAAATAGTTATAAGGAGGAAGAGGAGACGCCATCGCCATCTTGCAGCGGGAAGACGTTTCTCGGGCTGGGGCGAACCAAAGCCTTGGTTGCCGCCCGAGAAATAGAAGATTCGCGTCATCCGCGATCGTGTACTACTTAGAATTCTCCGCTCTACGAGTTGAGAGAACTGTATCTGGACTAAATAAGTCCTAGATAGGGAGTATCGGCGACTTCGAGTGCCAACTTCCGCGTCGGTCCCGTTTTCGTCCCGTAGTGGTTCCAGACAACTGAGGGCAGCGCCAGCTGCGATTGGCCACGACGATTGGTGAGACCGATCCAGATACCCGGCTACCTCAGAGCTTCTGTAGTTCGTCAATTACAGCTTACAGCATCCAGTGTTCCAGTGTAGCAGCAGACCACCTGGAGGTCCTGTGAAGAGAGCCTCAAGCCTCCGACAACGTATAGCTAGACCCGGCATTGTATTCAATGTGTTCCAGTGATGTTATTTGCATCTAATTACCGACACCTAGGTTTGACACCTTGGTTGTTCTCGCTTAATTACATGATAACAGTAACTTCACACCCATATTCAAGAACCCATTAAAATCAGATGTTTTTCAGTTATTATTATTTCATTTATATGCAAATTTTCCACTATTCACACAACACTACTAAATTTCCTTTTTATAATTACTCTCTGGACAGTAACACAGGGCAGTGACGTGCTAGCTGGACTATCAGTCTGGGCAGACCATCCAGCAGCAGCGTTCCTGGTATTTACTGCGACGAGGGTAGGCGCCAAGAATCCCATGAGAATACACCATATTAATTAGAGAGAGTTGAACACCATATAATATCGAGCAAGGAGGTTTTATTAGAGTGGCTACCACAACTAGAAGGGGCCAGCATAATTTTACTTTAACTTCAATTTATATTCTTGTAATTTTTTGTTAGTTCACTCTGAGACATGCAGTATCATGGACATCTGCAGTATCTTTGGATTCCAAGCCAGAAATTGAGTAATGCATTTTATTTTAAAAGCAACACTTGTATTTATTAAATACGTAGGTAAAAAAAATCTGGACTATTTTTGCTCAAACATGAACTAAAAAATCACACCAGCCATACTTGCCTACCTACCAAATTTTATGAAAATCAAATGGGCAGTTCGAAAGTTATCTTCAGACAGTCACATAGATACAGACACTTATCACTCTAGTTATTATAAACACCTCGCTTTGCTCGGTAGTCAAATATCAAAATATCCTCAAATAGGAATAAGAAGTATGGGAAAAGTTTTTCTATTATACTTACTACAGGTTTTAAGTCATGTTTTAACAAATGCTTGCACACACTTTTGTGTAAGAGAAATAGGTATATGTTATAGTTATAAAAACTAAACCAAAACTATAAAAGAATGGTTTAAAAATTTTTTGGAATTTTTTTCAGTAACAGCAAATTACATTTTGTTCACTTGCTTTCAACTTATCAAAAAAAACCTAATTGTGGATTCTCAGCTATCTGAAAAGCATTTTTATGGTTCATTGTGGTGTGGACATGTTAAAATAAAGTATAGTTAGCTATTATACAACCCATTATTATATTTATACTGGGTATGTTCACAATTATTAAGCACAACAGTGGTCCTTTAACCTGAACGTAGATATACAGCAGTTTCATTACACTCAGAATACAATTAAATAGTCGTTATTCCAAAGAGAAAGTTCATAATTTCAAAATGAAATTAATACAAAAAATAAATTATTAATTTTAATATTTGAAATTTAAAATATTAACACAGGCCTATTTTTTTTAACTCCACCTTTGCAAAGAAACTCCAAAAAATCATGTACATAGTGTTAATGCTACATAAACATAGTTTCAAGCTAGACAAAGAAATATAAGTTATCAAACTTCACTAACCATGGTGGCATTCTATCGTTCAGGCAAGATGAGGAAAGAAATATTCTCCCGAACAAAAATTCAAAGATTACCGGGAGAGAGTAAAGCATTTCTACGCTTTCTACACCCTACACCTCACACATATGCACAATGAGTAGAAAGTATGAGATTTTTAAAATTTATTTTTGTGTGTGTTTTTTTTTTTTTGTGTCCTGACATTTTTCGTGCATGTGCTAGTGTTATACAAATAATCTGCACCTCACCGTTACTTTACTATTTTCTCTTCTACTTGATCACACGAGACGCCAAGGTTTACACTTGGATAATCCGGCCACTGTCTGCACGTGTTGGAGGAGAGAAGGAAAGCAGCCCATCTTCAAGGTGCGAGACACGTGCCCAGCCTCGGCCAAAGAACCGGGGATGGAGTGAAACGTAATCGAACTGAAGTGAAACGTCTGCTGCACCTGGTGAGGTCACTGGCGTGGTGCCTCCTGTCCAGGCCGCTGAGGAGCAGGAGGTACGAGAGCACGGGAGCGGAGTACGTGTGGCTCACCAGGAGCGCTCCGACCAAGTAAGGGTGGTAGTCCTGCAGGCCGACGTAGCCCGCCGCCACGTCTATGCTCGCGAAACTGTTGGAGTTACCCTGAAACATTTTGCACAAACCTCGTGCACAAATACCTCTCAAGTGGAATCAATTTTTTTTTTTCTTCAATACTGACCAGTTAAGAATTTTTCAAATCGAGCCACAGCTACAATGGACCATCATCGCCTCCGTCCGTCCTGCAGCCAATCAGGTGGCCCTAAAAAATATTCTGTCCATCAGTTTGTCGAACATTTAACAAGCTCATACATTTGATGGAAAGATGGATGGATCACATCTACGGTCTAGGCCAGCAATTCCCAATTTTTTTTTTTCGGCCAGGAAACCCAACTCCTTCAAAGGAAGTTATTTGACGATAATTGTGAACATTCAAACCAACTTTATTTTATTTATACCGTATTGTTTAAGATCTCTGGTACCTAACTGTTTGCATGTTGTAATGTTCAAACAGAAAATAAACTATAATTTCGAATTAAAAGCCTTCAATGCACATATCTAATGCGATGAAGAAATATTTTCATAATTTGATATATAATAGCCTTAAAATTACGTTTAAATGTCCGTCGGCCGCCTGCTTTACACGACATATGTCCTGACTCTCGGAACCCCTGCAACCCTGTCACGGGACCCCAGGGTCCCGCGGAACACTTTATAGGAAGGGCTGGTCTATGCGCCAGTCAATTATTATTACAATACAAGCCTGTAGAGTTTGTTTTTCCTTCACTTACATTCAACAGTTTGGTATTTAAAATTTGCATAGTAACGTTGCGGCTGTAAACTTACGTACAAATGATTCAATCCAAGATTACAGTACGCACAGAAAAACGACACACACAGCACACAACATTGAGATAAATCTCAGGCAGAAAACAGGGGTTGGCAGCGTTGATTTGGGAAAATGTTCTTACGGGCAAAAGTGTGACTAGACACGACTAGGCGTTGGGCTATTGTAATTATGGCTCTAGTACAACAATTTTAAGGCAGACAATGTATACAAGTTTGTAGGAACTGGTGGATACATTGACTTAATACTGAGTGAACAACAAATAATACTGAATCAGCTAGGAATCCATATGATATTTTTGGTATGGTGTTAAAAATATGAAAAGTATTGAAATCAGTGGTGTAGCCAGGATTTGTGTATTGGGGGGTGTGTTAAGAAGCATGCCCCCTCCCCCCCCCCCCCCCGGAGAAAAATTTGGATTTTAAGTTGTGAAATAGTGCTATTTTAGCAGTTTTCTGTTCTTAAATTTAAATATTGTAATGGTAAAAATTGTATTAATTTTAATATTGAAATTTGTTTGAGTGTGAAGATTTGTAGCTATGAGGGGGGGGGGGGGGGGTTTGAACCCCTAAAACCCCTCCCCTAGCTACGCCCCTGATTGAAATAAGTCTGGAGTAATTTATTTTGGTTTCGGCACACCCATGAAATGTGTGCACGGGGAGGCCGGGGGAGGCTCCGTTGTCACCTGGTAGAAGTAGAAGAGCTGGCCCAGCCAGACGTGGGCGACGGAGGCCCAGCGCGGGGGGTCGCGCCAGAGCGCGTGGTGGGCGTGGCTGCTGAACAGGACGAGCGCTGGGACCAGCACGGCGTTGTGCGGCCGGTGGAGGAGCGCGGACGCCAGGGCCCAGCAGCCCGCCAGGTGGCCAGCCCCAGCCCGGCCCCTATAGGCGCCGGACGCCAGCAGGGCGCACAGCGCGCCCCAGAACACTCGCGCCTCCACCACGCCCCTGCGACACACGCACGACGCGTCCCGACTACCTTCCTGCGGGGGTGCTGTCATAACTTAGAAACACACAACTTAGAAACACACAGCTTAGAAACACATAACTTAGAAACACATAACTTAGAATTTTTTAAGTTATGATGGTTCTAAGTTATGACTTTCTACGTTATGACGTTTCCAAATTGTGTGGTTTCTGCGTTGCATGTTTCTAAGTTAGGTTTTTCTAAGTTATGACAGTTCTAAGTTGTGTGTTTCTAAGTTATGATAGTTCTAAGTTGTGACTTTCTACGTTATGACTGTTCTAAGTTGTGTGGTTCTGCGTTGTGTTTATAAGTTGTGTGTTTCTAAGTTACGTGGATTTTTCCACGTTTTCTAAGTTATGACAGTTCTAAGTTGTGACTTTCTAAGTTATGTGTGGTTCCCCTTCCTGCGGTCAGCACTCCAGGAACCAGGACGTCCTCAGTCGGCTACGTTGAGAGAAAGTGCAGAAAAAAGGAAGGACAACGCGCGCAAACCTTTTTTTTTCCCCGGGAAACGACTCTCTCTCTATACAGATTTTTTCCAGAAAGTCTATTCCATTTCATTTCGTTTCCTTCCGTTTCAGTTGTCAGTTGATACTCCCCTACGTGTCAATTGTGAGTCTGTTCACGGCCGGATATTTTTTGTTTTCACGTACCATTCGTAGTTTCACCCGTCCGAAACTTGTATTACGTGTCACTCGCAAGCACATTTTATTCCAATCTGAAATTCCAGTGGTTCTGGGCAGAGTCTGGTCCCATCATGCCTGAATCAGCGGGACTCTTACTGTATATCTGCAGACATATCATTTGCGCAAACGTACCTACTTTCCAAGTGGACAGTCCCTGAATATTTGTATTTAATGTGGAACTATAAACTAAAGTGAGGTGTCGAAAAAACGAAATGCAAAATCGCAAAAAGGTTGCTGGACACAAAAGTTTCATTAAGTCCAACACCATGGTTCGTACCCACTTGGGTAGTAAAAAAAAAAAAACTATTTGTACTTCACAAAATCACTCAAAAATGAACAATGTTGTATAGTTCATGTACAAAATATAATTTTGTTGGTTAGTTCAATTCTTACAGATAAACCCCTACTGTCAGAATTATATCTGGAAACCTCTGAACTTTAAAAGTTCAAAGTAAGGCAGTAAAATTACAAATTTCTAGTTTAAAAGTGAGATACAAAATACACAAAATCAATTCAAAATATTTTTTATATACAACTTCTAATCACGTGGCCCGATATTCGCGAATTGTACTGTGCGTGCGCAAATATTGTTTGTTGCCAACTCAGAAACAAAAGAACATTAAAATTCCCGAATTTATACATTACTTCCAATCACTCTTTCTTAAAGAGTCTGAAGGGTTCTTAATGAAATGCAAGGACTTGTAAGGGGCCTTATTTAATGACAAATTAAGGACTTTTTACGGATATTAAGGCGGCATACGAACCCTTAGCACTTTCGTTAATTTCATAACCAGTCCTCCAGTTTACTTTATTTTTCCGTGTGACTTTCGTGACATGTGGATACTGTGAACTTGAGCACGGCCGGGTGCATATTCAGCCGCGCTGACAGCAAGTCAGAGAATTATAGCTGCAGAAACCCAGGCAAACCCGGGTCAGGCGACCACCTAGGGCGGCAACATATTGGGACCAGTGTCTGGTAATTTGAATTTGCAAAGGTTGTCACCTTAGTTCTGGGAGGGGTGGGCAATGTGACTCTTGGCTGCAGACATGGTTGTGCCGCCACTGCAGACACGTTATGTCTGTGTGGAAGATCTGTTGACACTTTACCCCTGTTTTGTTTTTGACCTGACGTCTAATAAATCAATGAACGCCGGCTGCACGCAGGAAAAAGTGTCTCGTAACACACATTGTCCCGTTACGCGGTGTCCCGTTACGCTCACTGTACGCTTGTGCCGCATCTATCTCTCTTCCACACGATTGGAACAACCATCGATTTGACTTTTTCAAGGCACATTAAACTTGAAACACACCCATTCGTTTCCTACTTTTCCTATCGTCGTCCTATCCTTAACAGAATAACACAGATTGGAAGAAGTTAAATAGCAAACATGTATAAAAGTTATAGTTAAAATAATCTGTTCGTTAAAGTAATAAACATATTTGAATTAATGAGTGCAAATAAAAGTAAATTTATCAATTAAATTGTAGATTTCATTTCACTCCTTCTTTGTATCCATACAAAATAGTGGTAATTCAATAAAAATGATTCAATTTTATTCAATAAAAGTATGCAATCATTTCATCAATGTTTTGTTATGACGTTGCCACGTTAAACTATCGTCCGTAAACCGACTTTTCAGACAACAAATTTTTTTAATCTAAATTATTAAGAACCCATGTAAAAAAAACTATCTACGTTATATTTATTAATTTCATACACAAAAGGCATCAACATTCAACAGTTTCAACGATAAAAAAAATTACTTTAGTGAAAACAGGAGAAAACTAAAAGTCCAGGCCCAAGCCACATTTAATTGGAGCTGGCTGGCGTGGCCAATGTCTCGATACCCCCAGAAAGAAAGGCAAAGCAAAGATCGAACGTTCTTTCACCTTGACTGAGGATAGAAGGAAATGCTAATGTTGCCAACTGCAGCGCGGTAGCAGAACACACTTAATACCGCAACGAAGGACAGCGCTCTCGTGTCTTTGGACGGCATGAGGAACCAACAGCAGCACAGCAAGCCCAGCAAACCTGTGGGAGAAAAAAAAACCTTGACAAAATGAGTCGGTAAAACCTTTCAAAATAAGCTTTCATTCTCTTAAAAACTAAACAGATACATTATGGTTGTTACAAGAATTATTCACATTATGTATGTACCTCAGAGCCAAAAGAACCTTTCTGATTTTTATGTTATTGCAGATTATGTTCAAGATATTTGTTTGCTACCAAACCATAAAAAGTAACTGACTAATTTTTTTTTCTAAAGAATTTAGTAAAAGTTAAAAGTGCCTAACTTTTAGTTCAACCAGATAAATATTAGTCCAGTTACAATGTTATGTAGTTATGTCTGTTAGAAAAGGTTCCCCACTTGGAAGAAATCAATCATAAATTAATTTTTTTCCAGCCAACACACATATGGAGGTTAATGGAAAACACAATATCATTAAAGAAGAGTATAGTTACTCTCCTGTAAAGTTAAACAATAGTTAATTAAATTTTGGTTACTTGTATTAAAAATTAAAACAACCTTGTTATGAATTTTCTGAAGGGACTACAAAATGTAGCCTTTTTAGAAGGGTCAAAACATATGTGCTTTAGAGAGAAAATGCAAAACAATCTAATACAACTAACCAGAAACGCTTGTTAAGTGGGATCTTCTAAAGCGCTCCACCTAACCGCTCGCCTCCCCTCACACACACAAACACAGACACAGACACACACACACACACACACAGTGTGCAGAGCTTCAGAAGAAGAAATCATGTGACTTGAAACCTGCTCAAGATATCCGAATGAGGTCTGTTTGCTGAAAGCATTTAAGAATACACTGAGGGCAAATGAGTAGTTCTATTTCCGTATTTTGTTTTTAAACTGCGAGGCGTGTACGAAAAGTAAGTACCATTTGGTCATTAAAAAAAAATAAACTCATGAAAAAAAAAAGGTTTTATTGAAAGTTTTAGTTTACTACATACATATCTACATCACATTTTCATATAGTTGCCATTGAATTCCAAGCATTTTTTGCAATGATCTACTTGTTTATCTAACCCCTCTGCATAGAAGTTTGTCACCTTTGTAAGCATACTTACTTTCCGGACACACCTTGCATGATATATAAAAGTGAAAATTACTAAAATGCATGTTTTCATAATAACTTTTAGAAATGAAACATCCAGTACGAATTCCTACTCAAGGAACTTGCATTACAGTCTTTATCTTATCTTCTTTTATAAGCCTTGTATTTTTATGGCTATCGCTCAAATCTCCTATGCACGAACCGAAGACTTCACATTGTCCAAAGTCTCGTGCTTGGATAGAGGTGATACCGTGCTAGAAGCACCAGTGAGCATCGCACCTATTGTCCGGCCTCACTAACACAAAAACACTCTTGACTAGACCGGCCCCTTAAGAGGCCACTCCAGTGTTTCAGGGGCACTACGCAACCCGCGTTAACCTCATAAGATTCAATGCTATTTTCATTTTGCTTATAACTAATTAACTAATATAGATTTCGAAATGATTCTTGGTTGATATGTAAGACAACGATGCTCTTATCAAAGCCCCTTTCTTCAAAAACGTGCATAAATTATGGTTTTATACTAATCTTTACTAATATGCATAAGTGTATTGTCTAGGTTTTAACCATAATTTATGCACGTTTTTGAAGAAAGGGGCTTTGATAAGAGCATCGTTGTCTTACATATCAAGCAAGCATCATTTCGAAATCTATATTAGTTAATAAGTTATAAGCAAAATGAAAATAACATTGAATCTTATGATGTTAACGCGGGTTGTGTAGTGCCCCTGAAACACTGGAGTGGCCTCTTAAGGAGGTTTTACTGAACCATGGTACATGAAGAGGCACACATGCCTGCCACGAACACGGCCAGGAGGTAGCGCTCGCGGCCGGGCAGCGACAGCCAGTCGTGGAGGTCCGGCAGGGCGGACCACTTGTCGCCGGTCTGGTTGAGCGCGCGCAGGGCCCGGTGCGAGGCCAGGGCGGCGAGCGAGGCCGCGAGCGGGGCGCGCGGGGACGCCAGCAGCACGAGCGTCGGCCAGAGGAGGTACCACGTCTGGTGCTCCTCCTCCACGAAGCTGGTGGCCGCGAGGCTGGCCGTGTGCAGCGCGGTGCCCGCCGCCAGGAAGCGCGGCGCGGCGCCCCTCGGCAGCTCCTGAGGGGATTACCCCAGTCCATGAGTTATTCTTTTACAGCCACTAGTGACAAAAAAATTGTTAACTTTTTAATGTTCCATAATTGAAAAATAAATTGAATTTTTGATTTACTTCTCTAACTTTGATAACTCTCCTTAAAATTGAAAAAAAAATTATGATCCTAGGTTAGATGCTCACTAAGTGTATGTAAAAACAAATGTATGCCTAGAAGATATAATAGCCCCAATTAGAGATGCGAGTGGAAAAATTTTTCAGTTTGGAAAAATTACTAGATATTTTTTCAAAAAATTTTTTCTTTTGCTAATACCAACATAGATTTTCATAATTTGCAATATAGGTTGATTAAAGTTATACAATAATTTATTTTCTGCAGATTGGTAGGTACGGTTGAAACAAAAATTTGTTGTTCTTATCGTTTGGTAGAAGGCGGTATGCATCATACCCAAACATCAAATGTTAAGTCAGCCATTACATTGTAAAGACTGAATGCATGCTTTATTTGATTTTTTTTTTTAAATTAACAATGTTGATAAAATTTAACTTTTTTGTTCCTGTAAAAGTGAAACTCGGAAAATTGTCCGGTAAATTACATGAAAATTAACCCAAAATTACTTTTCCCGAAATCTAATGTCTCTAGCCCCAACGCAATGAACAGTAAAAATAAACATGATTTGCATAAGACATTTTTTGGACATCCACATAAGCTGAGTGAATTATTTTGCAGCCTTAAATGAGGATTTTCTGCAAGAGTTTAAAAATTTTGTTCCCACCAACCATTCTGAAGCGCGAGTGCCTCAGCAGCCGCACGGAGTTGCAGGCCAGCAGGAAGAAGGCGGCTCCCGCGACCAGCGCGCCGGGCAGGGAGGAGGCCGCGGCACAGAGGACGCTGCGACACCGGCCGGCCGCGCAGAGCAGGGCGTTCCCCGCCAGGAGCAGCGCTGACAGCAGGCACTCGCCCCTGCCAGGGCACGGCACGGGGCCGGCGAACAACAGCAGCAGGCACACCTGCAACGCGTGGCGTCACAAACACTTTTCACATAAACAGATTTGGTTTTATACGAGAAGGATTTTATTCCATACAGTCGAGAGGACCCTGGTATAGGTTATACACGACTTCCCAAAACCACTCCACGCAAAACTTGTTTGGTTCCAAATCATACATCGGCTGAAACCTCCCCTGACATTCCTGCTCTATCTTGTTCGTAGTCAATGAGACATTATATCTTAAAGTTTAAAATAATAATAATAATAATAATAATAATAATAATAATAAATGGGGTTAGGCATCAACAAACAAAATGAAAACTTAACAAAAAAACTGCTGGAAATAAAATTTTCGTGACTCCCCAAAATCATTGCTGCTTATTTAAGAACTTTTCCATGACTTTCGAGACCATTCAGTAACCTCACTTTTCAGGGTATCCACAAAAATCCGTACAAATATTTCTTTGAGTTCCATGACTTTACATGAACCAAACTTACGAATTTCATTGACTAATTTTTTAAAAATAATTTATATATTTTCAAATTTTCTGAAAGAGATGAAGACAAACGAACTTCTACCACAACATTGTGAAATTCAAATGACACAATCACAATCACGCAAATCGGCTTGAAGGTAGACTACGGCAGATGCCATAAAGTAAAATTCCCTGACTTTCCCAACTTCCCTGAATTTCCGGAATGTGGACAACAAATTTTTTGTGACTTCCATGTGCAGCAGACACCCAGTGGTTGCATCACCTGGGCAAGCAAGGCGGAGGCGACCGCCAGCGCGCACTCGTCAAACTCCACCAGCGAGCCTGCCAGGACGGCGCTCATTTCCTCCGCGGCGATGGAGTACAGGCCGAGGGCCCTGCGGAACAGAGCCCCGTCGGAGCGCCCCCCAGCCGCCAGCCACTCAGAGTGCAGCCGCACCGCGTCCTCGAACGCCATCCAGCCTTCTGCGTTACACGGTTACATTCCGCTGTAACGACGCTGGGAGCACCCGGCCAGTTTTTTTTTTTTTTTTTTTATAAATGAAGCAGAAGTACTCATGTAAATTGGAGATGTTTGTAAATGTGTGCACTCACATCCAGGGGCGCAACAACAGGGGGGGCAAGGGTATTTTGTCCCCCCTCTGAAACCTTGAAGTGGAGGCAAACGGGGGAAAAGAAAGTGCTGTGTAATCAATTTTTAGATAATACCTAAAACTGCTTAAATAGCACCATTTTCCACCTTGAAAAACAAATTTTCCCGGGGGAGGACCCCCGGACCCCCCCCCCTTCAATAGGGGGGATCAATGATTCTTTATAAAAAGGTATATTGCCGCCCCCTTTGGAAATTTAGTTGTTGCGCCCCTGCTCACATCAAAACAACTGTATCACAACAAACTAGTGTTCGCAGTATTAGGTACTAGGTTTTGAATTCTTACCCAAGCACTTATTTTTTTTGTGTTGTCTCAGTACTTCCAATAGTTAAAGTTACTATTTGGAAACCGTTCCCTGAGTAGCTTTCCAGTATTAACTGCACACATTAGAACACGCAATAAACCAAAATTAAGTCCAATTACTAAATAATCAATTATCTTTTCCATGGTTTGAAAAAAAAAAATTATGCTTGAATGAAACATCAATTAAAATTTATAATTTAGTGGCAATTTTCGTAATAAATACTCAGTATTATCTCTAATAACGTATTTCATACGTGCAAAAATAACCATAGAGCGTGTGTTGTACAAAGTTACAATATATTTCTTGTAGTATTACAAACTTATTTCTTGGCAACTGGTTTCCAAATGAATATTTTGAAAAACTTAGAGAATTTTTTTTTTCCGTGCACAGAGCAGAAACGTCTTGAGAGGCCACTCCAGTGTTTCAGGGGCACTACGCAACCCGTGATAACCTCACAAGATTCAATGCTGTTTTCATTTTGATTATAACTAATTAACTAATATAGATTTAGAAATGATGCTTGCTTGATATGTAAGACAACGATGCTCTTATCAAAGCCCCTTTCTTCAAAAAACGTGCATAAATTATGGTTTTATTCTAATCTTTACTAATATGCATAAGTGTATTGTCTAGGTTCGAACAACAATTTATGCACGTTTTTTGAAGAAAGGGGCTTTGATAAGAGCATCGTTGTCTTACACATCAAGCAAGCATCATTTAAAAATCTATGTTAGTTAATTAGTTATAAGCAAAATGAAAACAGCATTGAATGTTATGAGGTTAACGCGGGTTGCGTAGTGCTCCTGAAACACTGGAGTGGCCTCTCAACAAGCCCGGGTGCGACGGGGAGGAACGAGGAAGGCGACGCTCTCACCGTGCGTGCTGTGCGCCGCGACGTGGCCCCGGAACTTGGCCGCCAGGCCCCGGGCGTTGTAGAGGAGCGCGTGCAGCTGCCTCGACGGCGGCAGGCCCCTCAGCAGCCCCGGGACCAGCTTGCCGAGGCTGCCCGCGGGTATCGGCAGGCCGAGCAGCACCGACAGGGTGGGCGCCAGGTCTATCTGCCCCACCGGCTCCGCCGTCCTGCTTGCGGTAACAGCTCATTGAAACTCACGGTTTCGGCAGGGGCGGAAAAATATTTCTCCGTGAAGATCTGGATTCGGTGGGAAACAAGGAAACCAAACAGAGCGGGTCAGGGCGGGGACGCGTCTCACCTGCTGCCCGGGCAGCCGAGGCCCAGCGTGACGATCGGGACCAGCACCTCGGCCGGCGAGGCTCCTCCGTGGCTCCCCGAGTCCTTCATGCCGTGGTCCCCGCAGATCACCACCGCCGCCGTCCGGTTGGTCGACTCGCCCTGCCACACAACGCCAACGTTCGACAATCATTACTGACATTTCAGTCGCTGCTAAGTGCTGCAAAAAGACAAGAGCTTCAAGTCTGACCGAAGATTCTTGTATCTGTGAAAATGCAAGAAGTAAACATTTTGGGTTTTCCTTAATGGTACAGATTACACTATAACGTGGGGCAAGATTATACGGTGAATTGTGATAAAAACCAAAATAACACCGCAAAGCATTTCAATACATCATATAATACCGTAATGTAAGTTAATACACCATTAAGCACCAAAATTTAGCTCAAATATGAAAACAATTAGATATTTGATAAAACTAAAATTAAATCACAAAAAAAAAATATATAATTTTGTACCAATAAGTATGAACTAAACAGATTGTAAAAAAATTATAATGTATTTACCCGTGTATAGGTCACACATTTTATGCCAATTTTTAGTTTAAAAAAAAATTTTGTGTGACTCTTATGCAAAATTATAACTTTGGGTAAAAAAAAACTGACAACAAACATTGCCCTTCCTTTTTTCTTAATTTTTTTTTTTTTTTGCCATTTTTGGTTAACAAAAGAACATAAATACAAGGAAATGAGAGCATTATATTTAGCAGTTGGGCTGCCCAGTCTAGCATGTTGTCTTTCTTAAATTTGATAGTTCTGAAAAGGAAGTATCAGCGTTAACCTTTTCCCAACTGTCACTCGCAAAGCGGACACAGGTTGTTTTAGTTTTTTTTTACATGCACTACTGACAGAATAAGGGTGACAGAAAGGAGTGCAAACCATAGGAACTCCTTCTGACAACTGTCAGTTCGAGACACAATTACATGACACACACCCCAGGTCTTGGCAGGCTAAAAATGCTTGCGGATCGTTCATTGTCCATTCAACAAGTATCAATCAAAATTTAAAACTGTAATTTTTAACTTTAAACCTCCCAATTCCAACAATCATCTACGATCTTCTTAAAATATTTTCTCATGCTATTTAAGATTTATTTACATATTCAAAAATATTTTGAAAACTGTATTATTTTAATTAGATTTTAAAAAAAGGATGGGCCAATAAAATCCTCTCACCTTCAAAAAATATCAAAAACTTAGTATATTCAAAGGATTCAGTACTCGAGGAAAAAAATTTTAAAGAAACATATTAGAGGAAATAAAGTAAATTAAAAAATTTAACACTGATAAGCTCTGAAGTTTACTAGCTCAATTTTTTCATCATGCCTATTCTGTTACCATTCCCAAAGATATTGTAATTAAACATGTAATAATGCAAATAAAATGACAATTTATATTGATTCAGGAACCTAGTTTAGTAAAATAATCCTTTATTTATTTCTTGGGCATTATTTAATTTTTGATACTTGAGACCTATATTTGGATTCGAGAGGTACATTCGAGGTACTCTTTGGTATTCGAGTTACAAGATTCGGATCTGAGAAAATTTGGATTTGGCACATCACTAAAAAAAATTGATTTCTCAGGTAGATTCACGGTACTCTTTGGGATTCGGATTTGAGAATATTTGGATTTGGCACATCACTAAAAAAAAAAAAAAAACTGGAATTCTCAGGTAGATTCACGGTACTCTTTGGGATTCGGATTTGAGAAAATTTGGATTTGGCACATCACTAAAAAAAACTGAAAATCTCAGGTAGATTCACGGTACTCTTTGGGATTCAGATTTGAGAATATTTGGATTTGGCACATCACTAAAAAAAAACTGGAATTCTCAGGTAGATTCAAGGTACTCTTTGGGATTCGGATTTGAGAAAATTTGGATTTGGCACAACACTAAAAAAAACTGAAAATCTCAGGTAGATTCACGGTACTCTTTGGGATTCGGATTTGAGAATATTTGGATTTGGCACATCACTAAAAAAAACTGAAAATCTCAGGTAGATTCACGGTAGTCTTTGGGATTCGGATTTGAGAATATTTGGATTTGGCACATCACTAAAAAAAAACCTGGAATCCTCAGGTGGATTCACGGTACTCTTTGGGATTCGGATTTGAGAAAATTCGCATCTGGCACATTACTTAAAAAAAACTGATATTCCCAGGTAGATTCAAGGAACTTTTTGGGATTCAAGTTCAAGATTCGGATTTGAGAAAATTTGGATTTGGCACATCACTAAAAAAAAACTGGAATTCTCAGGTAGATTCACGGTACTCTTTGGGATTCGGATTTGAGAAAATTTGGATTTGGCACAACACTAAAAAAAACTGAAAATCTCAGGTAGATTCACGGTACTCTTTGGGATTCGGATTTGAGAATATTTGGATTTGGCACATCACTAAAAAAAAACCTGGAATTCTCAGGTAGATTCACGGTACTCTTTGGGATTCGGAATTTGAGAATATTTGGATTTGGCACATCACTAAAAAAAAAACAGGAATTCTCAGGTAGATTCACGGTACTCATTGGGATTCGGATTTGAGAAAATTTTGATTCGGCACATCACTAAAAAAACCTGGAATTCTCAGGTGGATTCACGGTACTCTTTGGGATTCGGATTTGAGAAAATTCGCATCTGGCACATTACTTAAAAAAAACTGATATTCCCAGGTAGATTCAAGGAACTTTTTGGGATTCAAGTTCAAGATTCGGATTTGAGAAAATTTGGATTTGGCACATCACTAAAAAAAAACCTGGAATTCTCAGGTAGATTCACGGTACTCTTTGGGATTCGGAATTTGAGAATATTTGGATTTGGCGTATCACTAAAAAAAACTGAAAATCTCAGGTAGATTCTTTGGGATTCGGATTTGAGAAAATTTGGATCTGGCACATCACCAGCTGGGCTGGAGCGAGGGTGGAGCCGTGAGACGCCGTACCCACTGCCGCAGACGAGAGTGTATCTGCCGGGCCACGGCGTCCATCTCCCGCAGCTTGGGGGCGACCAGCGGGCTGGCCGGGCCCTCGAGGTGGCCGATGTGGTCGAGGCCCAGGTAGTGCAGCACCATGAGGTCCCAGTCGGGCGCGCCCAGCTCCGCGGCCAGGTGCCGGGTCACGTTGTCGTCCACCTGGTCCCGGGGGTGTAGCTCCCACCGACCGAACCAACCTCCCTCTCTCGGGACGATTCCACGAGAACCTCAGTACGTAACTGCTACCCTGATGATGGAAACTGCAAGGCTGAGCGCAGTGGCGTAGCCAGGATTTGTGTATGGGGGGGGCGTTAATAAGCATGCCCCCCTCCCCCCCCCCCCGTATTAAAGCGGGAAGGTCCGGGGGTCCTCCCCCGGGAAAATTTGGATTTTTAAGGTGTAAAATAGTGCAATTTTAGCAGTTTTCGGTATTTAAAATTTAAATATTGTAATGGTAAAAAATGTTATTAATTTCAATATGAAATTTGGTTTGAGTGATAAATAAGAAATTAATTAAAGATTTGGTGCTAAAAAAAAGGAGGGGGGTGTTTGAACCCCTAACCCCCCCCCCCCCCCCCCTCCCTGGCTACGCCCCTGGCTGAGTGAAATTTCAGTGAAATCACCTTCGATGTAGCTGCTACAACCCAGAAGACAAGTGACTTCAGAAAATAGGTGCCAAAGCCTGTAATCCTTATTCTGTGAATACTTTTTTTCTTCTTTTTTTTATAAACAGAATATTAAATGATATTCAAATATCAAAAAAAAATTTCAAATCAGTTTTGGCATAGTACTTTTTTTTTACAACACTTCACAGGAGTGTAAATGAATTTGAAGTGGCAATTTTTTTTTCTCCCACAAGTTTGTTAAAGAAAGATAGAAAGTAGTGAAAATGTGCACAAAATTACCTATTACAAGTCAGTTAGAATGTAATTAGAGTTACCTTAAAACCAGAAAGTGTTCTTTTATTTTCTGTACAAGATTTTTAAATTATAATTTTTTTAACTTTATTTTATTTCATTTTAAATGAAGAGATTCAGTGTTGATTTGATTTTTAATGCCTTTGTTTATTTATAAAGGCACTGCACTATTCACCATGCAAGATTTAATGACCATCTCACTAAACTACTGTAATTTTTACTGTGATACCAGCTGTATTTCAAAATGAATTTTTTTTTACTATACAGTCAATTCTTAAATAAAGCTCTGAAAATCCGCAGTCTAAACTGAGCATTACAGCAATACTATGCATATAAAATAATTTTAAAAAGTTAGTAAGTACTCACACCAAAAAACACAGATAATTTTAGGATCAAGTTATACAGTAAAATCTATAAAGACTGACAAGGTAGACCATTCATAGGATTTCATGTTTTGCGTTTCACTATTGTATCGTTAAAATAATTATTTTTTTATAAAAACATGGTATGCAATATGATTCTAAAGCATAAAATTACGTTATGTCAGTCTAAATTTGCACCTAATGATATTTTAAATCATATTAAAATGTACATATTTGTTTTGATGCACCTTCTCTGGAACAAGCTTTTGTAAAATACCTTCAGGTAAAACTTAGGTGAATAACTTTCTCGCATCATAAACAGTACTTGGCGTAAAAAAATAAGTATTCAGGATGTCTAAAAATACATGTAACCCATTTTAGTATTTTACAGGAAATTTTGATAAATTTATATCACAGGGTCATATTAATGAATAATAAACTAAACTAAACATAATACGAAAACTATAAAATACTATATGTATGAATGTGCCGATTTTTCCGTTGGAAAGCTAAATAAACACTTTTCAGAGATATAACTCATATGATTTAAGTGAACAGACAGTCTCTAAACATTGATTTTTAATGTGCGAATAAAAACTGAAGCAAAAGGTAAAAAAAAATGCAATTCAATTATCACGACCTCGCACCCGAAGAATAGTAACCTGTCTATTGTCTACAGCAACCACGCGGGATTTGCCATGTTTGCCGTCGGCTCGAGGTCACCCAGGGGGCGTGTCGAAGTGACGAGGGTTCAGTGACTCTTCGAAGGGGAACGAGGGACGCCAAAATGTTCGAAGGGGCAGCGTGGTCGTAAGATACACGTGATCTCCAGCTATAGATTATTGCACTTGTGTTCCGCGGCAACTTTTCGTTGCAGGAATTACAGCTATTCTTAATATTATTAAGAATCAACATCTGACAACCGTTTCCGCTCTAAGCTGCAAAAATGAACTACATTTCTTGACGCGAATCACGCATGGTTTTCGCATTCACGTCTAGGATTCTTTACCGGAGCAGCTACGTCTACTATCATTATACTTGCAGAGCGAAAGGGTAACCTTCGCTGACTCTCCCGACCAGCACAGCGGGCGTCGCTCACCTCCGTGTAGTCGCTGACGAAGAAGGACGACGTGCCCTCGCTCCTGGCGAAGCCGCGGGGGAACAGCTTGAGCCAGGTGTCGTCGCCGTAGAAGACGACCTTGAGGCCGTGGGCGACCGCCTGCCCCACGAGGCTGTCCTCGCCCACCTCCGGGCTCCCGAGGTTCAGGACCACGTCCACGAAGCCGGGCACCGAGCCGGTCGTCAGGGCCTGGCGGTGAGACGCTCTTTTTCAAGGGCACTTACCCGAGGTCCGGGCACACGGGCGAATCACAACATTCCACTTCATTCGCGGGTTCAATGACCTGCAGGACGAGCTCCCATAGTTCTACATATACACTCGGTCAAATCCCAACCCGCTCATATTGGCTGCTGTCTTGTGAGACGTCCCAGCGTAGCAGCCCCTGTGATTCGATAAAGCTTCGGTCGGGTGTTTCTCGTTGGCCTCAGAGTGATCCAGGTGAGTTGCGAGCCGACGGCAGAGGCAGCACCGAGGTACAACTATTTGTATTTTAGCCTGTCGCGAAATGAATTCGCGAATTGTTCCGGTCTCTATTCCACTTCCAAAAACAATTTTTTCGTGTCGTATTCTCCGTAGGATAACAGAAAAACACCGTGTGTGGCACGTAAATGCGGAGCGACAAATAATTACTTTTATTTTTATCTTTTTTATTGTAAAATGTCCACCAACAGTTTTGTAACTTTCGCGGCAGTCGCAACACAAAAAAAAAGAGACACTGTAAAGACAAACATTACGCTAACTAACAACGCTAGCAATAATACGCAAAAAATATACAATGAGGTGGGCACTGCATGAAGGGTAGGCACAATTTAAATTAATTTTATCCATACATTTGATTATTAAAATAAAGCTGCAGTCTGAACTGAAAATTACAGCAGTACAACTATGCATATGTTAGAAATAAAAAAATGTTAGTAGGTAGTAGGTACTCACACCAAAATCACAGGTAATTTTAGGATCAATTTATACTGAAACTTTGATTAAGACTGACAAGGTACACCACTGATAGGATTTCATGGTTTGCGTTTCACTATTGCATCGTTAAAATAATTTTTTATTTTATAAAAACAATGTATGCAATAGCTTCTAAAGCAGTGTATAGTAAAACACAGCAGTAAGCAATACACACAGAGCAGGCTTTACAGACATGTAATCACCACACATTAGGCAGGCATCACCTACTAATGGACAGGCCTAACACTACAAGACAAAGCCTTCACAAAAACTAATGAAACAATATCTCAGCAACATGAAACAATAAAAAGATGTGAAAAAACATAAAAAAGTTTTGAGGATTTCTGTGACTTCAAAACTGTGCCTAATGATAACTTGTCCTACATATAAGGCAAATAAAGAAGGCTCATACCCGTGCATGACAGTTCATCTCATCATATTACTTTTTTTGAAAGATTGTTCAAGTGCCTTGCCTATCTGGACACATATGATGTGCACAGATTCATAAAAAGAACCATGTAATTTTAAAACTGCTCAAGATAATGAGTAGTGTCCACATTGGAATGGCATTTAAGAATACGCTGAGGGCAGATAAGTAGTTCCGTTTCTGTATTTAGTTTATAAACTGTTTACTTTTAGAAAAGTGAACATGGCTAGTAAAGTATGCATTTTGTTTTCAGAATAATTTTTAGGCATGAAATTTCTAGTCCAGATCCTTGAAAGTACTCGAGGGAATTGCAGTACATTTTTATCTTCATGTCTTTGCTATATAATATTATGGTTACCACTCAAATATCATAGTTTCCCTATGTACGATGAGAAAAATGTGTAGTTCAGAGCCTTGTGCTTAGAGGCGACACAGCGCTAGAAGCACCAGGGGGTGTCGCACTTATCATTCCACCTCACTAACACACATACACTCCTAACCAGGAAGGCCTCTTATGCGGGGGATGTGAAACAATGCAGTGGACTGATGTCCAACACCGTTCTAAAGGACCTGGGTTCGAATCCTGGTTCAAACCATTCTGATTTCAGTTTCTGTGATTTCCTGAAATTGCACTATACAAGTCTTCAAAAATTCCTCAGTGGATACCATGCTGCTAAACATGGAGTGAAAGTGGGTGGTATTCTAATGAATATTTGGTGTGGTGCTTTGCAGCACTCATGAACTGATGGAAACTGAAAAATGTATGGAAGTACAAACACATAGGCTAAGCGAGTTCATCCAGATGCCAGACACAAAGACAAAAATTTAAATATAATAATGTATATACAGCTGGTTGTATTGAGACAAACCTATGCTTAGTTCTCTGTTGCTGGTTGAAGCTTAAAACCAACTATTATTGTCTTCATACGATGGAAACATAAAACTGTTATTATCACAACTATATAATATTTAAATGAATCCCCAGACAAAATTAATCAGACCAAGAAGCTACCAATTTCAAATGCAGAACTTTTCAGTTAACATTAAAGTCGAGGAACTGCATTTCTTGAATTGCTGCGGGTGTATGCTACAGTGAGAATACAATGTTTCATTCCCACTTAAGGGCATTGGTTTTTTTTTAAAGGCTGATTAAAAATTCTGTTTCACCGACCAAATTTAGATTTTTTTTTCATGCATAAACATCTAGGCTCTTGGTATACTGCATTTGGTAGGAGGAATTTCGTGAAAATGGAATGGAATGTGATGAACAGAAATGTGACCCACAGATGGTAGACCCACGTGTAGCAACATAAACCTGTATATATTCACTTTCATAAACATTAAGGTACATACCAAACGTACTGGTGTGCCAAATCAAACTTTAAGACAGTAAAACTATCCTGGAATATCCGTATTTGGTAAACTAAAACAGTCATAGTAATAAGTAATATCAAGTTTTAAAATACGTAAGAAAACTGATATTACAATGATTATAATACATATTCTCCTTGCGATACGTCAAAGGGCTCATTATCACAGCGGTAAAGCATGCACTTGTCAACCTCATGGGATGTGGTTTGAATCTCATCATTGGAAAAATCTTTTTTTACCTTTTTTAATAACATTATAATATCATAATATTATATAATCATGTAGGATCAGCTCACTAAGGTTTCCTTGTCGAAAATGTGGTTCAAAGCCGGGGTTTATGGGTTTTGTGAAAATAAAAAAAAAATAGGAAATTAGAAAAACATTAAAACTTAATATAGGTATCTGTCAGTGTTGTTAAAAGTACTCGGAAAAAGTAATTGGGCTCAATTACAATTACTGTGGTGATAATGTAACTAATTACAAGTAAAAATTACTTTACATAGAAGTAATCAGTAAAATTACAATTACAATTACTTTCCGCTACCATTTTAAAACTGACCTACGATTCAATTTTTTTTACACTTTGTTACATTAATAAACATACATACATATATGTTTTGTTAAAAAATGATTAAATTTATTATCTTTAATTAAATGTATAATATTTGAGGACAAACTTGTTTGAATAACATCAAAAAACTTCATACAAGTAGCTACCTGTAATAAAAGTAACACTCTTTAAATTTTGGAATTGACCTTACAAAACAATTGCATTTTAAAGTTATCATCAGATAGATTCCCTCTCTTGATGGCAAAAACATCTTTACCAACACTAAAAAGACGCTCAACTGGAGCACTTGACGGCAGCGATGTGTTAAATTTTAAAAATGCAGATTTTAGGATAGGGTAATGTTGGAGACACTGCAAGTCACTTTGGCTCTTCATTTTTGATCATAGATGTTGTGCATACGATCGTAGCACTACAAGCGTAAAATTATAAACTTTACTAATACAAAAGTGTATGATCTTCTTGTTCTTAAATGTATTCATTATACGTTCTGAGAATAAAAGTAACGGCAAGTAAATATAAAGTATTGATTACCTTAATGTATCAATTACAATTAATGTTATGTATTCCGATTACAAGTACAAATTACATTTTTTAAATGTAATTCGTTACAAGTATAAATTACTTGAAAAGTAATCGTTACAAGTAATCCGATTACTTGTAATTTGTTACTTAACAACACTGGTATCTGTTGTATACAAAATAACAAGTGCAATGTTAACAAGCCGGGTGGTAAGCGGGGCCGACCTTTATCCGGGGCATGGTGACGGTGGGGGGGTCCGCCCTCGCTTGCAGCAGGCAAGAGTCGCCGCGCCCCAGCTGCGAGCTCACGTAGGGCATGCTGGTGGCTCCGGCGGGACCCGCGACGAAGTCCCAGCGCAGCGCGTCAACCACCATCAGCACCAGCCTCCCCACCACCCGCCCGTGCGCCTCCTCCTCGACCGGCAGTCTAGGGGACAGTCAAGGGTCCACACGCACATTCCGTTTTTAAAATACTGTTACTGTCCATAATTTTTATGATTCTGTACCAGGGCCGGCGCGTCCATATAGGCGAACCAGGCGACCGCCTAGGGCGCCAAGTAGCTGGGGGCGGCGCAGCACGACACACAACAGCTCATATAATATGTTTAACAATTATTGAAACTAGATGAAAATGGATTTTTGTAACAGTTTGGAATGTTTATATTGATATAAGTAACTATTTAAAGTCCACTGTGACCTGTTTATGATTTGTAATAAGTAAAAAAGGAAAAAAACACAAGCCTGCTTACATTTGATTGTTGACAAAATCTTAGGCTTACGTGATGTATTTTGAGGCAAGGAAAATTTTTTTGTGGTGTCCGGCGGGGCAAGGGGGGGGGGGGGGGGGGGCATTAAGGTTTTTCGCCTAGGGCGCCAATTTACCTTGCACCGGCCCTGTTCTGTACCCCCGCAGGTAAAGGACAAGCCTATTTCATTTTTAAAATGTGACACTACAGTGTTACTGTTCATACTCTTATGATTCTGTACCCCGCAGGTAAAAGGACCATGTTACAAAACTGATATGTTTTTGAGCAATTTCTTCGAAATTGCTTTGTGAAAGCTAAACACATCATTTTAGTCTATATCTGTCTACAAATACCTGGTGAACAAACTTCAGGACTTTTTCAGGACATTTAAGTAAAATTTTCTCACAAAATTTCATATTTGAGGGTAATTTTTATGTTGCTATATGTAATAAGCAAAATGAAGATACTAACGACAAATATCTAATTCTCGCAGGAACGTGACAATATTTGTGTTACCAAGCTGAAACCTTTTCTGAGATAATTTTCACGTGGCTTAGTGGACAGTCTCAACTGTATGTATTTAATGTGAGATTGTAAACTGAAGTAAAGCGTGAAAACAAAAATTCAAGTTACCTACGGACTACTGGGAATTGAAGTTTCATGTCTCTTAGCTATGTTACTATTTAACTATGGAATTTTTTTCGTGACTTTCATGGCCAGTTTCATTACGTTTTCGGGACTTTGGTGACTTTCTTGACCTGTAAGCATACTATATTTTCAAGTTTGATGTTTTAACTGTGCCAAATCTATTTCATAAAAAAAAAGTGGTGTCCTTTACCTCTAGGATACAAAATTTTGTTTATTCATAAAGGTAGTGTATTATTTCACAAATATGATCCTTAATATTTGTTTTAAGTATTTATTTGACCAACATAACGTTATTGTTACTTTGATTCATAGAGAATTTTTTACAATAAAATAGTTTGTAATAAGCATGTCTATAACAGAATTACGGTACTACATAGAACAAAACTAAATTGGCAGACATTTGTGTGTTTAAAAATGGAAAATCAGTACTGCTAAAAATTTTTAATAAATGCAAGAATCAAGCAAATTAAAGTTTTTTTTTTTCTTATTTATTTCGTTTACACGTGGCATTCATTGAATTTAACATACTAAAAGATTAAATTATAGTGAAGAGTTAAGTTTTGTGAAAATGTTGAATGGCATTTCAATGATAAATGGTGTATTAACTTACACTTCGTTGTTAAACGGTGAATTAAACAAGCTTTTCGGTGTTATTTCAGATTTATCACAATTCAAATTCACCACAAAATCCTATCCCTATAAATTCAATTACAGTTCCATTTCACTGACTACGAACATATGAATGAAAGATATGTTATGCCTAAGGCTTGCTCTCACAAGTCATGTTGGTTATTTGATTTTATAGTCATTATTATTATTTAAGGACCCTGCCTTCCTGAAACAAATAAGGTGTGCTGAGCTTCAGAAAAAGAATGCAATTTAAAACTGTTCAAGACATCCGAGTGGAGTCTGTTTATGAAAAGCATTTCAGAATACGCTAAGGGCGGAAGAGAAGTTTTGTTTCCGTAATAATTTTTTTTTAAATGGAGAGTGAAAAAAACTAAACTGTGGGTTCTCTGGATGATTTTTAGGCATTAAAGCATTCAAGGAACTTGCATCAAACCTGTAACTTAATTCCTACGCCTGTAAGCTATGGTTACCGCTCGAATTACATAGTTGCGCTATGCACAACTTCATGCCAGTCCACAGCCTTGCGCTTAGAGGCGACACCGTGCTAGAAGCACCAGCGAGCGTCACACCTATCATGCCGCCTCACTAACATAAAAACACTCCTGACAAGGCTGCATTGGTACAGGGAAAATTCCTTATTATTCTGAACCAGCAAGTAGCTTCTACAAACCGAGCAACCAAACTGATTGTTTACCAAATTTAACTACAG
Source organism: Bacillus rossius redtenbacheri (assembly GCF_032445375.1). Taxonomy (NCBI): domain Eukaryota; kingdom Metazoa; phylum Arthropoda; class Insecta; order Phasmatodea; family Bacillidae; genus Bacillus; species Bacillus rossius. Next base: position 23,188,544 of record NC_086343.1, on the reverse strand, counting down.
TACACTCCCGATTATCCACAAAATTAAGTGGCAGGGCCACCGCGGATGGTGAAAATCGCGGATAATCTGCAAAAGAGCCGAAAATGGGAAACAAAAAAAGGGAACATTAATTTCAACTTAAAAATCTAAAAAAAAAATGTGTGTACAGTAAAAGTTACAATTAACAGTAAAATAATTTTTATTTATGCTGAAAATTTTATTATTTTACTGAATAATTAACATAACAGCAATGTAAACATAAAAGTGCTCAACCATACGACTAGAAACAAAGCGCGACAGAGACAAAAATAGCAACGCATGCCAGCCTACTGCGTGAGTCCTGAGAAGGCCTGTGGCGTTTTACTGTATTCTGCACACAATACACTCGTCAGATAGAGTTCAAATTTGCTCACTTGTAATAAAATACAGATTTACATATGTGATGTATTTTTTCGTAACATGCGCGGATAATAGGGAGTTTACTGTACCATATACGAAGAAAACCCTCGAATTAAAACACAATCACACTCCATTCTTCATAAAAAAAATATCTGTCTCAAAACTTTCTATGTGATTGGGTAAAAAAAAAAGGTCAATAAAAGCATGAAAAGTTTTTAACAAAAATAATATTATTTAGTTACAAATGTGATCTTCAAACATACTGTACGTCGCCGACTTGAGAAGGCCAGTCGGCCAAGGTTGCGACGCGTCCATCAGGAACCCTGAGCGGGAAGAAGCCGCACAGAAACAGCAGGATGCCGAACACCGCTTGTGCGACGAGACCCAGGGTCTGACTGCATGGATGCATCAGGCTCCGGCAACCTGAAGCAACGGCAAAATAAATGAAAGCGACAGGTAAACCAATTTTCTCTCTCTCTCTCTCTCTCTCTCTCTCTCTCTCTTTCCGTTCCGAATTGTTTCGGAAATGGGTTTTACGTTGCATGGTTACCCACAAAGACTTAAGGCACCGGTAAAAGTTTTGTGTCACATATCCAAGTTTATCCCTCTATCCTGTGCTACATGAGAAAAAGAGATAAAACAGATTGTTAAGTTTTTTTAACCTTTTAAAAGATGGTGTATGATTTTTACTATTCATAATGAACAAAAATTGACATTGGATTTCAAATTAAACTCATAAAAAGAAATACATATAATTTCTTCATACACAGACAACATGACACAATCATAAACAACACGAAATACAACTTTTTTAAGGGGGAGCGATGGCTATTAAATATGTTTTATTTCCACTTTTTTCTCTTATTAAACTTGAAGATGTCATAGGACATAAACAAAAAATGATAACAAATAATGTTTTAGGTAAACTTATTAACAATTTTTTACTAAAATTTAATTTATTTTTCATATTTCTGGAATGATTTTACAGAGAAACCTAAAAAGTATGACTGAGTATTAAACTATGCCGATGTGTAACAATTTTTGTAGTGACAATTCCTAACAATTTATATTAATTTATATGGATGCTTCAAATGGAAAATTTGTGTTTTTAAAACCAGGTTTTTTGGATAAGTATTTTTACGTGTTTTATCACAGTTTAGACAAAATTTTACAATAAGAAAGCCTTAAGTCGGAGGAGTGTTATCTAAATATTTAACCACGGTGGACCCCGAAATAATTATCTACTGTTTCAGTAGCTCAAAATCCACATTAAAGATTTCTAATCATAGAATATATTTAATTATTAAATACTATTCCAATATAAAAACTGGACTTTAAAATTGAACTCAATAAATAAAACTATATAAAATTACGACATTCTTCCAAAGTTAAAATTTTCTATAAAAAGTACTAAACAAATATTATGAAAAAATATTTCAAATCGTTACTGACCATAAATCGCTGTAATAATCTTGACATGTACGCAAAATTAAAAAACAAACTAGGCGCGGTTAAGAGCAGACAGTGTTTACATTTATTTTTCCGCATGCTCTACAAGGCCATTACAACTATGCAGCCACAAATGTTTTTACAGTCTACAGCTTTTCGCTAAACAATCGCCAACGAACAATATTTGTTATATTATTGTTGGTCTTACATATCTTTTTCTAAATAGAATGCGTGTCTCAAGAAAGAGAGAGGCTCAGTTTTTAAAAAAAAACGTGAGAGAGAAATAGAGTAAGATGCTTACCACCGGGATTGTGCCAACTGCAGCAGACTACATGAAAAATAGTTATGATCTTCGTTGGAGCTCTATTTGCTTGCACCGGACATTGTAGCCGGTCTTCACTCTTTGGGCGTGTGCGGGGCCATGTATGTGCAAAAATAAAAACATACTCAGTGTCGCGGGAATGCAATGCAGTTATACAAAGTGAACAGATGCTGCCATTATTGGATGGATTGTCACCAACACCCACGCGAAAACCTATTACATTCCTTTTGATTAAAATGTATTTTTTAATACTTTTCTATATGTATTATTCAATTTATTTACATTACCATTTAATTATGAATTTTGACAAAACCCGTTTGAGCTTTCTCGAACCACACAGACTGCAAAGGCACATCAGTGTTACACCAGATAGTGGGTTTAGTTTGAGTATACAGAACAATGACAAAAGAGAGCTTGATGCCTTACTATAACTTAGCAAAAAAATTTATACATATTGGTAAAAATTACAATAACCAGTATTCTTATCTTTTAGTAAATTCTATCAATATTCCAGTGCAAATAGCATGCAGACAGGGCCACAACTAGAATCTCTGGCACCCGGGGCATGAATGGATTCATGGCCCCCCCCCCCCCTCTTTTTTTGCACATACCACACCAATAAAGCGGGGGGTCCGGGGGCCCTGCCACGGAAAAATGGTGCTATTTAAGAATTTTCCACACCTACATGTAACAGTTTCTCTGCTACTGTACCTTCCATGCATGAACCCACTATGTCCATAAAGTAGTCCGTATAATCACTAGACTTGTTCATTAAATATGTGGAGACATTATATTGTAAATCAGATTAGACATTCCTGGCATGCAAGTTAAAAAACATTTTACCGGTTACCAGTTATAGTAGGAATTACAATGCAAGCGCTTTCAGCGCCCCCACAGCTTTGGCCCGGGGCGTATGCCCCGCTTCCCCCCCCCCCCCCCCCCCCCCGCCAACTAGTTGCGGCCCTGCATGCAGAACAACACAAATCAAATAATTATTGTAATTTTCATACTTCATTACATCGACACTGAGTTAACATTAATAATCCTTGAAAAAGCTCATAAAATAGGTCTCCAAGTTTCAAATTATTGCATAATTTGACATTGTACCAACCATGGCCTCTAAGCCCGTTCTCCGCACCGCTAGTACCCGATCCCATTTTCGGAGCGCAACCACAGGCCAGCGGGAATGAGTCAGGCGAGCGCCTCGGGCGTGACCCCAATAGACGTAAAGAAACTTAAGGGCACGGAACCCCGGGGGCTGGAACCGATAAAACAATTAAGGGAAAAGCCATTGGGCAAAATTACTAATTACCAGACATTAAACAAGTGCGTCGTAGCCACTCCATGCGAGCACCGCACGCACGAAGCAGACAACAAACCTCATTAACATTCACCGCGGCCGCTGGCCTTAATTAATGTGCCCGTGGCAATGATCAAGTCGGATTAAGAGAAATCCCACTAAAACAATTCACAGTGAGACAAGATGTTAATAAATATACAGTCGCCAACTTGATGCCACAATTCGAATAATTAAATACTCTAAAACAATAATTGTTAAGCCTTAAGCACCCAATTACCAGGTGCTACCTTTTGATTGGGCACCTGGAACGTGTTTATAGCTTATAATAAAGCAAATTAAGTTAATATAAATTTTTGGCACCGACTCACAAAGGAGGCGAAACTTTCCCTCCCTTGCAAGGCGGCCATGTTCGGCAGTCTCCAACCACTCCGCGCCGGGTCAAGACGTGTGTCCGTGAGCAGCCTTTCACTTTGTTTCACCGATCGGTCATTCTGCAGTTATTTTAATACTTGTGCCGTTAATTAGTAAATTCGACACGATATATTTTAAATTTTTATTATGATTTTAAATTTTGTGTGGAAATTTTATTTGCTCTACTATAGTGTGATTAATTTGTTAGTCTGGTGTACTCCTCTGAGTTAAACTTTGTCTCAGTGCTCTGAAGCCTCTTTCCCATCGGCGTATCGGATATTTTGCTGGCCTAATCCCTGACATGCAGACAGCTTACCGTTTCCCCCGCCTTCAGTCACGCCTCAAGCCTGTAATATCATTTCTCTTCGTGACCCTAACTGCATAGACAAGCCTGTAGCTTGCAGGCGACCTGTTCTCAGAGACGAGCTGAGATTGGCCTTTTTCATCACGTATTAGTGTTATGTTCGCTCCTCTGCAGCCACGACGGGACGCTTGTTCTCAGCGTCGTTGCACTTTTACCCTCCCCCCCCCCCTTCTCAGTTCCAAGTAAGACCAATGACCGGTTGTAACCCCCTGGACAACAGTGACCGTCCCCAAGGTCTCTTCGCAAAAACGAGTGCCCTAAAACTGAGCACAAGCGCTACCTAGCGACCAAGTCGCGAACTTCTCCGCTAGGCTACCCTCTAGGGCGCCAGAGAGCAGCACCTGCTCTCCCTTGAGTTATATGGACGCCAGGGGTGAGTCGATTGTTTTCAACTCAGACCCCCCCCGACAGAGTTCTCTAGTGTCGCCCAGTGATGCCAACTTCAAAACTCCTGCCAAAGTTTTTGTCCGCCCGCATTCGGGCAAGTTCGGAATCTTTCGGCGGCCCAGACCCCCCCCCCCCCCACCTGTAAGAGCCGGCGGGCACTTTTAATTACGAGACGCGTTTCTCCGCGGGACACTTCGCGCCGCGACTGAAGACGGACCGTTTGATTATCGACGAGACTCTGCAAAACTTCCATCCGGCCGCAACCGACTATGTAGTCGCCTAAATGAGGGATGCTATCCCTATTATCTTTTTCAAGTAGTTTAGTCCGTCTGCGTAGTATAATATGTAATAGTTATTTTTTTAGCTTTTAATTTTTTTTTGAAATTAGAAATCATCCGCGTCCTGCCGCGCAATTCGCGAGCTCCAGACCCTGGCTGACTCCACGACTGCAGCGTGCTGGGAAACTCCCCTGTTTTGGTGAGTGATAATTCGCGACCCCCCCTTTTTTTTCCCTTAAATTTTTTTGGGCATTTTCTGCCCCATAGACTGCCTGTATACAAGTTCTAATCAGTTTTGATTTGGACTGTTGCAGACAGGGTCGATGACAGGGAGAGACTGATTGCTCCCATTTCGTGCCCCCCCCCCCCCTTCCTGTTCCGTGGGTCACATTAGAAGAAACTTTTCTACTACCCGACGTGATCGTTTGAAGACCCCGGGTGGTAATGTAAATTCAACATTTCCCCTTCACCTAGCTACGAACTATCTTAAGCGGATGACCAACCCACCAGCGACCAGTGTTTTCCTCAAGGACATGTAGAACGAATAGAACTAATTATCAATGTAATCATCGGATCCATCCAAGTTTGGGTGTGAAACTTATAATGCAAATGTTTATATTTCAAACTAAGAATGTAAATTGTTTTAAATAATCGCGGGCTGGCCCATTTTCGTTTCTCTTTTTGTTAATCTTTGAAACTTGTTAAAACCTTTTGTGTGTAAAATAATGGAAACAAGATAATTCATCAGGGCAAATAAAACAGGGAAACTATAGATCAAGTTAATCGTGTAGTTTTTATTTATTGATTTTAACGATCCCCCAACTTCCTCCTTGCTTGTTACAGGAAGTTCCTAAATTTTGTTTGTTCCCCACCTCGTGTCGCCTCTGGTAAATCAATTTATTTAACTTATTTTTCTTACCCAGCAGTTTCCAAGGCTCCTTTTAAAATAATTCAATTTTGAGGCACGAGGGGTGTTACAACTTGGTAGCAGAGCATGGTTTACTTGGTCTATAGGCATACCTGAATAATATAAGCATATATAAAATAAAAATAAAAGTAAAAAAAAATTTTAAATTAATTTTTGATAATAGCAATTTTGTAATAATATTGTAAACTGATCGCTGGTACACCCCGTATTTATATTGAGTTAAAATTTTAAAATTTATCTTGAGTTAAATTCCCGTGTGAACTTAGGCTAGCGCGTAGCGCGCGAGACGTCTTTCAGCCAGCCAGCTGTCCTCTCCCCACCGCGCGTCCCCGAACGTGCTGTTGACAAGGTCACAGACACCCCTCCTACCTTTCTCCTCGCCCGACGCCCGAGGGCCGCGGCGTCTGTTGACAGCTGTAATCTTGCCACGCGTGCGTGATAGCACGAAGTCTGCTACTCTCCCCCCTCCTCCACATGCCCTAGAGGTCTCTCACCTCTGCGGGACGTAACCAGACGTACCAACTCATTCGTCTGCCGGCAGCAATAGTTAACTTTTTGTATTCTGGGCACATACTTAAAACTTTTCTTTTATTTCACAGCTGCTCACGTCAACTCGGTGTGTATTTTGCGGGCCTGGGCTTATCCCGACCGCCTTCGTTAGTGGTTCCGCACCGCATCGCGGACCACGCCACGTACGGCACTGGCCGAGTCCAGCCAGCACGCTATCGATAAACCGCCGCCCATACGCCTGCCGGCTGCAACTACAAGTAAGTGTAATTTAAGGTCACACTCACTGAGCCACCCTAAGACTTTTGGTACTGGCCGTCTCCACAACACTCGCAACCGCGTCCCGCGAGACTGCCACGGCGAATTCATTGTGTGCTATTATTGTCGTGTTTTGTTCTGTAAGTAACGTATGTTCATGTAACTGTACAACGGCTCAGATGCCGCATAGCGCATTCACGTAGTTTTGTAGTGGTTCTGCCACCGCGTAGAGTATGCATAGGGAGTACCGTGTACCCATGCATACCACCGGAGAAGTATGTTAATTAAACGTAAATCAACAGAACCAGTGTTGCTTATAATTATTTCGTGCCACCCTGTCCTCCACACGGCCGAGCAGCCTCAGGGGATTTCAGGGCAGAGTACCCACGACCCACCATCAACGGCCTAGTGTCTCACTAGCCTGGCGCCCCCCGGACAACAGCAGCACCGCGATGCCCGTAGCGCCCGTCAAGTACTTCCCGGGCCCTCTACAGAGGCTGGGTGATGGCAAATTTAACAAAATATTTTATTCAAATGTATTAAAATAGGTAAAATCACAAATCCAAAAATACTTCATATTGCCACCACCCGGCGGTCCCGTGACTGAGAACCAGGTTGAACTTAGTGATGTGGAAGTAATGTACAATAATTTAAATATAAGCTTCGTCAAGGAGGTCTCCAGGTTAGCCCAGACATCTAACATCAGGGTTGGTGTGAGTTGCCGGCCCCAGCGTGGCTCACTAAGCTCTGTGGCTGCATCTGTTGAAGACCTTACTAACTAATGACAGCCTTGAATACTCCCTTCTTCACATTGGTAGTTGATTCCTAAGTAGGTTGGGTGGAGAAATAAGGAATAAAACAAACTTTTGGCAGGCGTGGTTTTATTCACACGAGCCGATGGACAGGTATTAAACTTTATTCGGTATGCTACAAATGACACAGGAAACACTGTTTACACATGTTGCACTTCACGTTACTTTTATATGACCTCTGGCAGCTGTCCTGCTATAGAAAGATTGTAATCTGTATCAGTCGGCCCTGTACTCTTTTTTAAAACTCCACAGTGCGGTCGCGCAGCGACAGAGAAGTTACGACAGGAGGGTCATGCCCTGCAACGCAAACTGGTCCAGGTATTCGTGGTAAATTAGGTACCGAAGGATTCAGTTGATTAATAAGATTTACCGGCACGCAAATCTCAGTTATATAAACGATGCAACTTTCCCATATGATGGTCATGTCCGCCTTGTACCACAAATTCCTGAAAACTGCCGCCAGTGGAGAGCTGCATGCGAGAGGAAATTCAGCGCCCTCAAGCGTCACATCCATAGAGCATTAATAAATGCTTGACGTAAAATTTAATATCTTAACAACTTACAATTTAAATTTGTGGGAAACGATTGACAAAAGATCCAAATATGTGCATATTATCTATATAGTAATTTTTTATTCGAAAATCACATCAAACCAGAGACTGATCGTCACTTGTAGGCTACTCCGTTACCTAGAGCCAGACTATTTATAAATTATTAAATACTCTCAGTGAGCACTACGTAATAAATCCGTCCTTGGGTCACTAAATGTATCAAGTCATTTAATAAACCAGGGACTCTGAAATTAAGTTACACAGTTGTTTTGAATATTTGCATCTTTACCTTAGATTGGAGTTAGTGTTTGGTGTGCTTGTGAGTGTGCTTACTGCAGCTTACTGACAGTTTTGTTCTGGCTATGAGAAGAGGCAGATGTGTAGCCTAGGGAGCTCCAACGATTTTCTTCTTTCGAGGTCGGTTAGAGCTTACATAATTAATCCAGTTTATTTTACAATAACACAATTTCAGTTGACATAGTACCTCCTATGGTATCTAAGTCTGGTTTCCAACTTGCTAATATCCCTGCTGGCAGCATGCACCCTCGCATCACATCTGTGCAGGGCCCATGTAGGAACACTGTAGGGAGGGCTCAGTGAATGCCCCCTCACTATATAATAATGTATATATAATTTTAATCTGGTGAAAAATCAAAAAACGATGCACTGTAAGGATGTGTGTGGCCCCTTCAGGGCATTATAGTAAATCAAAACTCATTATTTGTGAATACTGCATTCAACACTCTATGAAGGGGGAAGTTTAAGTATGTAATATTAAGTGAAATAGTCCAAGCAAGTGACGAAGGCTCTTCCATTTGACATAACATAAATAATCATGTAAATCATAAACTTGTTAAATTAATGTTCAATGCCATTTAATTATAAAGGAATCCTGTAAGTCTACGTAAGAATAGTTAATTTTTATTTGCATGGAATTTGCACGAGAGGATGCTCCCACCTCTCTCGCACCCTTCACCATCTCCAGAAGTCTGCTTCCATTCATGGTCTGGTGCACACGGTTGCCACTTTGATCGAGTCGTTCTGTTCACTGAGTAATTAAGTGGGAGCCTTGGTCTATGCTAACCATCGTGGCCCCGAACCATTTCGTAGTAAGAGATCAACCTTGTCCGGTTATGCTTAACCATCACATGACCCTCCCGCGCGCATTTTCCTTACTTACGCATTGGCTGACATCCGGCCGAGATCTGCGGGTAACTGTGTCGTGCACACACCTACCGACTACACTATCATTCTATACCACTGTTGGTGTGTAGAACTCACTCCACGGGACTGACCAGTTAATAATATCTCGCGCACTCTCCGCAGGACGCGTGGTTAAAGAAACTGCCGCAGAATCAGGTCACAAGTGTTTACAGTACATTGTTTTACGGTGTATGATGTGCCAACATGGATGTGTAGCATCTCGACAAACACGCATGATTAAATTTTACTGACCAAACAGTTTTAATTGATTGTTGTGTTTTCTCCTGTCCAAGCTAGTTAGGCATTAGCATATTACACTGAGCAGTGGAATGCAGAATAACAGTTATAATAGGTCATGACTCATGAACTATCGCAGCCTCTAACTGAGTGTACCACACGGGGCCGATGACCCACCCCTCTCTCATGTTTAACTCAGGAGACTAGCCTGGTGCTCGTAGCAGAAATTCGCATCCACTACACTGAGTTCACTCTGAGGTTTTGGACACAGGACCGCAGGTGATGCTACAGTGTCCTGATTTTTAAAAGTAGGCATTCAGAAAATTAAATAAACTTAATTAATATCACACAGAGTACATAATAAATTAAATTAACTCTCTGACCATAGCATTGTACTGCCATTAGAATTACTCTGGGTGATACAAATAATGCAGTAGAATTAAAGAACATTTACATTCTGTTTCACTGTATTTTTGAAGTGAATACTACCATTCAATAGAAAGATTAGTTCTACCATCTAATAACTTTCCAAATAAATCACTATATACTTTGTTTAGCAGTTTTCCCAATATTTCTATACCAAGTAATTTAAATGCAGTTTTTAGGAAGAAACTACACTACAAATAAATTGCCACAATTTTTTTAAATATTTTTAATAAATTACTGATATGAATCTTTATCAACAATATTTATCTTTAAATATTAACATTTAAAATGGGTGTCATTCAAAAACCCGGCATGCAGGCTCTAGTACCATATCTAAGATATCAAGTTCTCGCATGGTGCTCACACCACTGTACCGAAAATACGGTCCATAAATCTTGCTGAGCTTCGAGTGCTGCCTGATGGCTTTCATTATGCGCTTCCTTTGTTCGTTTGAAGCAACGAAACAGAAAGATTCTGCCGACAATGACAGTGGCACATCAAGTATACCCAGGCGACTTCGCACTGGGCTGACTGTCTCAAGAACAAAGACACGGCAGGAATGTGGCAGCATGCCCCTGGCAAACAGTGTTGCTACTGCATAAAAAACCGATCTGTGGCACATGTTCCCATCGATTCCCTTGCAGTCAAATGTCACTACGAGGTCGATGTCGAGGCATTCTACCTGGTACAGGATCACTTTGGTCGAATCCTCCTCAGGCCACCGATTAATCGTATCCTTCGGCAGGTGGTCGCTCTTGAAAAGTGTCACATGACTCGCCGGGATGCCTAAGGAAGTGCAGCAGCGCCACATAGCTCCAATATCTTCTTGGGAATTTTGGCAGAGACTCAGCAGGTAGATCTGGCAACCTTTGTCAGCTGAAATGCGCACGATGAATGGTCCGAAGAAGTTGCACTCGTTGGTTGGGTAGCCTACCACGACGAGCACTCGCCTCGGCTGCACCATTCGGAAGAAGAAGCAGTCTATGTTCATATGCACCACAAAAACAGCTATTAGGTACATGATAAAAATGCACACTGCGAAGTCATGTAGCAAGATTTTACCTATGAAGACAACATTATCAAGCAAATCTCCCGTTATCTCAATCATTTCTATCGATTCGGGTCGTCAGCAAGGTGCAGTGACTTCTGTGGACAACAGCAAAAAGAAAATTAAATAATACCCGAGCTTTTATATTTGTGTGAAGGCAAATCAATCAATGATTTCACATGGGTTATAATAATTCATAGATGTTGGACATAAATTAATTTTTTTCCCTCTTCATTATTGTAACGAAAAATATGATTGACACTATAACTTGTTGACAACTCAAATAAGTTGTTAATTACTCAATAAGCTGAAATTTTTTTTTTTTAAGAGATAGGCCTACACTTATTATAAAATACACATTTTTTATTCTTACACAGATTTAAATTAGAGAGAAGGCATATTTCCTATACCCACTCCTTTTTAACATGAAACCACTGTTAAGAACCTATGTGTAAGTACATCTAATCATTTACCACTCTCGGGTACTAATGTATTTTTTTTTAAATGCAGAAAGTCCATTCTACATAAACAAATATCAGGATATAAATAATGCCCTATCACTCCACTTATTTAAATATATTCGACTTTAGTAAATATTTGTTTTAAGTCTGAGGTTTTCTTAATGTGTGCACAACGAATTATTCGAAGATGTTATATTGATGAAAGGAAAAATTCCAGCCAACTATGCATATGTCCATAGGTTAATGTTTTGTTCGTTTGGGTACATTACTTCCATATAAGAATAAATTGCAATATCACATTTAAAAAAATCATTTAACATATAATAGAAAGAGTGCTGATGGAATTAATAGAATATTGCAATATAGCAAAAAATTCGGCAAGAAGACTGGGCTTACAGCAATAGAAAATGTAAAGAGATGCCTGAAATAACTTTATAAATGATACTTTTAACGAATTGTTAAGGCATGATAGTTTATTGAGATGAATCACATTCCGCCAAGTGATCCTGATTCGTAATATACCAGACAATCTGAGCCTGATTTTTTTTTAAATACGACTCTGGTGATCTTGCCTTAGTCATAGAGTTTTCTTGCCGACCTCCGTAGCGCAGTCGGATGCACACCGGCTTATGGTGCGAGGGGTCCTGGGTTCGAGTCCCGGGTAAGGCTTGGGTGTGACATTTACATGCTGATATTTGATTACCTACGAATTGAAATTGTTGAAATTGATGATTTCACTAAAACAAATTGACCCATTGGCTGTTTGGCGTAGAGCTGTAGACCACATTTAATGTAATCAAAAAAATTAAAAAATAGAGTTTTCTTGAGGTATTTTCGTTACTCTTGGACTCTTGCATTCAATCGTTATATCTTAGTGCCTTATCTAGTATAAACTAGAAACCTTTAACTTATAAACAAGGTCTTAATGTTCAGAATAAATCTGGCACTCCTTAGACACAAAAGTATTAATTATTTACATTTTAATAGCACCAATTTTATTTCTATAACTAATTATGTTACTATGCAAGTGGTAAATATATTTTGAAATTTTTAGTCTAAAATAACAAATATGTATACATACATAACTGTTTAAAACTTCTGAATGATGTTTTAAAATAGGTAGTATAATCTCAAATATATTTCTTTTCTTTTGATGTCTGTTCTGAACCTTCTAGAAGATAGTAAGTATAACAAAAACTAAACTATGTAATAAACAATTAGAGACCAAACAATGATTGAAAAATGTATATTTTTCCATAGAAAGAATATTAAGGGATATTGTTTGATTTTAGTGTTAAAGGTAGTGTAGAATTATCAACAAAAAAATTATATACCCTAATCTAATTTTAATACTCTTCACAATAAAAACAACCCTCAAAGCCAAAGTTGATATTATATAAATGCATCACCCTACATAAGGACAATTTCACCACTTTCGTATAAGAATTTAAACTGAACTTAACAACACTTAAGCAATTTTTAGTAGGTAACGAATTGCATTTCACCAGATATCTACACGTTTTTAAGATGGACAACCTTTTGCTTATCTTTAAACAGTCAATTTCCATATTTTAACTTTGTTAAAAATAATACAGTAGTCACTTGACCAAACAACCTTCTGCCATCGTCCGTGGTCTCGTGGCTGTGATCCAGGGTGAGCATACTGGGTGCTATCGTTAACTGTGAGATATTGAGTTTCCGGAAGGGTGCCAGACTAGCTTGCAAACGTTGAAAACTAAGCAACTGATGTTGCGTGTAGTGTCGGCCCCAGTGTGGCCCACTAGGCCCGAAGTTGCTGGATTTTATTGACTGAAATAACTATTTAAACAGGTACACACTCCCTAGACATTATAGAGGGCTGATTCCTGACTAAGTAACGATTGCATTCTGAAAAACTACGTGGTTCTATTCACACATTACACTTTGCCGTCACCCGCGGTCTCGCGATCGAGACCCGGGGCGGTCCTAGTGGTTTTCAGTGGCTCTAAAGTAAATCTCCGGCGGGCGCTAGGTTAATTCGAGGATTAACCGAGGTGGTCGTGGGTTTTTGCCCCTGCGTGTTCCACTAGGATCGATGGCTGTTGATGGTGGGAGGGAGTCCCTGCTTCTAATACGCACTGGCCCTAAACAGTAGAGAGGACTGTCTCCTAATTCTTCAGGAGGCGTTTACGAAATAAAGAAACAGTATTTAGTTGCTGATTTTTTAATTCCGTATCTCACAAAGTGTGGATGTGGCACAATTAACACGATTACACTTGACAAGAAACACGTTGACACTACATACCCTCGCACTGATGATCAATTATGTTACGTTGCGGCACTTGCAAACAAGATCCCTACATTGGTTTGTGGGTCTACGAAGAGTTTGGGTGGATTAGCGGCCACTCCCGTGCTGAACTGCAGATAACTTCGTGCCCCGGGCTCACCTGTGTGAGTCACGGGCCCACGAAGGTAATATTAAGGGGCAAAGTCTTTAAGTTTGTAGTCGGCAGTCGTATGCTCGACGAATTAGATTAATTTCTGTCCACGGGAGTCGGCCTGGACCGTAAAGTGACTGCGTCGCGAACCGCTCTTCCGCGACGAGCAAAAATTAAAGCGGCTGGATTAAGCCCTGCACCGGAAAAGGGCACGGGGGCATGCGGGGAGAGGAAAAAGAGGTTTTAATGAGTCATAATATTTACCAGCATGAAGAATCAGAAGCACAAAAGTTGAAGTCTCCCCGCAAAATCACACGTCCGCGCTGGCCCGTGAGTAAAACTCTACTGCCGCTTTGTCCTGGTTTGTGAGAGGGGGTGGAGCGTCATGACGCGCTGAACTTTCTAAAGTGTCGTTATTCCAATTTTATAATTATAATTAGTCATTATTATTTCTAGAATCCTCGTAACTTAATGACATCTGTTTTAATTAGTTGGCGGAAGGCCTATAATAATAATACATAATAAAATTGAGATTAATAATATTTGAAAATAAAAAGTCAAGCTGGAGACTGTCTGTCACTTGTTGACTACTCCAGTGGCTATTGGCAAGTAAAAACAGGGAGGTGAATTAGGTTGATTAAAACTGTGGTTCATTATTGGCGGAAGGCTGCAAGGGACATTCTGGACGTTTATTAATTTCGGTTTCCCACGGGGATAACCGCTGCACCCCTACGACGCACTTTCACTATTAAAGGTTGTTCTGTTAATCAAAAATCGCTTAATTACTCACACTAATTAATGATGCATAAGAACTGTTTGGTGGTGTTGGCATATGGGCATAATCTGTGAAAACACTCACCGACGTCGACGGCTTGCTTGACTCACGTGACTTGGACTAGGGTTGTGTTCCGTTAGCGGGGTTTAAACTGGCGGGTGGAGGCCGGGCTTTATGGCATTCGGAGGGACGACGACAACTTGATACATTGATATGCCTCACATTGACAAATTACACTCACTCTTTAACATGTACTTCATGTTGGTTACAATACATGATAATTAACCCTATCGATAGTCTTCCTAAGAGGAAGAAGTGCTGTGATTGGACGGCAGCCAATTCGGTGAATGGTTTAAAGTAACTCTGACTCGGATCGTAGCTACGAGATCCGTGAATCGACAATTAACTAAAAATCAAATTATGTGATGCCGGCAAGCATATGCACAACTGATTAATTGAAATTCTCTTCTGGAGTCAATCAGTCTTGTAAAAGTTTACTCCGCTGCTTGGTTATGTGGCATGGTTAAGTATGTAGATTTATAATTGCCAGAATTAACGAGATCAGTTAAAGAAGAGTTGTAGACTCCCCACGAAACAGTGTTCTTGTTCCTTAATTTCTATTCCTAGGCATGGGTCTCAAATTGCTGCTGCATTTTCAAGCATTGGCCTAACCAACATTAAATACACATTCTCTTCCACTCTCCGTCCCACCTACTTCAGTTCCTAGAAATCAGCCCCAGCTCTCTCCTCTCATTCTTTACCACCCGCTGCACTTGCTTTCCCCAACCTAGGTCACTCCGTAGGATTACTCCCAAGTACTTGCATTCCCCTACCTCCTGAATTTCTTGCCCCTTCCAATTATATATTTGCTTGTCATACTTTATGCTACAATTTATTATTGCTACATTCACATTGTTAAATTACCCACTCTGTGACTCTGTTCCTTTCCAACCATCATGTGTTCCTTTCCCATTTTATCCTTTCTTCATCAGCCCCTCTTCTGACCTGTTCACCTTCTCTTCCCCATATCCTACACTTTCCTACCAATCCTTCTTATTAATACCGTTCCCCCTTGCGTCTTCCTCCTTTATACTTCCCTTCGAATCTACTCTTATCTTTGTCCTGTCTGCATCCTCCCCCTGGGCAAGTTTCCTTGCCCAGCACTTGTTTTCAGTCCCTTCTCGAGCACCTATGTTAATATTCGCATACCTTCTCTGTCAAGTCCATTAAAGTATTGTATTCCGTATGTATTCCAGGATAGTTTCGCTATCATAAAGTGTCCTTTGGCACACCAACATGCTTAGATTTGTCTCTAGATGATCCACAAAATAACAGCATCCGAGTTATTGGCGCCAGTATTGGTTCACCATCTGGACGAAATCAATGAAAAAGTAAGATCTGTGCATGCATGGAATCTAGACAAACAGAACGGCAATGGATAGGTCACCAAAATCCAGTCCCAAAAAATAAGGGAATGGCTTTGTCCTATCATGCACTAGGCATATGGTTAGGGTACAGGTGTAGCATTTTAAACACCTAAATCATCAATTTTCTTGTCTTGGGTACTGACATAAACAACAATTCTGTGTTTAGTTTTTTACTGAGAAAAGATTTATTGTATTTTTATATTTAGATTTTTCTATTATAAATTTTATTTTTTATATAAACCTACAATTTCTAAAAAAAAAAAAAAAAAGTTTACTGTCTACACAAGCGTTCTTAAATTCAAATGCCGATCTCCGTAGCGTAGTCGGATGCACACCGGCTTACGGTGCGAGGGGTTCTGGGTTCGAGTCCCGGGTAAGGCATGGATGTTTATTTACAGTAAGAGATATGATTGCTACGAAATGATAAAGATTGGAATGATTTAGTTCTGGTTGTGGGCGAAAGCCGTTAACCATTCAAACTATAAAAAAAAAAAAAAAATTAAATTCAAATTTTGTTTAGTTATTATCGCCCGACGCCATGTCGCAGATCTTATTGAAGGACGCACTCAATTAAGTATGTTAGTCTCTGCTTTATTAATTGTCTATGGAATAAATTGTTTAAAAATGTGACTGTAGAATGGATTGATTATTATTGTTTTAAATGCTGTTTACTTGAAAGTGAATATAAAAACTACTGATTCTTGCTGAGAAATGTGATCATAATGTGTGTCAGCTAGAAGTGAAGTGTTTTGTATAGTTGACAGTGGTTTAATAATAATTTGACTGTTTACACAGTAGCACTGATTTGGTTTTTTCGTGATGACGTTGTCCGTGAAGGAATTATCATCATTACTAAGGTAATACTAGGCAAATTAAAGCCTATGGAAGTTACAACTAAACTATGTATGTGCAGATTCTTACTCCTGTGTGTACGATAGACAAATTCGGATATGCACATATGCTTTACACTTCGAGCTAAGTTTGCACATTTTTAAGTTTAGGAATTTTATTATTACATTTTATTTAAAAGTACGGAATTGTTTTATTGATTTTGTAATAATATTTTAATGGTTGCGATGATATTAGTCTAATAAGTCTGTGTATTCGCATGATCTCTCCATTGATTTTCCTAACTACATGTTTGATTAATACCGGAATTTAAAAAAAATATATATTTTAACATGCCATACGTCGTCATTAATTTCTTGAAGAAAAGTTACACAAATGGTTGCCATTGAGATATTTTCCTACTCAATGTTAATTTCCAAAGTATTTTGTAATTTTTTTATATTATAGGCTCCTATATTTTTTAAAAAACTTCCTGACATGTTTTTTTAATCATTCTCTAAGGGAGAGTTTTGATACTTTAAATAGTTTATTAGTTGTTTGTTATTTTAAGGAGTGGTTAGGTTAGCTTTATTTTATAATTTTGTGTAAAATCACAAGCGTACACACATATTGTGTCCTTAGAAATCTGTGATATCTTGGGAACAGTCAGTTGGCTTAGGTTAGCTACATTAAAAATTCTTTAAAATAGTGGGAACATTTCAAGATGAGCAGCTTTTGCATAAAAAATAATAAAATTTTAACAAATGTTTGAGAACACTGAAGATTTTTCTCTGTTTTCTTTGGAAGAGTGTTTCAAAATCCCTACTGATTCAGTGATTCCTGAGAAATTACAATTTAAAGCTTACATTGGGTAGCTAGTGCAGTGACATGGCAGTCACCAGGTTGTGCTTAATTTTTATTGTGTCCGAGACTGTTTTCCATAAGAGATTGTCCTCACCGCATGTGCTTACTATAGCGACGTAAATTTATTTTGTTCGTTTTTAGCATAGCCAAGATTGTTTTCCAGTAGAAATGGGCCTGATTGTTGTCGTTGCCCTACTTTTTAGGTCATAGTCGCTGCAATTTGATCCAGTGGTTCTCCAGAGATCATTTTGGAATGATAGAGATGCTTTTAATATTACGTTGCTGCCAGTGCCATCACTGTTTTTCACCCTTAACTGTTTTACACCCTAATTTGTTTCCATTTCAATTGAAAAACAGTCTTGGACCCTGTCGTAATGCACTGCCATTAAACATCCCTTTGGCTATGCTGTATTCCTGAGGATCTATGAAGAACCACAGGATCACATTGCAGCTAGTTTCAAGAAATCAAGGGTGGTGACTACAATCGGGCCAGTAGCTAAAAATAGTTTCAGCTATGCTATTAATGAACAACACAAATTTACTTTACAATATATACATAACATGTGATATTTACAATAACTTTAAGTTAAAACCATTATTAATACGTGCTCCAAACATGAAAATAGAAAGAACTCTCACCTATGTAGGAGGCAGGTTAATAAATAGGGTGGTAATACTGATTGTATAACACCACCGCACCTATAAACATTTTATAAGATTTCAGTTGGATTTTTTAAGCACTTCTTTTAAGGAAAATATGGGTTTGCAGTGTTCTTCAAAACCATTGATTTAATTTTATTATTATTATTATTATTATTTTGTGGAAGAGCAGCTAAACTTAAAATTTTTCATTTAAGTACATTACAAATTCTATAAAAATCATTTAATTTGTTGGTTAGTAATTATTTACTTAAAATGTAGCTATTTTAATGTAACCAGTTTGCTCTTTATATTATAGTAGTTTTTATGTGGCGAACCTGTTTACTTTTTTTCAAATTATTTAGATACGTAACTAACCCAACCTGGCCAAACATTCTCACTTTTCACAGTATTTTTATAGTAGCTTTTTATATTAACTTTTTACATTTTCATAGTATTTTTAATGTAGCTAACGTTACCTTTACCAACCGTCCATAGAATTTTAAAGTACATATTTTAAATGTATCTAATTTAACCTAACAAACCATTCTCATGATATCACTGTATTTATGATGTATCTAACCTAGCCACTTATTAAAATGGTAAAATTACTTCAAGTATCTTACTGCATATTAGGGAATGATTAAAAAAAAAAGGTTTTTAAATAAAAAAAAGATGAATTTTAGAATTTTTAATTTTTCTCAGAAAATGGATATCCTTAATAATTACCAAATTTAATTTACGAAATACTTCATGTAATGAGTTAAAAATTTAGAAAATGGTATTTTTTAGAATGTACTGGTAATTAATTTGTGTTACAGAAAAAAAGCCTGTTTTTTGTTAATTAATTCATCTCCTGTAAAGTATAACTAGTAAACTTTTCAGCTACCCAAATTTTCAATAAGCACTTTAAAACACTAAGCAATTTCTATTCAACATCTTTATACTTAGTAATTAAAAAAAAAAAAACTGTGTCTTTGAACAAGTCACAACTAGGAAAACATGACATCTTAGCTGTGCTTATATAGTCATAATCGTTGGCTTTGTGTTAATGTTTATTTTAGGTTATTTTAGTTTGTAACTTGGTTTAAAGCCATCGTTGATGGGTTGAAAGCCACAAAAATTTTAATAGCATTATTCATGTAATGTAATCTTCAAGAAACTTTTGAAAACTAATGGGTGCAGAGACCGATATACCTACATGTACATTTTTTTTGCCATTTCAGTAACTTTTTCATTTTGTACAACCTTTGTGAGCTTTACAGAGGTCAAGCATGTTAGGGAGAGTTTGGACACAGTAAGGTTATAGTTAACAAGTTCATTGGTGTAGATATATTTTTAATGTTTCTCAATTTATTGTGAACATGTGTACTAGGGCTTCATGGAATGTCTACAAAACACTGTCGAAATGAAAACTAGAATTAAAATTGATGAAGAGTAGGTTTGCATAGCTGACAGGTTGTACCATTTTTTTAGAACTTGGGTATATTGTCGTGAATTGTATTTTTTACAATTATTAATTTGTGAAAAGATTTTGAGGCTAGAGTTATTTGTAGTTAAACACTGTAGCATTAAGGTTGTTCTGTGGTTGGTTGTTTCTTTTTGGCAAATAAATCCCGCTAACAGATGGATTTTGTGCTAAAGGAAAAGCGCCCTGATTGGCCAGGGTAAATAAAGCAATGACTTCTCTTGCAGACAGTTGCCTATTAGAGGGGGGAAAAAAACCTCTGTTACTGGCATGGGCGGGGGGTAGTTGCCCTTGGCGTGGTCGCCCTGGCAACAGGCGAAGCGACTGTGGGCGGGCAGCGCTTGCCATCTCGCCAGTCTGCCGCGGCCTGCAGGGGCTGACGGCTCAGTGATCACAGACGTGCGTGGCATGTCGCATGTCAGCATGTTCAGTTCCAGCAGGCCATATATGAGCACTGAGTTGGTGTGCAAGTGGTTGAAATCCAAGTGTAATTTTTGGTATCACGTCATCTTAAGTCATTATGCCTAACAGTACAAAATTTTCCTGTTAATCTATTTGAAATTTCTCAAACCGTTTGTCCTTTAACCATATATGTACACTGCAGTATTTCACTCATGTAGTTGTCAACTATTCGTCTCGCAGCACACTATGTGTTTCGCTTCCAAAATGCCAAACTTGCACCTAGTGTTGCATGTGAAATATTTAGATTTCTTGCCCGCAAGTCTTGATGTGGTTGTAGCTTAGGAGGTTGGTAGAACATTATTGTGCCACATGACTACTCGTGACACATTAGAACCTGCCTTTGGGTGCGATTGGTTGTGGCACACGTTTTCGTGACCCGTTTTCATCTGCGTGGGCAGGTCCAAGCCCGATTTTTGGGATGGTGTTACTGTAGTACCTACATCAACTTCGATTGACATTCTGATAGCATAAACATAATTGTTAGTGTTAATCTAAAGCAGCACATTCCCCAGTAACATCGTGACAACCTCCTGGGTTAGTTCTTTACCTAAACGCCGGCTGCACGCACAAAAAAGTTTCCCATAACGCACATTGTCCCGTTATGCTGTATCCCATTACGCTCACTGTATGCTTGCACCGCATCTATCTCTCTTCCACTCGATTGGAACAACCAACGATATGACTTTTTCGAGGCACATTAAACTTCATACACTCACATTCGTTTCCTACTTTTCCTATCATCGTCCTATCCTTAACAGAATAACACAGATTGGAAGAAGTTAAATAGCAAACATGTATAAAAGTTATAGTTAAAATAATCTCTTCGTTAAAGTAATAAACATATTTGAATTAATGAGTGCAAATAAAAGAAAATTTATCAATTAAATTGTAGATTTCATTTCACTCCTTCTTTGTATCCATACAAAATAGTGAAAATTCAATAAAAATGATTCAATTATATATATTATATTAAATAAATCTGATCAAGCTTGTGATGATCACTGTCTCGATAATGAAAGTTACCCTGAGGTTGGTGTTAAAACGGAAGACACCAGAGATCATAATATATTTATAATAAACAAGCAAGTAAGATGGTGGTAGAAGAGATTGATAACACATCATGGAAAGATCCAAACTTATTGGTTGACCGGCTAAGACTTCTACATGGCTCGCTTTGTGCAGGAAACTATTCAAGCATCAAATAAATATCCTTCATACTCAAAGAACTGAGGAAAGCTTTCATTTGCATTTCATCAATGTTTTGTAATGACGTCACGTTAAACTATCGTCCGTAAACTGACTTTACAGACAACCAATTTTTTAATTAAACACTTGTATTATTTCATTTTATTAATATTTTAAATTGATTTCACTATTAATATTAGCTAAAAATTTGGCTTATTTACGTTGTACCTATCCATGATTTATCTGCATTGGTAGTCTTCAACGTGTTTTCAGTTACGTAAGTTTGTTGTTTCAGTGTTCTGAGTGAAGAGAACACAGAGACTCAGAGTTTGGAGTACCTCGCTTCTCAGCTGCACCAATGCTTCACTAAGCAAGACCATTACAAAGGTGAGAAAATTTCATGCAACACTTAAGTATCCTATGTTTTACTAATTTTATACAACTTTTAAAATGGTTAGAAAAGCTTTTCCCTAATATTATTAAAAAAAAAAAATACCATAAAGATGGCAGAGAATATATACCAGCAGTTTAGACACTAAACTAAATACCTACATAAATACAAAGTTGGTTTAGTAAAATGAAAAATTACTGGTTTCCCACAACAGGAAAAATATAATAATTTCCCTGGAAAGCCCAGGGAAATCAACAAAATTTTTGTTACCAAATTGTATAAAATTTTTATTTAATACCATAGTATTCCTGTGATGTCTTCAAACCGGACTGTATTTTAATCACAAATTCATGTTTAGTAGAAAAGCCATCTGTTTTCGTCATAAATGAAACAAAGAGAAACAATCAATAACTCAACTTTTTTTTTTTAATGATTTGAACCGATAATCATTCACATGGTCATAATCAGTAATGTATTGTTTCAAAGTTTGATGAAATGTAGTTGGATTTAGATCACAGACTTGCAACGTTGGTCCCGTAGCATTGGTGGAAAAGGTAATATTGCAGATTGTATATAGTGACGTGATAGATTTTATGGTTAATTTGACATTTCATGTATGGTTGAAATGTGTCTTATTAAGTATTTGTGTTAAAAATATTTATGTTATCTTGTATAATTGATCAATGATATACTGAAAAAATGTTTGTTGGACAGGGAAAGTGGGGAAAACTGTTTATATTAAGAGTGTGAACCCTGAAGTAGGTAGGTAGCCAAACATTTAGAATTTATCCAGTGTAAATAACAAAAAAATAGAAAAATAAATTGCCAATAATTGTATAGTGAAACATCCTTAGGAATTACAATGAAACAAAAATTGCGGCGTGTAAATACAGAAACCCAGTTTGGATGGTGTGTGTGAACCTTAAGCCCCATCCCACAGTGATGCAAAACCATATAATCGGAAACAGATCACGGACTGCAAAATATTTAAGTTTCACTATCTGTCTGCTCTGTCTGCCACTACAATGCAAGGAAATGTTACAAATGGCTACCATGAGATTAGATGTCCAGGTTATGAAAAAAAAATAATGGAAAAAAATGTTCTCATAAGAAAACATAAAACAGTCAGGAATTACATAAAAAATAAATATAAACCACAAAGTAATGATAGAGCACTAGGTATTCTTGTATTTTAAACAATTTTATAATTTATAAAACATAAAAAAAAACATGGCTACCACCACGACCAGATACTCTGCTTTTGTTTGTCGCACGGAGTAATGTAAACGGAAGAGCTGGGCATTGCCGACGTAATTTGTACGAGTCCGTGTCCGCATGCATACCATCGTAGATGCTCCGTTACATGAGATACGTCTCTGCTTTCATTTTATTGTAGAATGGGTCTAACTGTTGAAAACATAATCAATGGCATGGAACTAGAAATGAAAAAAAAAACATGTTCTCACTCTGGTATACATAAGTTAACGTTGGTAGTATATCAATAAATTAAGTATAACTCAAATTCAGGCATGTGCTCACACATCATGGTGGTAATTTTATTTTCAATTCATTATTATAATGTACTTGAAGGTTTTTTGGAAAATTTATGTTGCTAGCTCCTTTTGCATTTTATGTTTCATCTTAAATTTTCTCAACAGATACTAACTTAATGTTATGTAACTGTGGTAAAAATAGCACGCAAATGTTCACTATATCATAATCACTGGCATGACCTTTAAGCTTGAAAATTACCTTTAGTATTTATCTGGTTATAATAAATTTGCTACCCAACAACAAACATAAGAGTTTTCTGAGTAAATTTTTAGGAAAATAACAAAACAATGAAATAATAAACATGATTTGAGAGACCAAACCTTAACTTTCTGTTAAAATATTTGTTTTTCTAAAGCAGTGGCTTCTACGCCAGGACTTATTTTGTTTGTGTACCCACATTAGGATAAGATTAATTTAATAGCCACATTTTATTTTTCCAATAAGGCAACAGTTTTGTGTTGCTTGGTGCATGTTGGCCGGTTGCTAGGCTTGAGATGGTGCTAGTCAGGTGTGTGTAGGAAGGATTATGAAAGTAATGGGGTTCTCAGGAATTTTATTAATTATTTTTATTAATATCTACCATGCTCACCAATAGTTGGCAAACTTTCACGGTAGGCACAACATAATACACAATAAACAAATACATATACATAGGTATATAGACAACACAAGTACATAATGGCAGGCACTTCAAACAGACAAGACTATCACTACATGACCAAAAATATCCTAAACAAGTACAGACATGTACATAAGATCAGCAAATGGATTACATGAAAATTGTAACATTGCAAATACATACTATGGTACGACACACGAATAACTCATAAAAAATATATAAATAAAACAGATACTGATATCTGAGATGTCATATAGTAACGTATATGATACCAATTAGGTACTAATAATAGTACACAGTTATTTTAAAACTAATTTGATTATTATGGAAATAGCAAATTGACCAAGATTGTTAAAATTAGATATTAATTGAGGTACTCTAGACCAATATTTTCAAGGAAAAAATATTTGCAGTTAAGTTTTTAAATATAACAGTTTTGAACAAATAATGAGTCTTAGCACAAGTTCAGCAAGTGATGCGGTTGTGTTGGCTGTATTGGTTTTGGAGATTTTTTTTTGATAAATAATTTAAAGAAATTGTTTTGAATCTTTTTAATTTTATTATCTTTGAAAGATTTGTGCAATGGGAGTGCATGACTAGATGTAAGGTTTTTTTTTTGTGGTGTTTATATCCTGTTGACAACAGCAGTTTTTGCTTAATTTGTGTTTTTTTTTCTTTAGGGTATTTTTTATTTATTTATTTTTTTATTTTTATTTTTTTATTTTTCTTCTACAGAAAAAGTGTTTAAGCAATGGCGTATGTCCAAAAACTTAGATCTAGTCTTTTTAATTTTGTGGACTGTTAAAATTTATTTAAGTTTGAAGTTCAGTCCAGATAGCCGAAGCGTGTTTGTAGTGTCGATGTTCCCGAAGCGGGCGTTGCTTGTTGGCAGCGGGATGCGCCCTCACGCTGCTCCTGCAGCACCCTGACCTGCTGCCCAAGCCCGGCCAGCGCCTGGCCGTCATCACCCTGCTGTACGAGCTGTACCGCGGCGAGCCCATGGCCATGAACCCCTTCGCGACCGTCTTCATACACCTGCTGGTACGGCCCCGCAGTTTGGCAGTGACCACGGGGGGGAAAATAATAAAATAGAAAAAAATGTCGGGGTGTTTGTGAAAGTATGAAGGGAATAAAACCTGGAAGTATCTGGGAATTTAAAAGTGGTCAAGGAGAATCCCGGAGATCTCGGGGAGTTTGAAAGTGGCCATAGGAAAAAATAATAATAGAAAAAGTCTGTGATTTTGAAATGGGCTCTTAGCTGAATAGTTCAATTGGAACTGTAAAAAATTTTAACTGCATAACTAATATTGGTGAGTATAAAATAATTTTGCTCATGCTAGTAATTGTTGTAATAAGAAATTAAAACCTACTATCTACGAATAAACAGTACAAGCTTTTTGGCTTATAGTAGATAAGTTATTTTTATTTTTTGAGTTTGCATTTAGTTGAAATACTAAATATTTATGAAAACATTTATGAATTATTTTTTATCATGAACCTGAAAATATTTATGAAAACCTTTTCCTGAAATTTTGTACCAACCATGAAGGACAGTTAAGCACAGTGCATGATCAGGTGTCTACAGGTTGCTTAAGTCCCAAGATAAACAGTTGTGGTGGTGGTGGTGGTGGTGGTGGTGGAAGTCATGGAAATTCAATTTTCAGCAGCATGTTACTAATTTGCATTTTTTTTTACTATAAAGTAACAATAATAAGAGTGGGTGACTCCACATAAATCATGTGAAAATTTCTCTGAAAAGGGTTCAGCTTTGTAACGTAGAAATCTATATATACATTCCTGCAAATAGGAGATGTAAAGTAAATCTGGTTAAAAGGTTCTGAAACAGTACTGAAATTTGTTCATTAGGTATTTGTATTCACTCTGGTGATGCAAAATGTTGCGGCGAATGGTTTCAGGCCGGTTTTATAAACAAAGCAAGAAACACAAGAGCACAAGAAACCCAATACTCAAAATTTTCAGAGACCACATTTTAGAAACCGGTTTTATAAACTATGCGAGGGGCAATAGCGCAATGCAAGTATTGTTCAACTTCCAACTTTCTTGCATTTTGGCTTGCATTTATGGTGGCCATATTTTAAGGGAAGTGTTCTGAAAACTTTTTAAAGATGCCAACGTTATGTGCATAGAAGCCCACAATGTTATTTTTATTATGTTTACTCTTGTTAAACTTCCACATAGTGAGAGAAAATAAATTTTTACATGAAATGATTGACAATTTCTTTTGTTTTTATAATAAATATGAATTATCGAGACAAAAATGGATTAAAAATAAGTTTTTTTTCTATTTTTAATTTATAGGGTCGGTGACGTCTTGTGACTTGAGTGCTTTGTAAACGGCTGTGACTTTGTTGCGTTGCTGCATTCCTTGCATCGTTTATAAACCCAGACTTAAGAGGCCACTCCAGTGTTTCAGGGGCACTACGCAACCCGCGAAAACCTCATAAGATTCAATGCTATTTTCATTTTGCTTATAGCTTATTAACTAATATAAATTTCGAAATGATGCTTGCTTGATATGCAAGACAACGATGCTCTTATCAAAGCCCCTTTCTTCAAAAATGTGCATAAATTATGGTTCAAACCTAGACAATACACTTATGCATATTAGTAAAGATTAGTATAAAACCATAATTTATGCACATTTTTGAAGAAAGGGGCTTTGATAAGAGCATCGTTGTCTTACATATCAAGCAAGCATAATTTCTAAATCTATATTAGTTAATAAGTTATAAGCAAAATGAAAATAGCATTGAATCTTATGAGGTTAACGCGGATTGCGTAGTGCCCCTGAAACACTGGAGTGGCCTCTTAAGGTGGTGTTTGCCTTTCACAGCACCCGCCAGACGACGTGAACAAAGCCACCGGCCGCAAGCTGGAGTACGCTGGTCAGCTACCGAGACTCTCCTCCGTCGAGAAGAACTTCCTGGCCCAGCTGATAACCAACCAGACCAAGGAGGTGAGCGTTTGACGCTGAATCGGCTAGTGAATACGTGCGTGGTGGTTTGGTTTCCCTCTCGCCTGCCAGTGGAATACGAAACAGTTGCCGGTTCAGCTTTGCCTCGCAACTCGTATTTTTCTTTTCTTTAAAGTTTTTTTCCTTAGTATGAATATTTCCTGGTTGGATTTGATTTAACCGTGATTATCAGGGGTGTGCGAAGACCATTTTTCTTCTTCTTCTTCAATTTGAACCTAAGTGGGAAGACGAAGATCCAAGTCTTTGCCGAAGACAAGTCGATTGTTAACAAACTGTGTTTCTGAGAATGGGAAACATTTGTTTGTTAGTATACTTAACGTGATTATCTGTTCACCTGTCGTACAGTTACAAATTAAAAAGCAGGATTTTTTTTTAACCGCTGCAGTTGACAAAGAAGTCGGCCAACCAGATCCTGACAAGCGAGATGGGCAACTTCCACAATGTCGACATCACTGGGATCCAGCTGGCGCTCGCGGAGAGGCAGTCGGAGCTGCCGCACACCAGCCGGGCCGCCATCCCTGTCGTCATCTCCGACGCGGAGAGGGGGACCTCTGCCACGTGAGTGCAGCCTCTCCCCGCCGGTCGCGATTCCCGGTGGATGGCAGAGCGCGAGCGGGTTTTCTCTGCGCACTCTCAGTGCTTTGTTCTCGTCTCGTGACCTCACTGTCGATGAGGAGCAGGGAACCCGAAAATTGGTGAAAACTGTCCAAACTCCCCTGTTTTTTTTTTTTAAGAGTTTTCCGCAAAGTTTAAACAGTTTCGCGCTAATATGCAGCTGTTTCCACAAATTGATTGACGGTCCCATTTCTGAAAAAGTCGCACACTGTACGTCATAGATTTGCAGCACAGGAAATAAATTTCAGTTGGATAATATTTAAATATCTCAAATGTAGTCTCTAGCAATGCCATGTGCTGATAAGGAGTTGGAATTTTTTCACCATTGATTTAGAGACATCCTGTACTTGTAGGCTATTATTTTTTTTTGTCTTGTGGTCAGCATGGCCATCAGTAGGGACACCTTTATTTCGCGAATACATTTCGTGTCAAGGTATTTCACAAAATACTGTAGCTTTTCTCCTGTGGTTATCGGCTGAGGTCGGTGAGAGGTGTTGTCCCGCTCTTGACGGGGCCAATGAGAATGTGGTCACCGTACAGCTGCACCCTCACAATTTGCCATGACTCTTAGAAAAAGCTACAGTGTTTTGTGAAATACCTTGAAATGAAATTAAATCGCGAAATACAGGTGTCCTTAGCCATCAGAGATTAGTACACTCAACGCCAGAGCTAAGGGAATCTTTATAGAATCAGCCAAGACTTACAGAGTATTATAGTAAAGAACCATCTCGGCATTTGCCTGGAATTATTTTGGGAAACCAAGGAAAATAATTCAGGATAAAGCAGATTACACGTAATGTCTACAGGTTGTATTCATCATAGAAGGTCAGGGAAGTTAGAATTGGCCAAGGAATTTAAATAAAAGGCTGGTAGTAATGAAAATTTCCCAGTGATGGTAATTTGAGAGGGAAATGCCATGCTTCAGTCTGCTACTACCCAGACTGAAAAAGCATTCATTTTCAAATGGTTTTTATTTATGCAAAATCATATGCACTATAAAATGGTGCATGCGAGGTTCTGTTTGACTTGGTCAGCAACGAGGATGTTGGAGGCTGGATTTTCTTTTATTTCTTTCAGAGAAATGCAACTTAGGTGAGTTATTTCAAAAATTTATGGTCTGAGAATTCTGTAATTTTGGTAATGGAAGGTTAGAGAAATTTTATTAGATATTTGTGCGTACACCCTGGTGATAGTAGTTGACAGCAATTTAATTAGGCAGTAGCATGAGTGATACAGACCAGAGGATGTTAGCAAAGGAATTGGTGATGCCTATAGTAAGATACTGTCCTATTATTCATGGGCGTCGCAAGGAATATTTTTTGAGGGGGACTTCAATTGATTTAGTTGTTGAGGAATATCCATCCCCTGGAAAAAAAAAAGTGGGGGGTCCGGGGGTCCTCCCCCGGGGAAAATTTGGGGTTTGAAGGTGCAAAAAGGTGGTTTTTAGACATTTTTCTTTCCTAAATATTCTAATTATAGTTGGTAGCAATATATAATTTTTTTTTCTGAAAAATATTTTCAGAGAACAAATTTGTAAAAGCACAGTTAACATATCTGTATTCGATATCGGACCTGATTTTGATTTTACACGAAGATAGAATTAAAAAGTGCTCACATTACCACAATTTGACTAAATGCACCATGCGCAACATATGGGTTGTATCACAGAAATCATATTTTTAATATAACTACAAAACTAAATATATTATTGGAGGGGACGAAATTGAAGGGGGAGACGTGTCCCCCCCCCCCCCCCCCCCCGTCGCCCCCGTCGCCCCCGGTTGCGACGCCCATGCTATTATTTGTCGGGAGTGATTGGTCGGGGTGGAAACCGTAGGGAACCCTGCGTCGGGACGGCCGAGCCGGGATGGTGACCCGGGTGCTGAGGTGTGTCGCTCGGCGTTGCGCAGGGCGTTCCCGGACCAGGGCGTGGCCAAGAAGACGGCGGAGGCCCTGCTGGTGGGGGAGAAGCCCGTGGTGGAGCAGTGCCTCAAGCCGGAGTTCCTGCGCTTGGCCCCGCCGCTCCACAGCTGCGAGGACGAGGTGAGTGTCGAGGGCAAGCGTGACAGCTGTTTCCACAAATTTGCTTGGGCGCCATTTCTGAAAAAAGTCGCGCACGGTACCGTCATAGATTTGCAACGCGGGAAACAAATTTCAGTTAGATAACATTTAAATATCCCAAAATGTAGTCTCTAGCGAAGCAATGAGCTGATAAGGAGTTGGAATTTTTTTCACCAATGATTTTAGAGACATCCTGTATTTGTAGGCTATTCTTTTTTTTTTGTCTTGTGGTCGGAGATTAGTACCATCGAAAATAATTCAGTATAAAGCAGACTACCCATAATCCATAATGTCTACAGGTTGTACTCATCATAGAAGGTCAGGGAAGTTAGAATTGGTGAAGGAATTTAAATAACAGCTTTCCACTCCTGTCTGTTGTATACGTAAAAAAAAAACTTTTCTGTGCACGTACGTGAAAGAAATAAAAGTTTTTCGTACCTTATTACTAGAGATAGGATAAATTCGCGAAAAATTTCGCGATGTGCTAAAATGAAAATGCTTGTATCTGTAGGCTTATTCTGCTCGCTCGTGGCTCACAGTTTACCTGGGGGACTTTGGGCCTGCGAGAAGACCATTGACAAAAAAAGCTTCGAATCACATTGCTAGCTAGTTGAGATGTCTCGCAATTCAGCAGCCAGTGAACAGGTGGAATGTATCCGAGTTAGCAGAGGGTTGTGGATGTTTATGCTGGAGGTCATTGAACCTGTGAATTATTCCAGTCCTTAACTTATTACTAATTAAGTTCTAGAACATTATCAATCCACCACATGACATCAGAATGATGTTTAATACTCTATTTAACACAAAAATGCGACAGAATTCAAGCTTGCCAGTTTAATTTTATTGATTTTAGTAATTCTATCAGTGATACATAGATAATATCTGATTTAAGATAATGCATTATATATTAAAGTAAAAAAAAATACAGTGTTAATACACGTATGGGGTGCTGATTTTAAGCCAAATATGTGTTTCAAAAAATTTAGGGTGTCACTTGTGTGAGTTTTCCATTTTATATAGAAAAAAAATTACCAACAATGGAAAACACAAACTGCTTAAACTGCAAAGAAATGTTCGTAATATTGTGACGGATACATT
This sequence comes from Bacillus rossius redtenbacheri, assembly GCF_032445375.1. NCBI lineage: Eukaryota > Metazoa > Arthropoda > Insecta > Phasmatodea > Bacillidae > Bacillus > Bacillus rossius. The sequence goes on along the minus strand of NC_086343.1, from coordinate 23,157,826 downwards.
TTTTAATTAACTTACGTCAAGTTTTAAAAGTTGGAATTTTAGAAAAATATCGCAATAATATAAAGCTACACAAAATGTAATTACCTTTACTGTTTTTCTGTGCAAATTGACCACATGAAATGTATTTCCTTATAAATGTTTTGTACCGTGAATTTTCGCCACGGCATGCATTAATTAGGTATTAGAGTTGCCGTTCTTTAATTGTAACCACGTAGGAAGTCTCACAATCTTGTACATTTTAAATTTTCTTTTAAACTTTGTATTTCTTGAATCAGTATGTTTCATACTTACCTGTTATTAAATTACTGCACAATAATATCATGGCAGTATAAATGAAATATTTTCAGATGAAGCTCTTGGATGATATAAAAGAAATTGTATTTCTAAAATTCTCATTCCAAATTTTTCCTTTACAAAATACAATGTTTCAGATACACATAAAAATTCTTTCATTACTTTTTAAAGTTTTGTCTAAATCTTTCACGAGCTACATGGTATAAGTGGCAAATGAGGACATTGAAACAAAGCCAGCGCCGATAGAAATTGTGCGTTGGAGAGAAAGAGTAAATACGCTGCAGTCTAAGGTTGGGACACTGTTCGGTAACTTTATATTGTGTATATCCTGACGTTTTGTTGTTGTTTTGAGCTTGGACATATCTAAGTATATAGGCTGTGTGTGCTGCGTTGCGGAAGACTTTCTCATAGCTGTGCCCCAGGCACCGAGGAAAACAAAAGACAGTCTACCCAAAATGGGTCGCCTAGGCACAAGTCGGCGCTAGGCGCTGCTTCAATTTTATCGATTAATTTTGTTGGAAGTTTTCGTTCCCGTTGTCACGGAACAGACACGCTACATGTCTGCACAAAGTGTTATAAAGAGCTGCGACCGTGCAGTGTCGAGAGTGTGGCGAGCGTCTGCGTGTGTGTGCCCCCGGGGCAGCTGGCGTGGCTGAACCACACGGACCTGGCGGAGCACAAGGTGGCGTACGAGGTGACGATGTGCGTGTCGCACGGCGAGGGCGCCGAGGCGAAGCGGCTGATGGCGCGGGCGTTCAAGGGCGCGCTCACCCTGCAGCAGCAGCAGCACCTGCTGGCCGAGCTGGACCGCGACCCCAAGCTGGTCTACCACATCGGCCTCACCCCCAGCAAGGTGAGCGGTGCTCGCAGGCCGCGCCCTCGCGGCATCCGCAGTAGCCGAGTGCAAATGTTACTCAGCTCCCGAACCCTGTCTCCCTGCTAGAGGATTCCAGGGAACTCGAACGCTCGTGAATTTTCACTTACATTTTTTGATGGCCATATTTGAAGAGAAGTGTTCCCGAAAACTTATAAAGATGCACATGGAAGTTCACGATGTTATTTTATTGTTTACGTCATGTTCACACTTTTTAAACTTTCATACAGTGATAGAAAATATGTTTTTTAAATCAATTTGACAGTTTACTTTTGTTTTTTGTGATAAGCATGAATCATAAAAATAAATCTGGGATAAAAATTTATGTCTTCTACTATTTCACAACTTTTAAGTTGTAGTGTTGGCGACATCTGTGATTTTCTTGCGTTGGTTTGCGTGTTTTGTTCCTTGTGTAGTTTATAGATTTCTATTAAGAAGTTTCTGAGGTACCTACTTAGAAATATTTCAAACTTACTGGAAAGGAAAGAATTTTGTTTTTTATAGGTCAATTGGATAATTTTTCTCTAGTGGGATTTTCTTAACAGGATTTTACTACAGTACTTTGATTTTATAGTGAACAGCCTTGAAAATTTACTCCAGTGGTAGAGAACAGTTAACGTAGACAACAGATGGATCGTTCCATATTCCCCAATATTGTGTCAATCTTTCAACGCTCACATAAACGTTGAATATTGTAATTCCATACAAGCCATTAAATACATGTGTAAATTCACCAACAAAGGATCGGGTCAAGCAACTTTTCAGTGTCAGAAATGCTCATGATGAAGTTGAAAATTATTCTGAACGGCCGGTACATCAGTACATTTGAAGCAGTGTGGAGGTTGTTAGAGTTTCCCATACATGACAGACACCCTACCGTATTCTAACACAAAGAGATTTTGGAAATAAAGTGAAACTCTCGAAAATAGTTCCAGGAAAAAAAAATTAATCATAATAAATAACTGGCATTATGACTGTTCAGTATTCTTTATGGCTTGTGTGTGTAAAATTAAAATGATTAAAAAAAAATTGGTTGTCTGTAAAGTCGGTTTATGGACGATAGTTTAACGTGACGTCATAACAAAACATTGATAAAATGATTGCATATGTTTATGAGTAAAATTGAATCATTTTTATTGAATTACATATCACTATTTTGTATGGATACAAAGACGGAGTGAAATGAAATCTACAATTTATTTGATAAATTTACTTTTATTTGCACTCATTAATTCAAATATGTTTATTACTTTAACGAAGAGTAAATTTTAACTATAACTTTTATAGATGTTTGCCATTTTAATTTCTTCCAATCTGTGTTATTCTGTTAAGGACAGGACGATGATAGGAAAAGTAGGAAACGAATGGGAGTGGTTTGAAGTTTAATGTGCCTTGAAAAAGTCAAATCGTTGGTTGTTCCAATCGAGTGGAAGAGAGATAAATGCGGCACAAGCGTACAATGAGCGTAACGGGACAATGTGCATAACGGGACACTTTTTTGTACGTGCGGCCGGCGTTCATAAATTTATTAGACGTCACGTCAATAAGTTGGTAGAATGGAACGCTACACTTGGTGTTGTCTTCCTGTCGGTGTGCTTGGTGATGGCCTGATGGCTCACAGCTGGAGGTGTGTGTGTGTTACCAGCTGCCGGACCTGGTGGAGAGCAACCCGCTGATAGCCATCGAGGTGCTGCTGAAGCTCATGCAGTCCAGCCAGATCACGGAGTACTTCAGCGTGCTCGTCAACATGGAGATGTCCCTGCACTCCATGGAGGTCGTCAACAGGTGAGCGCGTGCTCGCCGTCGCCGCATTCTGAGTTCAGTCCAGCCTGGACTTGATTAATTTTTAGTCGAGTCGAGCTCGAGTAGTCTTAAGTTTTTTTTTTTTCATATATAGAGTTTAGTGTATTGGATTATGCCATACATACATAATAGACGTGATCGAATTAAATAATGCTAACAGAAACTTGTTACTAAAAAATTATATCTTGGTAAATGCTAAAAGTAGTTCATCATTGGTAATAAGTAGGGCCACGATTATATGGTGAATAGCGAAATCGCGAAATTTTCCGCGAATTTATATGGAAAATGCGGAAAAAGTGATTTTTAAAAAAACCGCTAAATAACACCGAAATTACACAATACAAGTCTCACTGTAAATCACTTCTTCGCAACACTGCGCTGCCATTTTAACTAGCATTGTAAACAACATAGTCGAGTACGCCAAAAAGTTATACTAAGATAAACGGCTACTAGTGTCATACCAAAGAGTTTCGCTAAGCAAGATCCTTCTCACGTAAGGCCGAATCACGGCGTTTTCTGCTTCTGCACTGGACTGCACTCATTGTTCACTGGTTGAATTTCTTCTCTCTTCCAGTGCCTTCGTATCTATGCTCAGTATTGTGGCATCTGTGACGTAATTATTGTTGACTTTTTGTTTGGTTATGAATACAGTAGAACCCCTGTCATACACTTTTCAACGGAGGGCACAAAAATGGTGTATGATGCGGGAAAGTGTATGAAAAGGGAATGGCAATAATAATTTTTTTTTCAATCTAGCATATAAGCACAATGTCAGATTAAACTCAAATACATAATGTGTAAATAATTGCATTATATGAAAGATATGAATTCATAATTATATATACATATAATAAAACCACCAGAAATGTAAAATACAGTCCATAATCAAGTAAAGCTGACATGAGAAACAGTGGCCTTACAAAATGTTATGAAGTCCTTTCTTGGAGGGCAGGAAAAGTCACCAAGCCTAAATTAGAAATTAAAAAAATTAGGCTATTGTAAAAAGAAAATCAGGAATTTATGCTTGTTTGTTTCTTTTTACAAACAACTGTATGCAACAGAACAATTTTCAATAATATTTTTAACTTGAGAAACGTAAAATACAAAACACTCCGATCGTAAGAAAACAATAACAAACGGGTATAATCAGTTCAAAGATTAATGAATGCACAAAATATGAGATCCGTGCCCTGGTAAAGCGCGTTGACCATTTTCATAATCATTGCTAGTTTGCGCCACTAGTCTCGCTTGGTGCTGGCCATAGATGCTACTAGCGAAGTGCACAGTCTTCCTGATACTATCAATATCTATGGTGGGATAAAGTTATTTTCTTACGTTTGCAAATGTAAACAATGAACGTTTTTCAAAATAAAAGCATTAAAACGTAGTTTATCAGGAGGAATATAACAAAAAAATTTGTGAATTTTGGGCTTTAACGCTTCGTAAAAACGTATGAAACGGGAAATTAATGATTTTATAAGTGTATGTTCCGGGAAAGTAAACCATTGTAAACATAGTACTTTCGGCGGGACCAAAATTAATCGGCGTATGACACGGGAAAATGTATGAAACGGGAACGTATCATCGAGGTTCTACTGTACAACATAGTAGCAAAAGTAAGGCGTTAAATATTATTTGCCGTGAAAATTACCAACACATTGTTAGGGATTGTAGGCTTATGTACACAAAACGTTATGTAAAGCATCTCGGCAAACAAAATAAATATGCCGAAGAATAAATCAACCGCTGTTTCTCGTGCAAGCGAATTTAAAAGTGAAGGATTTTTTGTTAATGATGGAAAAATATTGATGTGCAAATACTGTGATTGCCGCTTGGAACATGAGCGTAAAGACACATCAAACAAGCACATAGTGAGTGAAAAACACAAAAATGCTAAAGAAAAACAATCTGCTTCAAAACGGCAACTCAGTATTTTAGAAGCAGGACCAGTGCTTAAACGTGCTAAAGAAGAAAAGGAAGATTTTGTACTGGAAACAGTAGAAGCATTTTTAGGAGCTGGCTGGCATAGCTATTGAAACACTGGACAATGTTAAGTTGAAGGAATGGATGGGGAAACATGTACAGTAGAACCCGTTTATAGTGAACCCGCCTATAATGAATTCCCGTTTATTGTGAATTTCCGTCTCAGTCCCGGCAAAATGATTTGAGGTTATGTATTAATTTATTGGATATAGCGCACAACTTTTGTCAATGTTGATACGTTTTCCCGTGTACCACGAACAAATTTTGCCGACATAATGCACATTTATCTCAAATATTTTCATATAATTAAAAGTTTTTTCACAAAACGTCTCTTCTAGATCACATTGAAGTTTTTCTCAGCAATACGCTACTCGATTGTCCACTGTTCATATTATAAACAAGTCGTATTCGAGTGGCCTCGGTAGGCTACGTGTAGCCAAAAATGGTGACCAGTTTGGTGAAAATAAAAAATAGTTTTCCGTGCATAGTTAAAGAATGGGCGAACACGTGTACATTTTTTATGTTATCAAAATTATAAATAAATTACCGCCACACAAATACGTATGTACATTATAGCAGCAAATTCAATATTTTTACGTCTCATTTTTATCGTTCACGTTTCGGACATTTTGATCGGGTATGGTTCGTAAGACTACCAGTAGATAGAACTCTGTGGACAAAATTTTTCCATAGAAAGTGAGAAAATTTCGTTCCAGCTTTAGCAACTGCGATACTAAATGATACGTTGTAATCTTTGATGCACCAGACTCGTTATTTTTCGTTTATTTACTTTTGATGGTAAAAATTATTACGTGTTATTAAGCTGCAAATGTGCTTCAATAAGAAATACGTACATAAAAAAGGTGAAAAACGCGTTAAAAAACGTAAGGCATTATCTGTGCGAGATAAACTGGACATTATTGAAAAGGGAGACTCCAACCCCACTGTCCCGCACGTGTTAATAGCAAAGGAACTGGGAATTGCAACATCCACATTAAGTACAATATTAAACAAGCTGAACAATCTTCTTTCTCAAGCTGCGATAACGTCACAGAGTATTAAATGCCCGAAAAAAGGATAATACGCCGATTTCCAAGAACCATTAGGTAATAGAAAGTGTAGTTCATTAAAAATATTATCTGCATTTGCTCATAAAACTGTTGCTTTGAGTATTTTCGTTCGTTCTTTTCATGGCTTAGGCCTATGTGTAGTTAAGATTTTGCTTTTGAGTATGTATTGCCAATATAAAAGTTTTCCCAGATATAAAGTTTCCCCTCTATAGTGAACATATAAACTACTCCCTTCAGATTCGTTATAACAGGGTTCTACTGTATGTGGTGCAGGGGACTTGCCAACAGCTGATTTGATGAGAAAGAATTACATACCCCTGCTACGAGAAAGGAAAGAGGCACAAATTACACAGAAGCTGAATGGTCAGGATGTTGTCATTCTTGCTGACGAAACAACTGACAAAAGTAACAATTGTATTTTCAACATTTTGTTTAAACCACTTGTGCCTGGGGCTCAGCAGTGTGTTTATCTAGGAGCTTCTTGTGTACTTGAGTCTGCTAATGCTGCTTGCTGTTCTAGAGCAGTCATTGACATTTGTTCAAAATATGACGTCAAGGATGTAAACATAGTGGCGTATGTAACAGATGGTGCATGTTATATGACCAAGTCTGCTGCAACACTACGAGGGATATTTGGTGAACATGTCTACCATGTACAATGTTGGGCACACAAAATAAATATTGTAGGCCAAATATGGCAGAATAATTTGGAAGAACTGAACCTTTTTGTGTGTAAAGTCAAGAATGCATTCCAAAACACACGAAAGAGAAGACATGCCTACCTTGACTTTCTACGGAACAAGCATGGGGAAGACAGTGGTTTAGTGAAGTTATTTCCCATGCCAGTCATTACACGGTGGAACACTTGGTTCGAGTCTGTATCTGACCTGGCCATCCACTTTGATGACATCATTGATTTTTTTGACGAACTCAGTGATGACAATGCTGGGATTAAATTCATTAAGGATTTGGGAGCACATGAAGCACAGAGTACTAAAGCACAGTGCCTATTTGTGGCTGAGAGCTGTGCTAACTTTGTAGACTTATCAACTGGTTGGAAGGCAGCTCATATCCTTGTGCTCATCATCTGTCATCCAGACTAAACAAATTGCAGTCTGTAATTGAGGTGCTGACAAAAGGTATATTGCCAGAATCAGTTGACAACATTTTGTCAACATTGAGAACTGTACATACTGCAGAACTGAAAGAGAAGTTCAAGCATACAGCAAATTTGAGTCTGCTGAAACTTAATGAACTGATCACTTGTGATCCTTCTCGGCATCTTTTTACAAATATTGGAGCACTTTTTGACCCTCAGAATATGGGAAACATTAATGTGGATGATAAAGAATTCTTACAGCACACCCAGACCCTACCTTTCATCAAGCAGGTACCAAAGCTTACTCTGGCAGGCGGATATGTAGCCCTGAAAAAAATTGTCGCTGAAGAACAACAAAAGCCACATGTGAACCACATCGACGTGATGGAGATTTTGTGTCGAATGAAAGCAGATTACTGAGAATTTGCAACAGCAGCCTTGAAGTTGCTCTGGATACCAACCTCAAACGTCGATTCTGAACGGTCTTTTTCAAAATACTCTTTAATTGTTAGTGACAGAAGAAGATAGCTGAAGCCAGAAAATGCAGAACTTTTAACAATGGTAGCATTTTCGTAATTTTTGTGTAAAAGTGTGCATAGTAAAACTTTCTGCAGTTTCTTATTTTAATGTGTCATCCAAAAAATTGGAACTGTGATGACCTGATGAGCGATGGTACTTATTAAGAGAAAATGTTTAACCAGAACATTAAAATGTTGATTACATGTGATTCTAAACAACACAATAGGCCCAACTGCTATTTTTTATGTCGCAATCGTGAAATATATTTTGTAAGTACCATGAATAGCTTAAAAAACCCATATTTTTTTAAAAGACGAAATAACGACGAAATGTGTGGTTTTAAATGACGTAATCAGGTTCAAAATAAAACCATATAATCTTGGCTCTAGTAATAAGACAGATGAATAAACAAAATAAATTTCATCTCCTAGGTCATTTGACATTTGCAGTACAAAAGGCAGCATGACATGGTTCAAAGAAATTTTCGGCAGATTTTCTTAAAATTTTCTACTATTTAACACATTTTTTTTACGGTTTCTCATAAAGGGGTCATAATGGAGAGGTAGGTTTTAAGAAACAGGGTCGTGACAACTGGGTTTTGCTGTACCTACATCACATTAATCCAGGAACGGACTTTGAAATATTTTTTTTGTATTGGTAATGCCTTGAACACCAAATAGCTTTAATGTAAAGGGGCTTTTCATAAGATGCTGTGTGCTTGTGAGAAATATCACCATTATGAATTACGTTGCAATTTTCGTTCGTGTGTTTTTTTTCCTGCTAGGTTAACAACCACCGTGGACCTGCCCACTGAATTTGTGCATCTGTACATTTCCAACTGCATTTCCACTTGCGAAACCATCAAAGATCGCTACATGCAAAACCGCCTGGTTCGATTGGTTTGTGTGTTTCTCCAATCGCTCATTAGGAATAAGATCATCAATGTGCAGGTAAATATATATATTGTTCTTGTTACTTAAGTACTGTACTTGTTCATGTTATGTATAGCTTCTTTGCTTGTATAAACTAGTTACGTATTTCTAAAAAGTTTGTAGAGGTACTGTCATTTCAGTGTACGTAATTGAAGAATGTAGGATATGATACTAAGATACACATTTTCAAAGAATTTATATCATTTACCCAATACAGTATCTTCTAAGGAAGTGATTTCATTTTTGTCGCATCTTGGTGTATAAAGTGTATACTTATCAAGATAAATTATAAATAAATTACTGTGTTTAAGCAACCATGATCCTACAGTAGATCAATTATTTTTATTTTTTAACTAAGACAAAGTGCAAAATGGTCACGTGCGTGATCTATCAAAAAGAAAGGAGCCTCCAACATAGAAGCAAATGAACTGTGTGAAATTAACCACATTACAATTAATTATATAATGAAATATGATAAAGTCTTTTAAATATGTAATGAAGGGTCCTGGGTTGCAGATACGCAATAAACAGCAGTTTAAATTCTACAAAGTTTAAGTGAGGGATTTAGCTGGCCAGCAAAAGATTTAAAAACAGTTTGCTCGCAAAAAAAAGTCAGTTTCGCACACAGTCCTGCACTACGCTGATAGTTCTATGATTCACATTGAGGACGTTCAGGTAGAGTGACGTCACTGACGGAGCATTTGAAAAAATCAGAGGGCCAAACACATGGGTAAGCTGCAATGCGAAGGGTTCGTGGTTTCATTGGTGAATTCAATTCTGGCTCAGTTTTACATCAAGAACCTTGGTTTTCAGGTCCTTTTCTTATGATAAAAAAAAAGTATTTTTTCCTGAGTACTACTAAAGTAAAAATATGGAATATCTTGCTAATGGTACGGAAACGGGCAGAAGACCTAACTTTCCAGCCGTCAAACAATAGTACTACCAATTTAATATGCATAGAAGTAAATCCTTTTACATTGTGACAGGTAGACCATACACTGCGGTTACATTGAAAGAACGCGTGCCTTTTTCGCAGGCGTTACAGATCGCAAGGTGCAAATGTGCTGGGAACTAAAAGATATCAGAAGTCTTGTTTCTGAGTCGAGTTATCGTAAAGGAACTGGCATGTCGGGGAACTGCAGGGGGCTGATTGGCACTCTCTCTTCAGGCATGTCCCGTGTTCTTGTCCGCAGGAGTTGTTCATAGAAGTGCAGGCCTTCTGCATAGAGTTCAGCCGGATCCGCGAGGCGGCCGCCTTGTTCCGGCTGCTGAAGCAGCTGGAGTCTGGGGAGGCCGGGGTTTCCGCGACGGGCCCCATCAAGAAGACTGACGGCTAGGGCACGAGTCCCCGGCTCCCACGCACCGACCAAGGACAGGAACCCGTGTCTTAGTACTGACAATGTGCAAATTATTATCACTGTTTTTTATACTAAAATGACGATTATGAAATGAAGAGGAATATTTGCCCGCGGTGTTGTTACAGATTTATGTTGAATGCCAAGTTTTTGACGCAGGGGTAATGAGTTATTGATGCTGGATCATTGACTTGGTGTCCATGCAGAATTTCCCAAATTCGTTCAGAAACGGGCATTGCAAGCCATTATTACATTCTCATTGAAAGCTATCTGTATTCTTGTACTGCCATTATAGTTTGGTGACAACCACCTTGAAGCACATTATATGTATTAGTACTAAAGTTGGAAAACAAAATTAAAAATTTATGCATATTGAATAAAAAATAAGTCAATTAATGTAACTAGTATTATGGTGTGGGAATGCTCAAAATGTTTGATGAATGCAACACTTAAAATAGCAGTTTTGTTTGAGACGAATAATGATGCCAGGAAGTTTGCAGTTTGCTGTAGCAATGAATTTTAACATAAGATGTTTCAATACTTTAACAGATATAGTGCTTTTTTTTAAGGTGGGATTCAGAAATGTGACTTTGTCAACTTATTATCTAAAATAAAAATAGAGCTTTGTTTTTATATAAGCAACTTTTTACATGGCTAAAACTAACGTACAGCGTGAGGAGAAAAATAGTAAAACAACAAAAAACCCTTATTAGATGGGAAACTGTATTGTGCGGGAACGTCTCAAACAGGTTTTACTGTATTTGTTTGGTTCCAAGAAGATTAAATCACTAAAGAAAGTTTTTGGTTACACTAGGTACTGTTTAAAATTAAATAATGAGCATCAGTTGGTGATCCAGCAACAGTTACTTCCTAATGGGAGAGTTTCCTACTATTTTGCTTCTTTAGTTTTTCTGTTGATTCAAATTAAATTCATAATGTAACCATGGTTGACTGTTTATAGTTTCAATAAATTTTTATTTAATTATTTTAAAAAAATGTTACAGGCAATTTATTTTTCAACTGTAGCATAAACTTTCAGCGTGATGCAAGTTTTGTTTTAAATTTTAATAGGGAGCTTTTATCATAAAATGACTTTATTTTCAGGATGTCATTTATGAAATCTTCTAAGAATTTGTTTTTCCAAAAACCCAGACAAATTTAATTTTCAAAGATATCGGGAAAACATATATCATATAGTATAATCATATATGATATATGCAATATGTAACATATTATATATTTCAACATATTTAGATCTTTTTTTTTTTAATTAACAGGTTTACAAGAAGCCTAAACATATACAAACAGTTATTCAAAACTGTATGTCATGTGTATATAGTATGCTGTTAGTTTATGTTACAGTTGAAATATAAATTAGCCTTTGAAATATTTGGACTGTTCTGTAATTATGTACTACTAAATTGTGAACATCAACTATGTTTATATTATAAATTTGTTTAGATCATTAACAAAATTATAGATTCAAAATAATGTAGGACTGTAATCTCCCACCCCACAAGTGTATATTTACTGGGGTAGTGCAGTACACAAAATACAATCATTTTTGTGTGATCAATAAACTGCATTGAATTGTGTATGAAAAGAAATGCTCAATAAAGTCAAGTATTTTCTCAATTCATAACATATGTGTAGTGATTATTCCAGAGGAAGTTAACTGTCCCAATGAAAATTAGTAGTACATACCATTTTATCCTGAATAATTTCAAAACTAATATGTGTAATAGTTAATAGTTTTATTTAAGAATTGGAAAAAAAAATATTTTTTGAAAGTATGTATATGAGAAATAAATTTAATCTTGCCCAAAACAAAATCAATTTAATTCCTTAACTGTAGTATAATAAACGTGAATCCAGGTTAATGTTTTTAAATCTATGAACGTATAATTTACTGAAAAATATTACAGCATTTTCATTTAAGCTGCATAAACCTTTTTTTTAAGCATTACATTAGATACATTTAAACCTCCGGAAAACTGTTTCAACTCATTGATTGAGTAAAAAACATAAATACAGCAAAAAATCTTCAAATACCGGTACTTTGAAAAAAAAAAATTGCTCAAATGCTATGAAGTACATCTAAAATCTGATCTTACAACATCTCTTACCATTGTTGAATTTTCCATTGTTAAAATTTGCCTCTTGAGATTAATAGCAAGGAAATGTATAGTAGTATAAAAAATTCATGTAGGTGTTTGGGAGGCTAAGCTCCTAAAGAGCGAAAGACAAATGAGCTCTAAATGCCTTTATTAAGTTGATGCTGACCTTTCTTTGGAGGTCCGTTGTGGACGAACGGTAAGACCTATGAAAACACGGCTTGAATTGTATCAGTTTTGGCGAGATCTAAAATTTTGGTCTCATGACTATTATAACTGCATCAGTAATATCTTGGTTACAGCCATTTATTAGGCCCAAGGATATTTCTCTAATTTTTTCACAAGTGTTGAAAATATTTTTAATGCATAACTTACAGTTTCAGAATATAAATTAATAAAAGCTCTAATTTCTATCAAAATGTGATTTATCAAAGTATCAAGGGTTGTAAGTAAAAATTTAGTTATAAAAATTGATTTTTTTCCCCCCATGCTTATGCGGCACCTACATACAATTGTCAAATTTGGAATATTTTAGACAGTTGGAAGTGTGTTTTTTTACTGCAAAATATAACCACTCATTCTGACTTACAGTGATGTAAATTAATAATTTGTATTTATTAAAAAAAAATATTGTCATCAAATAAACAGTTACAGATCCATGTGGAGTTTGGGGGCGAAGCTCCCAATGAGCATTAGGGAGTTGATTTAATAATGCAGAAATAACCCATAATTAAACAATTTCATCTTCACATAACCATTCAGTTAATATAAATGTAAAAAGAGGTTACAGGGTAGCTTTGAAATAACTCTCAAATTTCATTTCCATTCTACCAGGGAGTCATAACCGATGAAGTGGTGTTATTAGGTCATCAGTGCACCAACAGATGGCAGCACTAGTAAAAAAACACAGCAACTAACTATCCAGTAATTTCATTTCTATTCTACCAGGGAGTCATAACCAAGGAGGAGGTGTTATTAGGTTATCAGTGTGCCAACAGATGGCAGCACCAATTAGAAAAACAGCAATTATCCAGTAATTTTATTTCTATTCTACCAGGGAGTCATAACCAAGAAGGTGTTATTAGGTTATCAGTGCGCCAACAGATGGCAGCACCAGTCAAAAAAACAGCAATTATCCAGTAATTTTATTTCTATTCTACCAGGGAGTCATAACCAAGGAGGAGGTGTTATTAGGTTATCAGTGCGCCAACAGATGGCAGCACCAGTCAGAAAAACAGCAATTATCCAGTAATTTTATTTCTATTCTACCAGGGAGTCATAACCGATGAAGTGGTGTTATTAGGTCATCAGTGCACCAACAGATGGCAGCACTAGTAAAAAAACACAGCACCTATCCAGTAATTTCATTTCTGTTCTACCAGGGAGTCATAACCAAGGAGGAGGTGTTATTAGGTTATCAGTGTGCCAACAGATGACAGCACCAGTTAGAAAAAACAGCAATTATCCAGTAATTTCATTTCCATTCTACCAGGGAGTCATAACCAAGGAGGAGGTGTTATTAGCTTATCAGTGCGCCAACAGATGGCAGCACCAGTCAGAAAAAACAGCAATTATCTAGTAATTTTATTTCTATTCTACCAGGGAGTCATAATCAAGGAGGAGGTGTTATTAGGTTATCAGTGCGCCAACAGATGGCAGCACCAGTCATATTTCCATTCTACCAGGGAGTCATAACCAAGGAGGAGGTGTTATTAGGTTATAAGTGCACCAACAGATGGCAGCACTAGTTAAAAAAACAACGCAACTATCCAGTAATTTCATTTCCATTCTACCAGGGAGTCATAACCAAGGAGGAGGTGTTATTAGGTTATA